>NC_047018.1:13269544-13586544 GCF_902652985.1 Pecten maximus | reverse complement strand
AAGGTGTAGGTGTTGGGGTAGAAGATAGTTATGTTCTGTGTATGTTAGTATATCTGGTGGTTCCTGTGTTCTGTGTGACGGTATGTCTGGTGGTTGCGTTGTCAGCACAGCAGTTGTTATTATTGACTCCAATTGATCCTATAACGTCACATTAAAAACCACAGGTATTCGTCTCGTCTGTTAATACACCCAATACATAATCACCAGAACATGCTTACACATCGAGAACAATTGGTCATTTGTCCCCTAATTTTAGTTATAATTAGAGTTTAGCTTACAAGTCGGTATTATTATTTACTGAGCCTTCCGGTCAATGTCTGATGGAAATTTCTAGAATTAACACGCGATGTAATATTGAAACATATGTTAGTATTGAATACATTTTATTACTCTCTGATATTAAATAGTTGTCCTTATATAATAATGATCATCATAGCCAGGAATGTTAAAGGTCTTCTAAGCAGCAGGTCCATTGATATCAGTGATATTTTACAAGCCTATAATCCCCTCCTATGAACCAATTTAAGAGAAGTAAAATGACCAATTTTAGTGTGTACTATGGCTTACCATTGGTTTTGCTGTTGATATGCAAGTTCTAAAGGTTCAAATAAAAAGCAAATCCGGAGATAGTTTACTAAATCACTATTCTGGTGCACTGGAACAAAAGTACCATGACCAATTGTTAGTATGTATCATGGCTTTCTATGACCTTTAATTTGATAAGCTACCAGTAAATTAAAAAAAAAAACATGCGAAAAATACATGTTTCAGTGACAAATAATTAGCTCATTTGTATCACATGCGTTGCATAAAATAACCATGCCGTTTTGCTCACAATTGTATATAGCACACATTAGGAGTATTGGTTTGACATGATTTGACTGTAATACGTATACACACAGATTCTATTTTGACATTGAAATGCAAATGGAGGCTCTGAATAATATCACACAAATATGGCAAATAAGGAGGCATTTCAAGCATCAAAAATGTTCTTATTAGACACTACATGTATTAAGAACTCAGATCATGGCAAGAAGGAAAAATTGTTCACTCGCTGAGTTTGCGGTAAAAGATGCATATTTCTGAAAAGGCATTAAACTCCACAGTTAAGTAATATGTCTTTTAAACATCCTCCTTGTTATGATCAGATGTTTTAAAAGTATGATATGGGAGCATTTTTATTGATTGAAATGCCTCCGTTTATGTCATATTGGTTTGATATTATTCATAGCCACCATTTGCATTTCAAGGTTAAACCCAAATAAGTTTGTATACGTCCATATAGTCAAACCCGGTCAAACAAATGCTTCTATCGTGTACTATAGACAGTTGTGAGCATAACAACATGATCATTTTTCAGGTTTTACTATTTGAGTGATTTAGAGTTATATCCTGCTACATTTTACCACAGAGTAGCTCTCAAGAAAAAAATGTAAATATCGTCAGCAAATTATTGGTAAGTTTAAAACACCACATGTCCTACCTAACATTTGGGTATAATTATTACATGACTTGTTTGTGCAAACTTGTAGATTTTTGTTGGTGTCAACATTATACTTCTATTTAGATAACCTACAGTATTTTCTCATTCGCCAGTATTTGATCAAGTGTGTATGATATCTAGGTTTCTATTGTAGGTTTATTTATATATTTGTATTGTATTTACTAATCCATACTGAATTTGTTTCAAGAAGACAATTTGAGGTCAAATACGACACATCCCGATTTTACCATAATGCAGAAATACACTTCTATTTAGACCATGGGGGATTTGTTGTAGAATCGTTATTTCTTGAGTAATGCCCACACAGGCCGAAAAAATGGATTTATAATTTAAAGTCTCTAGATAGACCGGTACATTACCGACAGTTATCAGTGGAATTCCCTGGTGTATGTATGTTTAGGTTCCAAAGTTTACCTACATTGCCTTGATACGTGAATAGCGTTAAAAACGTATTGATGACCATTCATTAACATTCATATCTAAGAAGCAAAAACAAAAGAAAAAAAAACCAAACAAACCCACTGCGCCTGACAATACCAGGGAAAGCAAAAAGTTAACTTGGATGTGCCAAGTATCGTTTAGCTCAGCGCTTTATTTTCTATAGGGAACAACCAACCAATTGATAAAATAGATTTTTGAAACAGCCCCTGTGTAAAGAAAGTTGAGCCAAGGATATAATGTCTGGCAGCCACTGATTGGCCAGTATATTATGAAGCGAGAAAATAGATATGTAGCCTGATAGGTAACTATCCATAAGAAATGTTGAGATACATTTCGTAACTCCGATTGATCTTTTTCCCAAAAGTTCAGGTAATAATAATTAACAGGTAAACATTTAAGATTTTTGCGAAATTCACCCATTTTCAAAATGGCTACCCCGGAGAAAATTTGAGCTGAAGGACCAAACTTTTTGTTTTGATTATGTGTTATATCAGACCCTAAACTTTTGTTATAAACCATAATTGTCATATTGAATTCAAGAATTTGAATGAAATACTCCAAAACGTTAACACTAAAGTCTATGGGAAAACGATTGGTTGGTTGGTCCCTATAGGAAATCTTTTCGTCAGATAGCCCACGGAAATCATTTTTTTAAATGTTTTGAATCATGTAGTCAGTAAAAAAATACGTTTCGTACCCTTCAAAGATATTTTACTGGATTGGGATTCAAGAATTATATCTCGTTTTAGCAATTCTGTTAATTCTGTATTTATATAACATTATATACAATGTAATAATTATCTATGCTGTCATTCGTATTCATAGTAGAATACACTCCAGAGTATTATTCGTGATTGAATTATTCTGACTGACACAACACAAACAAGGAAAAATGACGTCAATTTCAGATATAACAATACCGCTGTCGGATTTAACTCGACTCGTGTCCCCATATCCTTTATGTCCCCGTATCCTTTATGTCCCCGTATCCTTTATATCCTTTATGTCCCCATATCCTTTATATCCTTTATGTCCCCATATCCTTTATGTCCCCATATCCTTTATATCCTTTATGTCCCCATATCCTTTATGTCCCCATATCCTTTATGTCCCCATATCCTTTATATCCTTTATGTCCCTATATCCTTTATGTCCCATATCCTTTATGTCCCCATATCCTTTATGTCCCCATATCCTTTATGTCCCCATATCCTTTATGTCCCCATATCCTTTATATCCTTCATGTCCCCATATCCTTGATATTCTTTATGTCCCCATATCCTTTATGTCCCCATATCCTTTATGTCACCATATCCTTTATGTCACCATATCCTTTATGTCCCCATATCCTTTATATCCTTTATGCCCCATATCCTTTATGTCACCATATCCTTTATGTCCCTTTATCCTTTATGTCCCCATATCCTTTATGTCACCATATCCTTTATATCCTTTATGCCCCATATCCTTTATGTCACCATATCCTTTATGTCCTTTATGCCCCATATCCTTTATGTCCCCGTATCCTTTATATCCTTTATGTCCCCGTATCCTTTATATCCTTTATGTCCCCATATCCTTTATGTCCCCGTATCCTTTATATCCTTTATGTCCCCATATCCTTTATGTCCCCATATCCTTTATGTCCCCATATCCTTTATATCCTTTATGTCCCCATATCCTTTATATCCTTTATGTCCCTATATCCTTTATATCCTTTATGTCACCATATCCTTTATATCCTTTATGCCCCATATCCTTTATGTCACCATATCCTTTATGTCCTTTATGCCCCATATCCTTTATGTCCCCGTATCCTTTATATCCTTTATGTCCCCATATCCTTTATGTCCCCGTATCCTTTATATCCTTTATGTCCCCGTATCCTTTATATCCTTTATGTCCCCATATCCTTTATGTCCCCGTATCCTTTATATCCTTTATGTCCCCATATCCTTTATATCCCTTTATCCTTTATATCCTTTATGTCCCCATATCCTTTATGCCCATATCCTTTATATCCTTTATGTCCCCGTATCCTTTATATCCTTTATGTCCCCATATCCTTTATGTCCCCGTATCCTTTATATCCTTTATGTCCCCATATCCTTTATGTCCCCGTATCCTTTATATCCTTTATGTCCCCATATCCTTTATATCCCTTTATCCTTTATATCCTTTATGTCCCCATATCCTTTATGCCCATATCCTTTATATCCTTTATGTCCCCATATCCTTTATGTCCCTTTATCCTTTATGCCCCATATCCTTTATGTCCCCACATCCTTTACATCTCGGACAACACCAGACTATAGAATTTGACCATATTATAACGAACGTCTGGAATGGAAATGATCAACGACAAGGACGTTTCACGTCACCGGTCGCCAGGTTGTATTCGTTCACATTCTTATTCTTCTGGTGAAAAAGATAGGCATCTCACCACTGTTAAAAAAAGGAATAGATGCTGGTTATTTGTACCTTTAGCTCGTGGTATGATAAACTCACCAAAACGATTGTTATCATTAGCTGTAGGGGATATGGCCTGGGCTCGAAATAACAACAACAACAAAACTCTTCTAGAATCTATGTTCTTAGCTACAGCACATTTTCAGTGTATCTTGATACATACACAAAAAATGTATGTTACCTAGCCGACACTTCAATTCGGTGAGCAATAAACCTATTGAAACTGACTAGATATTGTCTCCCATGTTTTGTTGTTAGTGCTTAAGTTGTTAAATCAAGACAGTTGAACTGTGATGTACATACAAAATCAGATCATATGTTTTAGCTTTAATATAACATGTCACTTGACTAACGCTTCGTTTTTTGTGTGTCCTGTATGTTGGAGTACCATGTCCGGGAAAAAGCTGCCATATTGATATAAGAATTGTACAAAAGACAAACAACATAATAGCCCATTGCAGTACTAACTGAGATTAAATACTGTAGAGCCAAAACTGGATTAAACCCCACCATACAACTCGTCAGTGACGCTAGGGACACTTACAACCGTTGAGTTATTCTTTGACCCGTCAGTGACGCTAGGAACATCATACCATTGCGTAGATATCCTAGGACTCATTAGTGACATCATACAACTGTGTAGTTGTTCGAGAACTCATCAATGACATCATACTGCTGTCTCGTCGTTCTAGGACTCTCCAGTGATGCTAGAGACATCATACAGCTGTTTCGTCCTTCTATGACTCGTCAGTGATGCTAGGAACATCATACATATGTTTAGTCCTGCTGAGACTCGTCAGGGATGTTTGGGAAATCACACAGCTATTTCGTCATTATAGGACTCGCCAGTGAGAAGGATGAAAGAGCTATATGATGCAGTTGAATTCATTTTAGTTCTACTAATGATTTGTTTTTGAAAGGTGCCAATATCTTGCATGCCTTTTGTGCAATTCTTCTTAATATATCTTGCTGCCCCTGTTGCATGATTGTAGAAGCGATCAAACTCTCCACACAATTTCATCTTCCTAATGTGTCCCTCCCTTGACACTGCCCCTCTTTTCATGACCGAGGTATACCAGAGTGTTTTTAAACATATGTTTTTCCCAATAGATTATCAATTATCTATTTAAAGCTGAAAATTTGTCAGCTTTTAAACGCCTTGGAATCTGCGGCTTGAAAGAAGACCCGCATCTGTCACACTTGTTACAAACAACACTTTGAGAGTGACACCGATCAGTTATTGGTCGGTCTGTATTAGCCGGTGATTATATGTGATCAACTGCTAATCTTATCAATACCAACGAAGTACGAGTTCTCGGTGACTGTAGGCCTTTTTTTTTATAACGTAGATAGGTCTATGTTAAAATCACGTGATGTTCGAATTATCGTTAAGTTACCTAACACTTTATGGTCATATTAACAAACTTGAATTTAAAAAAAGAAATTACTTGTAATTATTATGTATGTAGACGAAGCAATAATTACATATACAAGATTGAAGCAGAATATATAATTCATGTTCCTTTTCAACATGCTGACACAACCGACGGACGTTTATGAATGGACAAAGATAAGAACCCGGGGACTTACAGGAAGGCCGAGTTATGACTTATCACACTCGCTACCTGTCTATACGGAGACAACATGTTCGCGTTTCGTTTTTTCGTTGTAGTTTTTCTGTCAATAGTTGGGATACTAGCGACACCTTCCAATAACAGGGACGACCTCCAAGACAAGGAGCTTGCGGAGATTAAGGAGATGGTGAAGTTACAGTCAGAACTGATCCAATCACAGGCAGAGATGTTGAACAAGTACGACCAACGTATAGGTATTCTGGCTAATTAATTACAACTTCAATATACATTTTCCTCACAAGCCATGATTCCATAAACATTTATTTTGTCTTTGGATGATGTAAGTTTCCTTTAACAAGACAGCATGTTCTGTGTCATTGGTTTAGTTAATTCATTATTCAGAGACATGTTCGAAACATCTTTTCGGAAAGAAATAGTTTTTATTTTAATTTGCTGTGCGCCTAAACCTCTAGCGTGTTCTTTTACATAACCTGACCTATACCACAGGTCCACATATGACCTGTCCTCTACCACAGGTCGTCACATGACCTGACCTCTACCACAGGTCCACATATGACCTGTCCTCTACCACAGGTCGTCACATGACCTGACCTATATCACAGGTCCACATATGACCTGTCCTCTACCACAGGTCGTCACATGACCTGACCTCTACCACAGGTCGTCATCTGATCTGACCTCTCCCACGTCAGTCAAATGTAAATATACCCGTGTCTCTGACTCAATCCATACATACGGTAGAAGACCCCGACAACAGTCAACTTTATCCACCAAGTATTGAAGGTAAAGCTGGTAATGATGATCGCCGGAGTAAATCGAGTCTTGAGCGAAAATTACCACTTAATCTATTCCTTAACATGCTAGTGCGATTTAGAATTCTGGTGGGAATAGGCGTTTTTCAGAAAGAGTATACAATGTACTGTACAAAACAACAATTATAGCGACAATTATCTCTCTTTTAACCATATCGATAAAACAACATACCATCTTTACAGGTGAAAAACAGTCGCGGACACGAAGAGTTGCTGATATGGGTGAGTTAAAAGTAGAGATTTAAATCAATATATTCGCGGATACGGAGCGTTGCTGGTGTGGGTCGGTCAACAGGGGATATTTAAGTCATTATGTAGGCGGATACGGAGAGTTTCTGATGTGGATGAGTAAACAGTAGAGATTTGAATAAATATCTTGGCGGATACGGAACGTTGCTGGTGTGAGTGAGGTAACAGTAGAGATTTAAATCAATGTCTTGGCAGGTACGGAGAGTTGCTGATGTAGGCAAGTAAACAGTAGAGATTTAAATCAATATGTAATTGGATACGAAGAGTAACTGATGTTGGTCGTTTTCATTATAAATAAATTTCAAACTTATTTTTAAAATAAAGATTACGGTATGTAACTACATTTTTATATTTTCATACACGATGTTTTCCGGCGAATAAATTGTTTTAGTCGTTCCGATGTGGGCTATACAATGTCCCCTTAACAGAAGAAAACTTCCCCTAGTTTCTTGATATTACCTAGGAATTAGCTTTTGTCAGTTTTTCGTTGTTCGTTTCCCTATGAACCGGTATTGAAAACAAGTTGTGAAAAGCAAATGAACGTAAATTACTACATTTCAGATAACAACACCGCTGTCGGATTTTACTCGAGGCTCGTGTCCCCACATCCTTTACAACTCGGACAACACCAGGCTATCGAATTTGACCAGATTATAACGAACGTCGGGAATGGATATGATTCCCGACGCGGACACTTCACGGCACCGGTCGCCGGTTTGTACTCGTTCACCTCTACAGTTCTTCTGGCAAGTTCCAATAACCACAACATGCACATTTCCATTGTTAAAAACGGAGTCATTGTTGGATTAATGTTTTCCGTCACAGAGTACGATAAAGGCACCAGAACTGTTGTCTTATCCTTAGCTGTAGGAGATATGGTATGGGTCCGAAATAACGGAAACGAGTTGCCGAATATCCACGGTGTTGGCTATAGCACATTTTCTGGATTTCTTATCACACCTTACAGTCAGTAGTTTGGCTAAAACACGACAAAGCATTTGAATAAACTGAATAAACCCCAATCACCATCTTACACGTGTGTTTTGTTTCCTTTAGACCTATGTTGTGTTTCCTCCGGCGCCCTCTGCAAGTCCCAGAACGACGGAGTAGATGTAAATTGGTTAAGGCGTTCCGCCATTGTTGTGGTTGACTGATAACCCGCCCGTTTCATTGTGGGACTAATTTGGATAGAAACTTGGTCCGTCGGATCCAGTTATTATTTTTTTGGAATGTGTCCTATACTTTCATAAACACATATTAGTGCTGCAGCAGAGGTCGTATTTTGATCCTGTACCCATTTTGGCACAAAAGTCCTTAGAGATAATCTTGATCAGAGATAACTCTGAAGTGTAAAAATGCCGGAGGACATTCTGGGAAATGCTGGAAACTTTTTTATAGCACTTTTATCGGGGTACCCATAATTGATTTAAATTTCAATTGACATGGGCCTGACAAACTATAAGAAAGTATATCTATTAAAATTAGATAGTGCTTTGTGTTGAAACATGTTTTAATGTTTTTTTTTGATGCTATTGTATCTTCTTAATCCTAAAATGTCGTGTATTCAGCCATATTGTTACCGAAATAGCCATAAAGTAGACAATTTCAAAATGGCCGCGGCAAACGTTAACAAATCTTAGTAGGTATCATTTTTCTACTTCTAAACATGAAAAAAAACACTGATAGACGGACAATTCTTAACTTGTCATCCTAAACGTGTGCACGAAATCAACTTGTATGAATGATCACTTGTGAAATTGCAACAAAATATGTTTATATGGAAGGAACGGAAGACATTTGTTAATGAGGAATTAGTTGTCCATAGAGCTATTGGCAAATTGAGAAGAAAAATGAAGAAGCCTGATGTTCAGTTAGTAAGCTATCACGCGTCTGACTCTATGAACATTCAGTCATTAAAATACTTTGTTGATCCCCTGCTTTACAAAGCTAATGGGTGATCGGCAAGTGAAGATCTCTATTCTACCGCAGCTGACCTAGCAGATAACGACTATCTTAAATGTCTTACCATTGCTTGTGACATAACCACACTTGCTCGGACATACGGAAGTTAGTGTAGCCAAGGGTCAATTTGGCTAAATTGATGTAAATGACTTCTTCTCTTGATCTAAGCAATGAATATCACTGATATTTGACTGGTACCATCCTTATTGGGTAGAAATTTAAAATTGTTGAAATGGTAGGGCCAAAAGAGTTCAATTTGGTTTAACTGATATAAACGACTTAAATTAAGTTGCGTACATCGCTCATACTTGGTAGTAGCATCCTTATTTGGTAGGGCTGACCCCCTGGGGGCCAAAGGGGCGTGCCCAAAAAGGGTTCAAAAATTATAAAGGTCGATTATTTCTGAATGGATATCTAATGTGTATGTTGTCATTTACGTGTGATTCAACAATATCTGCAAGGAATTTTGACGTCTCTTTTTAAGTATTTTGTTCATCTGTATAAGTTTATGGTTCTTTAGTCTACATTCAAGAGTTTTAATTCCAGATTTAGTATATAATTTAACACAGGATACCCCCTTCTTAATCCTGTAATTATTCTCAGGAATTGGATTGATTCTAAGCAATGTTTTATTTTGGTTTGTACAATTACCCCAGATTACATCCCGATATTCTAAAACTGACCTTGTATATAAGGTATAGATATTCTGGAGATTTTTCTATTAACTTTGTGTTTAAGTGTGTTCATTATTGTGTACACTTTGTCACAAGTATAGTTTATACGGTAGGTCCACTAACCGTCACTACTAAAAGTTAGTTCTAAATACTTGTGATCCATGACACAACTGACTGTATCATAAGGAAATAAAAAATCAGGATTGATTATCTCTTTGTTACTGGAGAAAAGTACTAATTCTGTTTTTAATGGATTGAAGTTGGTATCCCATTTTTTGCCCATGTGTTTATATTATCTATATCATTAGTTAATTGTTCAGCGATTTCAATATGATTATTGTCTACGTTTTCGTACAGTGGAGTATCGTAAGTGAATAGCATGATTTTGGTTTAAACAGTATTTTATTATCAATGGTATATACAATACATGGGTCAATATATACAATAATTGGAAATTAGGGATTTGGCAACAAGAGTATGCTCTTATTAAAAGCCATCTCCCTATAAGATTATTTGCAATTATGATTTTGCTTTCAACGCAGTTATGTCATTGATATTAATTAAAATTAAAAAGGGACCAAGCACCGAGCCTTGAGGAATACCTACTTTTACATCTTTAAATGTAGAGTAAGATCCTCCTGTTGAGACGCTTTGCTTTGCTTTCGACAGCTATGGTCATTTAGGGCCAAACAAAATAATATTTATTTATTTTATTTGAGTTTAAAAACAGATAAAAACATTTTTGAACGATTCGTGTTGTACATGTATATTTAGATCACTGTGATAAAAAGGTGGGTTAAAATCATAAAAAAAAATATATAACGGATAGAATATATGAACTTTTTGATGTATAACTAACGTAAAAGATAATAAGGTAAAAGGACATTAAAGTCTAGTGGATAGATCGACTTCTTTCACATAGCGAAAGGGTGCTTTCAAATCCACGGAATTGAAAAGAGTTTCCAAATCTGGGACTCAAAAGTATCTGTCACGAATGTGCTTTCAATATCTACAACCAACTGACACTTAACGAATATCAGAAGTAATTCAAAATTGAATTAAATTCCATTTGTTAACATTTTCCTGATAACAACAGAAAACATCATAGTGTTTGTCATGGAGCAGAGTTTTGATGTTTATATTGAAAAACTGTGACAGTGTGAAACCTGCAATCAATGACAATCTCTTGAACGATTATTTTGTTCCTTGGTTTTATATGTGTCTTTCTTATAGACGGCAGAGAGAAAACTCCGATCTAGATGGTATTGTAAAGGCTGTCATAGATGGGTATAGATGGGTGGAACTGCCAGGAGAAGGTAGTATGGTTAACACAGACAAAAATAACAGATACACCTGATGATTACAAACATTTATTAGAATTACAATGAAACAATGACACTTTAAAACAAAGCTGTTTATACCGTATGACGGAAGTGATGCACTAAGTGTCTCTCTGTTTGAGGTCTAATGTAGACGGGTGTCTAGAGACACCATCGAGGACAAGACGGTGAAAGTGCTGAACGAAAGTGGATCCAGCACACAGAAAAATATACTTCTTCCAATATAATATATCTTAAATGGTTAACTTATAGCAGCGTATGACATATTCATTGTTGTAACATTGGCTGTCAGTAATTAACCGTCTTAGGTATTATCTTTTTGCTCTATCTTCCCTTATATGTAACACTAAGCGTGCAGTAAAAACTTAAATGTATGTGTCGGATTTCCATTTTTAGCGTAGTATACACGAGTCTCAAATGAATTCACACCATACTAAAGTTTACTGTCTTGTCCATTAAGTCTACATTGACAGCATTACACCTGTCAACTTCCTTCTGATGGTCCTGGCTATTGCTTGTTATTACTAAAATGAGATAATTTTTTTTTTTTTTTTTTTGCATAATGATGAAGGAACAAACACTACATGAGCTGATTTCATATCAGAAGGTAATATATATATCATTTAGTAATGTGAAATACACATCGTGTACCAAATTAACCATATGATAAGTACTGGCCTGAAAAAACCCAATTTATTTCAATTGAATTTTCACGCAATAAATATTGATGTGAAATACACATTATAACAATAGAAAACAATTAATTACTCTTTGAAACCAATGATAAGGAACTTCCACTTACCTCACAGACCACGCCCGCCACCTCGTACCAATAACAAGTGTGTCTGCCCCATCCCCGGTGAAAGCAGTGACGGAAATCAGTGGTCCCAGGGGCACAGTAGACCATGTCCCACCCAAACCCGTCCAGCCTTCCTGTGTTATACTGCTTGTAAGTCGCATTTCCTTTCCCGAAAGAAAATAGCACTCATTTACATGATTCTTTAGACAAACATTCTCAGCTAATGTTCAATTTTGAAATTTAAAGTATTGACAAAAACAGATTTGCTTCCACTTCTCTATTTCAATATACATACTCCCTTGCCAAACGACAATGTAAAAAGATTGGTGTCAAACTTCGACACCATTATGATGTCGGACTTATATATATATATATCAATCATAGGATAAAAACTGCACCCAACAAAAGCTATCAATGGTTACCATGGTATTTGGTTTACCTATATCCTAAAGTCCGACAGACGGCGCTGGCGTCATCATCGGCCCACCAATCACCACATACGTCCCACCAACGACCCCCTTGATAAATGTTTACACGTCCGGTCTGGTTGTTTTCACCGCCAACAAGTCGAATCTGGAAATCTAAACAATGCATATGTATGTAACTGTTAGCAGTAAAACACCGGATTCATATAAAATTCAAACGGAACTGAAGCAAAGGTTTGCTTCCAAGCAGAGGCATCCACTGTTACGAAAATATTTTGAACTGTGTCTCATAACGATATCAGACAGCGAGGGAAGCTTTGCAGGAGACGTAACTAAACATCAGGCAAATAGAGATATTTTACAGTGCTACTTGGTGCTTTACAATTTAATAGCAATTGATCACTGCATGATCGCAAGAGGCGATTATTTGGGATCTTATCTTTTCTCTTCTTTCTAACACCCTCCTTCTTCCTAATGTCTCCCTTGACACTGCCTCACGTTTAGCCTTTAGTTGAACGTTCGCCCTTGTGAAAAAAGCTTTGACTTCTGTCTCCGGGTCGAGACATACCAGAGTCTATAAAAATTGTAGTTGTTGCTCTTGATTAACGCTTAGTATTTTAGGGAATGGGACGACTGGTTCGCCGTTTGTCAGTATAATGTGACCGGGTGAGGTGTCCTCCTGGATGTCCTCGACAGTATGCTTCAATGAGTTAACACTATGGGGTCGACATCAGATTCGCGATATTACAAGGGGACAGACAAGAACATGCCGCCGTCTCCCAAAACACACATACACTGCACTTATGCATTTTGCACACATCCGTCAAATAACTTAAAAACCAATCACACCGCCATTGTGAGAAAATTGTGTCTATGGAGAAATACTACAAAATGGTATTTATATTACATCAATAAAGCTGGTGGTGAAGTATCATTTTCTTTACTTGCTATCCAATAAACAATATAATAAAGCAGAGACAATAAATATGTTTTTGCACCTGGAATATTTTCTGTGTAACAGCGGACGGAGGCGTCCATGAAGATTGTACGGCAGTGGTGGGCGTCCTCGCCCCAAACAAGGCCTGGACACTCCCCAAGGCGAGGCTCTTTGCCACCACAACTCAATTCATTTAGCCAAATAGGCCCTGGGGGTCGGGCCCCGAAATTATATCCGGCCGGCCACATCATTGCCTCTCCGCCATAACTGTTAGGACAAAACGTTATACATGTACATTTAAGACAAATCTGCGAACGCGGTAGAAACGTGCGACGTAAAGTCATATTTAGGTCACGTTCTTCGATACAGATCTAAGCCCTTGATTAGAGTTTCTGACATAAAGTTGACATTATTAATGCATAACATACTAGAAACAATTTAATGTCGAATCAATAGCAATTTGAATGAACAAGTGCCATTTTCTGATCAGACATAGTTGGTCAATCAATGTATATTCGTAGTCCCTTCCTTCTAAGACAAGTAATACATATCTGATTCATATGATGTCGATGTTGTTTGTTACGGCTATGATTTGACGAACAACACATACCACACTGCCATTGAGATTAGAACCGTCCGTGTGTATGGCCGATGTTTACCTATAGCCCAGTTGCTGACAAATGACAGCTGCGTCCCTCGGGTCCCAGTCCTGGTTACAAACTGTGCCCCATTGTCCATCATGTCGTACCTGGACACGCCCCTCGTTGGGTCCAGTCCCTCCTATCAGGCGCACAGGGACGTCTGTTAAACGACAATACATAGAGGATTTTGAATGGTTTCCCGTTTAATATAACATATATTTCACGAGTATGACAGAATATCGATATTTTCACGAGTGCAAAATAACCAATTTATCTATCTGCGTTTCGATTGGAAAAACTGGCAAGTTTCAACGAGGTGAATACAAAGGTCCGCTTTCATTGGTCAAAAACGGAAAACTTATAATTTCACTGAAAAACTTATATTTTCACTGCAAAATCTTATATTTTCACTGCTCATCGCTGCAGTGAAAATATAAGTTTTATTAGTTTGATAAATTTCTATATTTCACTGGCAAAAATGCAATAAATCTCACACCTGAATACAATGCTTGGCATTTTTACGATAGTTACTTAACAGTTTATTTTTTATATTCGATGATCGACCACGAATAATATTGCAAGTTTTCAGTCCTTTATATCTACCTTCTGGTGGGATGGTTCTACATGCCACGCCCACATCTGCGTCGTGATTACAGACTCGTGGAGGGTTTTGGCTCCATCCTGTTTGGCTGCACTGGTCGAGAGTTGTGGCATCCCAGGGGCAGTCAAGATCGACCATAATAGGGCCACGCCCAAATCCATATGTCAGTTTTGGCTTGGGGAGTCCGCCGCGACTTAAAATGAAATTGATTATAACAAGTCATTAACATACATTCCATGAGCTAATCATTCCTAATTCACTATGAATGCGTTTATAGAATGACTTCAAAACTATCCATATCATAACCTACAAAAATAGAACAACCTAAACACTATTCGGAAACTGTACTGGTCGTTCTATAGTGTCAAATTCCACTTGTTGGATACTTTCTAACAGAATCAGATGGAGAAAAAAATACGTAGCTGGACCTCGTCAGAGTCTGAAAGTATTTATAGATGTGTAATCATTGTGGCGAATTGTGTAATTCTGTATATAATCAAGTATAATTAATATTACACAACTCCTTCGAGACACTTTTTTTTCCAAAATGTGCAATAAAAACATCGTATTACATAAAAACATGCATGAAAATTAGTTGATCATTTTTGTAGCATGCCGTGAAAATGTAAAAAATGCGCCACAATTTTCGGGATCCATCACTAGATCTGTCCATTTTTAGTTAACCATATTTTGGGTAAATACCATTGCTTTCCGTGTGATATTTTATCGTACCTGCTAAAGCTCACACTTTATGAATTTCACAGGTAAGTGTTGTTGGTGATTCTCAATTCACGAACACATGTAACCAATTACTTACACATTTCGGTGTTAAACAACGAGTTGTCTTGACCTGTTACCCGGATCGAGAGGATTGACAATAGATGAAGCTCTCAATCAATTGTAGAACATCATAACTAGTATGGCTGGCGTTTGGTGCTGAGTATCTATAATTGATACAAATTAGACGGTAATGATCCCTACATAGGTACAGCAATGGTCATCTCGGTCACTACCATGGTCATCACACTTACACACAATTTCTGTAACTGGTCGACGATAAACCCAATAAAACACTCAGTTTCCTAACATGGAAACATCTGTCAGAAATGAGAAATGGTTGTGAAGATACGGTGTCACAGAACTAAGCTTAAATGAGTAAGTACCACTAAGGTGTTCGGTTCAGTATCCCCTGTATTACCGTCTTAAATAATCACTAATTCGGCCTGGTAATGTGGCGGTTCACAAGCTTACCACAACATAATAACAGTCTGCCTCTAATAGTCTCACTATTTCTACAGTGCCTTTTACAACAACGGGTACTGAGTGTAACGTTGTCATTTCTCTGGTTATCAGTTTATCCATACCAAAATCGGGATTGTTCTGATGAAAGCAGGAACTTTTATTTTTCCGGAACACTTGACCTTGATTGTCTTTCTTACAGTGTCGTAATGTAAATGATTTTACCTTTTGATAGTTTAGTTTTAGTTTGATGTGCTTCTTTCCTTAACTTCCTTCTAGTCTGGTATGTTGTTAGTACCTAAATATCTCAAATTGCCACTGGGCCGTAAAGCAAAACAATATAATCTTTATTGTAAAATGTATGAACATGAAAATGTAATTTTGATATATCATATGGTGCTAATGTAATAGGGTTATTTTTAATAAAGTGTTTGATATTTGTGAAATGTATACATGTACATGTGTGATAATTATTAATAAAATATAATAAATATGTAAAGTATTTATTATTGAGGTATAAGATGTTACGGACTAAGTTTTGGCGTGGACATAAGAAGTCGCTGCGTGATGTTACTGGTCACAAGTTTGATACCATTCAGGACTATGACAAACTTCGCATTGCTGTTAGGCAGATAGAGCAGGCCGACGCCTCACCAGAGAAGCCTAAACCTGTTAAGGTTGCCATACCACACAACGAGGACATTAAAGAAATGAAGGCTTTGGTAAAGGACCTTACGACTGAGATGTCCAAGCTGAAACAGGATTTAGTATCCTTGCAGAAGAATAGGGAGTCAGGCCATGGTCGTCCACCTGCACGTGGATCTTATAAGGTACCTCAGGACTATAGGAGGCAGGTTTTCGAATTCATCTGTCACCATATAGAGTCGTATTCTTGTATTGGTAAGTTTGTATCTTTCTTTAGTTGTTTTCCCCTGTTTCTGTTTCTGTAAGAATGATATTTGAAAGTTATGAATGATAAGATCATGTTTTCCATATTTTTAATACTTTGAATACATATACGTATATGTACTGTACACGGTTATCGTACAGCAGAGATATTTTTATAAATGTAATAGTGTTCATATTTAAACTATTGTACAAGTGTGAAAACTATACTTAATTTATTATTGTAGTTTACATCTGTTGTGCGGTATGACGATCATGGAAGTGAGCAGTGTTTAGCCTTACGTTGATGCACTATACGTGTTGTGTGTGATTTTATATTACCGAGTAATCGTCATTATCTGTGATATTTTATCGTGTTAGCGTTGTCTTGGAAATACTATTTATTTATATGTAATTGTACGCGTGATCTGTTGTTGTATGACAGATGTATGGTTTGTGAATGAAACTAATTATGTTTTATTATGTATGTTTCAGAACGTGGGTTTTTGAGAAATAATAAAACCTTTTATATAAAACGAACCCAGCGGCATTGTCATCATTTCAAGACAAATTACACCCCGCTACACTAAGGAAACAAATTAGTTGAACAGAAGAAAAAAAAATAACAAACAAAAATAACAAAACACAACAAAATGTGACAAGCAGGTTACGTTGACCTCGGGGACTTACCCATCAGCGGTGTCTACCACCTACAATCTCAAAGGATTATACACCCAACAAGTTATATTAGCACCTTTCATAACAAATTGTCTGGAATAGAAGAAAACGTTTTAATCTCCGATGTAAATAATCGACGAGAGTTGATGAACGTAGCGTACAAAACATCACATACTTGTATGCTTTCCAAAGATCGTCAAATACACGAACGCATTTTTTCAGTATTAACAACGCATTAAAAAATATCTACGATTCCATGAAAAGAAGGAAAATACATAATGTACCTGCGTGGTGATGAAATTTTATATCTGATGGGAGTTTGCTTATTTTGGCGACATATTGATGGAAGGGAGGTAACTAGAATACTTTATTCAGTGTTATCATCATATAACGACACAAACAATGCCTGCTATTTCGTGGTGTTATATCTGTAATTTTCACGACTTTTGATATCTAATTGATGTTTGACCGCATTTAAAATGTTACAAGTGCTGAGTCAAAGACGAGCTTACTGTAGTTGATGCAAGTATATTTGAATTTTTCAACCATGACGGGAAGTTGCAGGGTGTAATGAGTAGGTTGCAAGTGGTAGGGTGTATTTGGTAGGTGTATGATGAGAGTGGTAGGGTGTAATGGGTATGATGCAAGTGGTAGGGTGTATTTGGAAGGTGTGGGCTGTAAGTGGAAGGGTTTCTGGGTAGGATGTAAGAGGTATGTGAATGATGTAATGGGGTAGGTCGTGTGTTGTAGTGTGTATTGGGTAGAGTGTAAGTGGTAGGGTGTAATGGGTAGGTGTAATGGGTAGGTTGTGTGTGGTAGGGTGTAAATGAAAGAGTGTAATAGGCAGGGTGTAATGGGTAGACTGTGTGTGGTAGGGTGTAAGTGGTAGGCTGTAATGGGTAGGGTGTAAATGGTAGGGTGTAAGTGGTAGGGTGTAATGGGTAGGGTGTAATGGGTAGGGTGTAATGGGTAGGGTGTAAGTGGTAGGGTGTAATGGGTAGGTTGGAACGGGTAGGGTGTAAATGGTAGGGTGTAAGTGGTAGGGTGTAATAGGCAGGTTGTGTGTGGTAGGGTGTAAGTGGGTTGTTGTAATGTGTAGGTTGTAATGGGTCGGGTGTAATAGGTAGGATGTAATGAGTAGGGTGAAGGTGTAGAGGGTAAGGTGTAGAGGGTAAGGTGTATACGGTAAGGTGTAGGTGTTGGGGTAGAAGATAGTTATATTCTGTGTATGTTAGTATATCTGGTGGTTCCTGTGTTCTGTGTGACGGTATGTCTGGTGGTTGCGTTGTCAGCACAGCAGTTGTTATTATTGACTCCAATTGAACCCATAACGCCACATTGAAAACCACAGGTATTCGTTAATACACCCAATATATAATCACAAGAACATGCGTACACATCGAGAAAATTGGTCATTTGTCCCCTAATTTTAGTTATAATTAGAGTTTAGCTTACAAGTCGTATTTATTATTTACTGAGCCTTCCGGTCAATATCTGATGGAGATTTCTAGAATTAACACGCGATGTAATATTGAAGCATATTTTAGTATTGAATACATTTTATTACTCTCTGATATTAAATAGTTGTCCTTATATAACAATGATCATCACAAGCAGGAATGTTAAAGGTCGTCTAAACAGCAGGTCAAGTGATATCAATGATATTTTACAAGGCTATAAAACCCTCCTATGAACCAATTTAACAGAAGTAACATGATCAATTTTAGTATGTACTAGGGCTAATCATTGGTTTTGCTGTTGATATGTAAGTTCTTAAGGTTCAAATCAAAAGCAAATCCGGAGATAGTTTACTAAATCACTACTCTGGTGCACTGGAACAAAAGCACCATGACCAATTGTTAGTATGTATCATGGCTATCCATGACCTTTAATTTGAAAAGCTACCTGTAAATAATAAAAAAAAAACATGCAAAAAATGCATGTTTCAGTGACAGATCATTAACTCATTTGTATCACATGTATTGCACAAAATACCATGACGTTTTGCTCACAAGTGTATATTGCACACACTGGGAGTATTTTTTGACATGACATGATTTGACTTTGTAATACGTATAAACACGGAGTCTATTTTGACATTGAAATGCAAATGGAGGCTCTGAATAATATCACACAAATATGGCACAAATAAGGAGGCATTTCAAGCATCAAAAATGTTCTTATTAGACACTATTTAGAACTCAGATCATGGCAAGAAGAAAATATTGCTCACTCGCTGAGTTTGAGGTAAAATATGCATATTTCTGAAAAGGCATTAAACTCCACAGTTAAACAATCTGTCTCTTAAACATCCTCCTTGTATGATATTGGAGCATTTTTATTTTATGTCATATTGGTTTAATATTATTCATAGCCACCATTTGCATTTCAAGGTTAAACCCAAATAAGTTTGTACACGTCCATATAGTCAAACCCGGTCAAACAAATGCTTCTATCGTGTACTATAGACAGTTGTGAGCATAACAGCATTAGAATTTTTCAGGTTTTGCTATTTGAGTGATTAAGAGTTATATCCTGCTACATCTTACCACAGAGTAGCTATCCAGAGAAAAATGTAAGTATCGTCAGCAAATTATTGGTAATTTTAAGACACTACATGTCCTACCTAACATTTTGGTATACTTATTGCATGCCTTTTTTGTGCAAACTTGTTGATTTTTGTTGGTGTCAACATTATACTTCTATTAAGATAACCTACATTATTTCCTCATTAGCCAGTATTTGATCAAGTGTGTATGATATCTAGGTTTCTATTGGAGGTTTATTTATATATTTGTATTGTATTCACTAATCCATACTGAATTTTTTTCAAGACGATAATTTGAGGTCAAATACAACATATCCCGGTTTTACCATCCTGCAGAAATACACTTCTATTTAGACCATGGGCCATTTTATTAGAATCGTTTTTTCCTGAGTGTTGCCCACACAGGCCGAAATAATGGATTTATAATTTAAAGTCTCTAGATAGCCCGGTACATTGCCGGCAGTTATCTGATACGAAGTTCCAGTTCACTTGCTGTATGTGTGTTTAGCTTTCAAAGTTTATCTACATTGACACGTGAATAGCGTTAAAGACGTATTGATGACCATTCATTAACATTCATATGTAAGAAGCAAAAACAAAAGCAAAAAAAAAAAAAAAAAAAAAAAAGAAAAAACACTGTCTGTGCCTGATCGTACCAGGGAAACCAAAAAGTTAACTTGGATTTGACAAGTATCGTTTAACTCAGCGTTTTTGCTTTCTTTGGGAAATCTTTTCGTCAGATAGCCTGCAGAAAGCTTTTTTTTTAAATGTTTTGAATCATGCAGTCAGTAACAAATACGTTTCGTACCCTTCAAAGATATTTTAATGGATTGGGATTCAAGAATTATATCTCGTTTTAGCAATTCTGTTAATTCTGATCATTATATAACATTATATACAATGTAATAATAATCTATGCTATCATTCATCCTTATTCATAGTAGAATACACTCCAGAGTAGCATTAGTGATTGAAATATTCTGACTGACACAACACAAACAAGGAAAAATGACACCAATTCCAGACATAACAATACCGCTGTCGGATTTAACTCGACTCGTGTCCCCATATCCTGTACATCTCTGACAACACCAGACTATAGACTACAGATTATAACGAACGTCTGGAATGAATATAGGTCCACGACACGGACGCTTCACCGCATCGGTCGCCGGGTCGTATTCGTTCACATATACCGCTCTTCTTATTTCTTCTGCTGAAAAATATATGCATCTCGCCATTGTTAAAAATGGAATGGATGTTGGTTATTTGTACTTTTAGCTCGTGGTATGATAAACTCACCAGAACGATTGCTAGCATTAGCTGTAGGGAATATGGTCTGGGCTCGAAATAACAACAACAAAATAACTCTTCTAGAATCTATGGTTTTGACCACAGCACATTTTCAGTGTATCTTGATACATATGTTACCTAGCCGACACTTAAATTTGGTGAGCAATAAACCTATTGAAACTGACTAGATATTGTCTCCCGTGTTTTGTTGTTCGTGCTTAAGTGGGTAAATCAAGACAGTTGAACTGCACTGTACATACAAAAATCAGATCATATGTTTTCGCTTTGATATAGCATGTCACTTGACTAACGCTTCGTTTTTCGTATTTTTGTGTCCTGTATGTTGGAGTACCATGTCCGGGGAAAAGGTGACATATTGATATAAGAATTGTACAAAAGACACGCAATATAATAGCCCATTGAAGTTCTAATTGAGAGTAAATACTGTAGAGCCAAAACTGAATTAAACACCACCATACACCTCGTCAGGGATGCTAGGGACATCTAACAACTGTTTAGTTATTCTTTGACCCGTCAGTGACGCTAGGGACATCATACTATTGCGTAGATAATCTAGGACTCATCAGTGACATCATACAACTGCTGTAGTTGTTCGAGAACTCATCAGTGACATCATACAACTGTGTAGTTGTTTCGAGAACTCATCAGTGACATCATACTGCTGTTTCGTCGTTCTAGGACTCTTCAGTGATGTCAGGGACATCAAACAACTGTTCGTCCTTCTCAGACCCGTCAGGGATGTTGGGGAAATCACACAGCTAGTTCGTCATTCTAGGACTCGCCAGTGAGGTTAGGGACATCATGCAACTGTTTATTCATTCTAGGACTCGTCAGTGACGTCGGGACATACCGCTGCATGATATTCCTAACATTTTTGACCAGTCCTAGAAGGATGAAAGAGCTATATGATACAGTTTAATTCATTTTAGTTCTACTAATGTTTTGTTTTTGAAAGGTGCTGATATCTTGCATGCCTTTTGTGCAATCCTTCTTAATATATCTTGCTGCCCCTGTTGCATGATTGTAGAAGCGACCAAACTTTCCACACAATTTTATCTTCCTAATGTCTCCCTCCCTTGACACTGCCCCACTTTCTAGGACCGAGGTATACCAGAGTATTTTTTACACATATGTTATTCCCAACAGATTATCAAATTTTTATTTAAAACTGAAAATTTGTCAGCTTTTAAACGCCGTGGAATATGCCACACATGTTACAAACAACACTTAGAGAGTGACACCGATCAGTTATTGGTCGGTCTGTATTAGCAGGTGATTATAGGTGATCAACTGCTAATCTTATCAATACCAACGAAGTACGAGTTCTCGGTGACTGTAGGCCTTTTGTATAACGTAGATAGGTCTATGTTAAAATCACGTGATGTTCGAATTGTCGTTAAGTTACCTGACACTTTATGGTCAAATTAACAAACTTGAATTTAAATAGAAATTACTTGTAATTATTATGTATGTAGACGAAGCAATAATTACATATACAAGATTGAAGCAGAATCTATAATTCATATTCCTTTTCAACATGCTGACACAACCGACTGACGTTTATGAATGGGCAAAGATAAGAACCCTACCAGGATTTATAGGAAGGCCTAGTTATTATTGATAACACTCGCTACCAGTCTATGCGAAGACAACATGTTCGCGTTTCGTTTTTTCGTTGTAGTTTTTCTGTCAATAGTTGGGATACAAGCGACACCTTCCGATAACAGGGACGACCTCCAGGACAAGGAGCTGACGGAGATTAAGGAGATGGTGAAGTTACAGTCAGAACTGATCCAATCACAGGCGGAGATGTTGAACAAGTACGACCAACGTATAGGTATTCTGGCTAATTAATTACAACTTCAATATACATTTTTCTCACAAGCCATGACATAAAAATGTTATAGGTAATAACAAAAGATTCCATAAAATTTTATTTTATCTGCGGGTGATGTAAGTTTCCTTTAACAATATAGCATGTTCTGTGTCATTGGTTTAGTTAATTCATTATTCAGATACATGTTCCAAACATCATTTCGATTTTTTTTATTATTATTATTATTTTCTGTGCACTTAACCTCTAGCATATTCTTTTACATGACCTGACCTCTACCACAGGTCCACATATGACCTATCTTCTAAAACAGGTCGTTACATGACCTGACGTCTACCACAGGTCGTCACATGATCTGACCTCTACCATAGGTTCACATATGACCTGTCCTCTACCACAGGTCGTCACATGACCTGACGTCTACCATAGGTCGTCATATGATCTGACCTCTACAACAGGTCGACATTTGACCTGACCTCTACCACAGGTCGTCACATGATCTGACCTCTACCATAGGTCCACATATGACCTGTCCTATACCACAGATCGACATATGACCTGACGTCTACCACAGGTCGTCACATGATATGACGTATATCACAGGTCGTGATATGACCAGAATTCTACCACATGGTATATTTTTCTTGTTTCTTTTTACGAAAACTTTCAGGAGCTCCTGTTATTTATCCTGAATCCCGGTCTCATTTTCTCTTTGTTTCTCTGTTTTGTTGTTGTTGAATATGAGCCAGGTTTTCGTCCTGCTATTAAACAGCTCTGCTGATTTTTCTTCTCGTACTTCATAGATTTACTGCAAAAAGAAAACCATGGCCTTGTTCAACAGCTAGAGGCGTTACAGATTGCCAAAGAAATCATGGAAACAAGATTAAAACACTTAGAGCATGTCAATATTCCCGTTCGCCCTGATACGGATATACCAACCTCTATGACCCATTCCATACAGACGGTAGAAGACCCCGACCACAGTCAACTTTATCCACCAAGTATTGAAGGTAAAGCTGGTAATGATGATCGCCGGAGTAAATCGAGTTATCGATCGACTGAGATTATTGAGAGATTAACAAATTAGAATTACTTTTTTTAAAACAGCGACCGCATCTTGAGCGAAAATTACCACTTAATCTATTCCTTAACATGCTAGTGCGATTTCGAATTCTGGTGGGAATAGGCGTTTTCAGAAAGAGTGTACAATGTACTGTACAAAACAACAATTATAGCGACAATTATCTCTCTTTTAACCATATCGATAAAACAACATACCATCTTTACAGGTGAAAAACAGTCGCGGACACGAAGAGTTGCTGATATGGGTGAGTTAAAAGTAGAGATTTAAATCAATATATTCGCGGATACGGAGCGTTGCTGGTGTGGGTCGGTCAACAGGGGATATTTAAGTCATTATGTAGGCGGATACGGAGCGTTGCTGGTGTGGGTCGGTCAACAGGGGATATCTAAGTCATTATGTAGGCGGATACGGAGAGTTCCTGATGTGGACGAGTAAACAGTAGAGATTTGAATAAATATCGTGGCGGATACGGAGCGTTGCTGGTGTGGGTGAGGTAACAGTAGAGATTTAAATCAATGTCTTGGCGGGTACGGAGAGTTGCTGATGTAGGCAAGTAAACAGTAGAGATTTAAATCAATATGTAATTGGATACGAAGAGTAACTGATGTTGGTCGTTTTCATTATAAATAAATAAATAAACTTATTTTTAAAATAAAGATTACGGTATGTAACTACATTTTTATGTTTTCATACGCGATGTTTTCCGGCGAATAAATTGTTTTAGTCGTTCCGATGTGGGCTATACAATGTCCCCTTAACAGAAGAAAACTTCCCCTAGTTTCTTGATATTACCTATAGTGCTGCAGCAGAGGGCCCAAAAGTCCTCTATTCTTTGACCAACCGGTACCCATTTTGGCACAAATCTCCTTATAGCTAATATTGAACAGGGATATCTTTGGAGTGTAAAAATGAAAGAGGACATTCTGGGAAATGCTGGGAACTTTTTTATAGCACTTTTTATCTGGGTACCCATAATTGACTTAAATTTCAATTGACAAGGGCCAGGCAAACTATAAGAAAGTATATCTATTAAGATTAGATAGTGCTTTTTGTTGAAACATGGTTTTTAAGATGCTATTGTATCTTCTAAATCCAAAAATGTCGTGTATTCAGCCATATTGTTACCAAAACAGCCATTAAGTAGACAGTTTCAAAATGGCCGCTGAAAACGTTAACAAATCTTAGTTTTATCATATTTCTTCTTCTAAAAATGAAAACAATCCAATGATAGACGGACAACTTTCAACTTGTCATCCTATATGTGGGCACGAAATCAATTTGTATGAATTATTACTTGTAACGAAATATGTCTGATGTGAAAAATAGGATACATTTATTTTTTCAGATAAAAAAATTACTAAAGTTTTAATTTATAATCATTATTATACCTTTTCAGCATAGATATAGAAAAATGTATGAATAAAATTACAACTCAATTTTCTAATTGTTATTATCAATTCAATATATTGAAACATGGGAAGGTAAATTCAATGAAACAAATGTTTTTGAACATGCACATATTTTATTTATTTAATTTAGAAATTGTGCTTATATATTGGTATACCTTTGTTATCGATTTATCAGGTTTTTGAGCATTTTATATTTTGACCTGACTCTCAGGATTTTGCTGATTTTCGAATGGTGGTGAGCTCTGTTATGGAGAAAATAGACCTATTAAAAAAAAAAAATTTTGTAGGAGTATGTAACGATAGATTAAACGATTAATGCTCGAAAAATCGATCGTTTGACACTAACCGATTATATCCGATCACCGATGTTGATATCTCGACCGATTCCCAAAACTGCTATGTAGTGTAGGAATATCGGTTAGTATGGAGTATTATGTAGGAACATCAGTCAGTATGGAATACTGTGTAGGATCATCAGTCAGTATTGAATACTATGTAGGAAAATCAGTCAGTATGGAATAATATGCATGAACATCAGTCAGTATGGAATAATATGCATGAACATCAGTCAGTATGGAATAATATTCATGAAAATCAGTCTGCATGCAATACTGAATGGTATGTCAGAACACCAGTCAGTATGAAATAGTATTCATGAACATCAGTCAGTATAGAATATTATCCAGGAACATCAGTGAGTATGGAATACTGTAGGAATTTCAGTCAGCATGGAATATTTTCGATATGGAATATACTGCTTAGAAACATCATTCGGTATAGTATAGGTAACATCATTCGATATGTAATACTAGTAAAAGATTCATTCATCATAGAAAACTGCATAGAGGAGATCAGTTAGCATTTAATAATATATAGGAACATCAACGATACATTTACACATATATTTGCATTTTATACTTATCATGTTATCTGACTATAAACGTACTTCAGTATAAACATATTCCAAGTTTTTTTCCAGACAAAACAGTGTTACTATCATTTTTTCTATAAACTCTTACTTTCTTAAATACTGATTCTTATATGTATAGGATGGCGTAAATAAGTGATACTTTTGAAGTGTTTCGTATAATTAGAAATATTCTTATTCTAATAATTTCAGTCGTACACCTAAAAGTAAAAGTTCAGTTTGGAAATAGTTATTCTGGTATTTTTATTTTTCGGTATATCTATATATTTGCAATAATGGTAGTTGTAGATGTGGCAGCATTAAATGTATATGATGGATCTGTGCCATACACAGATATTTCATTTATTATTTACATTGTATAATTTCCACAATAATATTGAAAATATGACCTTTGCTGTAGGCTAGCACATGAGTATTTTCTGTTATCATCAGATTCGATCTGACAACATAATGCGGCCCATGTTGGATCTATAAGATTTGTAGGTCCACTTTACTCATTATTTTTAACTATAGCACTTTTATCGGGGTACCCATAATTGATTTAAATTTCAATTGACATGGGCCTGACAAACTATAAGAAAGTATATCTATTAAAATAAGATAGTGCTTTGTGTTGAAACATGTTTTAATGTTTTTTAGATGCTATTGTATCTTTTTAATCCTAAAATGTCGTGTATTCAGCCATATTGTTACCGAAATAGCCATAAAGTAGACAATTTCAAAATGGCCGCGGCAAACGTTAACAAATCTTAGTAGGTATCATTTTTCTACTTCTAAACATGAAAAAAAAACACTGATAGACGGACAATTCTTAACTTGTCATCCTAAACGTGTGCACGAAATCAACTTGTATGAATGATCACTTGTGAAATTGCAACAAAATATGTTTATATGGAAGGAACGGAAGACATTTGTTAATGAGGAATTAGTTGTCCATAGAGCTATTGGCAAATTGAGAAGAAAAATGAAGAAGCCTGATGTTCAGTTAGTAAGCTATCACGCGTCTGACTCTATGAACATTCAGTCATTAAAATACTTTGTTGATCCCCTGCTTTACAAAGCTAATGGGTGATCGGCAAGTGCAGATCTCTATTCTACCGCAGCTGACCTAGCAGATAACGACTATCTTAAATGTCTTACCATTGCTTGTGACATAACCACACTTGCTCGGACATACGGAAGTTAGTGTAGCCAAGGGTCAATTTGGCTAAATTGATGTAAATGACTTCTTCTCTTGATCTAAGCAATGAATATCACTGATATTTGACTGGTACCATCCTTATTGGGTAGAAATTTAAAATTGTTGAAATGGTAGGGCCAAAAGAGTTCAATTTGGTTTAACTGATATAAACGACTTCAATTAAGTTGCGTACATCGCTCATACTTGGTAGTAGCATCCTTATTTGGTAGGACTGACCCCCTGGGGGCCAAAAGGGCGTGCCCAAAAAGGGTTCAAAAATTATAAAGGTCGATTATTTCTGAATGGATATCTAATGTGTATGTTGTCATTTACGTGTGATTCAACAATATCTGCAAGGAATTTTGACGTCTCTTTTTAAGTATTTTGTTCATCTGTATAAGTTTATGGTTCTTTCGTCTACATTCAAGAGTTTTAATTCCAGATTTAGTATATAATTTAACACAGGATACCCCCTTCTTAATCCTTTAATTATTCTCAGGAATTGGATTGATTCTAAGCAATGTTTTATTTTGGTTTGTACAATTACCCCAGATTACATCCCGATATTCTAAAACTGACCTTGTATTTAAGGTATAGATATTCTGGAGATTTTTCTATTAACTTTGTGTTTAAGTGTGTTCATTATTGTGTACACTTTGTCACAAGTATAGTTTATACAGTAGGTCCACTAACCGTCACTACTAAAAGTTAGTTCTAAATACTTGTGATCCATGACACAACTGACTGTATCATAAGGAAATAAAAAATCAGGATTGATTATCTCTTTGTTACTGGAGAAAAGTACTAATTCTGTTTTTAATGGATTGAAGTTGGTATCCCATTTTTTGCCCATGTGTTTATAATATATTATCTATATCATTAGTTAATTGTTCAGCGATTTCAATATGGTTATTGTCTACGTTTTCGTACAGTGGAGTATCGTAAGTGAATAGCATGATTTTGGTTTAAACAGTATTTTATTATCAATACAATACATGGGTCAATATATACAATAATTGGAAATTAGGGATTTGGCAACAAGAGTACGCTCTTATTTAAAGCCATCTCCCTATAAGATTATTTGCAATTATGATTTTGCTTTCAACGCAGTCAGTTATGTCATTGATATTAATTAAAATTAAAAAGGGACCAAGCACCGAGCCTTGAGGAACATCTACTTTTACATCTTTAAATGTAGAGTAAGATCCTCCTGTTGAGACGCTTTGCTTTCTATCAGAGAGATAATTTTTAAACCATTGCAGTACTTTATCTGTAATACTTTTGTTTGTTTGTTTAGGTTTTACAGCCAATCGACAGCTATGGACATTTAGGGCCAAACAAAATAATATTTATTTATTTTATTTGAGTTTAAAAACAGATAAAAACATTTTTGAACGATTCGTATTGTACATGTATATTTAGATCACTGTGATAAAAAGGTGGGTTAAAATCATAAAAAAATATATATAACGGATAGAATATGTGAACTTTTTGATGTATAAATAACGTCAAAGATAATAAGGTAAAAGGACGTTAAAGTCTAGTGGATAGATCGACTTCTTTCACATAGCGAAAGAGTGCTTTCAAATCCACGGAATTGAAAAGAGTTTCCAAATCTGGGACTCAAAAGTATCTGTCACGAATGTGCTTTCAATATCTACAACCAACTGACACTTAACGAATATCAAAAGTAATTCAAAATTGAATTAAATTCCATTTGTTAACATTTTCCTGATAACAACAGAAAACATCATAGTGTTTGTCATGGAGCAGAGTTTTGATGTTTATATTGAAAAATTGTGACAGTGTGAAACCTGCAATCAATGTCAATCTCTTGAACGATTATTTTGTTCCTTGGTTTTATGTGTGTCTTTCTTATAGACGGCAGAGAGAAAACTCCGATCTAGATGGTATTGTAAAGGCTGTCATAGATGGGTATAGATGGGTGGAACTGACAGGAGAAGGTAGTATGGTTAACACAGACAAAAATAACAGATACACCTGATGAATACAAACATTTATTAGAATTACAATGAAACAATGACACTTTAAAACAAAGCTGTTTATACCGTATGACGGAAGTGATGCACTAAGTGTCTCTCTGTTTGAGGTCTAATGTAGACGGGTGTCTAGAGGACACCATCGAGGACAAGACGGTGAAAGTGCTGAACGAAAGTGGATCCAGCACACAGAAAAATATACTTCTTCCAATATAATATATCTTAAATCGTTAACTTATAGCAGCGTATGACATATGTATTGTTGTAACATTGGCTGTCAGTAATTAACCGTCTTAGGTATTATCTTTTTGCTCTATCTTCCCTCATATGTAACACTAAGCGTGCAGTAAAAACTTAAATGTATGTGTCTGCTTTCCATTTTTATCGTAGTATACACGAGTCTCAAATGAATTCACACCATACTAAAGTTTACTGTCTTGTCCATTAAGTCTACATTGACAGCATTACACCTGTCAACTTCCAAGTCCTTCTGATGGTCCTGGCTATTGCTTGTTATTACTGAAATGAGATAAAATTTGGGGTGGTTTTTTTGTGTGCAAAATGATGAAGGAACAAACACTACATGAGCTGATTTCATATCAGAAGATAATATATGTATCATTTAGTAATGTGAAATACACATCGTGTACCAAATTAACCATATGATAAGTACCGGCCTGAAAAAACCAATTTATTTCAATAGAATTTTCACGCAATCAATATTGATGTGAAATACACATTATAACAATAGAAAACAATTAATTACTCTTTGAAACCAATGATAAGGAACTTCCACTTACCTCACAGACCACGCCCGCCACCTCGTACCAATAACAAGTGTGTCTGCCCCATCCCCGGTGAAAGCAGTGACGGAAATCAGTGGTCCCAGGGGCACAGTAGACCATGTCCCACCCAAACCCGTCCAGCCTTCCTGTGTTATACTGCACATAGGTCGCATTTCCTTTCCTGAAAGAAAATAGCACTCATTTTTTTACATGATTCTTTAGACAAACATTCTCAGCTAATGTTCAATTTTGAAATTAAAAGTATTGACAACAACAGATTTGCTTCCACTTCTCTATTTCAATATACATACTCCCTTGCCAAACGACAATGTAAAAAGACTGGTGTCAAACTTCGGCAACAATTATAATGTCGGACTATGTCAATCATAGGATAAAAACTGCACCCAGTAACAGCTATCAATGGTTACCATGGTATTTGGTTTACCTGTATCCTAAAGTCCGACAGACGGCGCTGGCGTCATCATCGGCCCACCAATCATCACATACGTCCCACCAACGACCTCCGTGATAAATGTTCACACGTCCGGTCTGGTTGTTTTCACCGCCAACAAGTCGAATCTGGAAATCTAAACAATGCATATGTATTGTAACTATAAGCAGTAAAACACCTGATTCATAGGAAATGCAAACAGAACTGAAGCAAAGGTCTGCTCCAAGCAAAGACATCCACTGTTACGAAAATATTTTGAACTGTGTCTCATAACGATATCAGACAGCGAGAGATGCTTTGCACGAGACGTAACTAAACATCAGGCAAAGAGAGGTATTTTACAGTGCTACTTGGTGCTTTACAATTTAATAGCAATTGATCATTGCATGATCGCAAGAGGCGATTATTTGGGATCTTATCTTTTCTCTTCTTTCTAACACCCTCCTTCTTCCTAATGTCTCCCTTGACACTACCTCACGTTTAGCCTTTAGTTGAGCGTTCGCCCCTGTTAGAAAAGCTTTGACTTCTGTCTCCTGGTCGAGACATACCGGAGTCTATAAAAACTGTAGTGGTTGCTCTTGGTTAACGTTAAGTATTTTAGGAAGTGGGACGGCTGGTTGGCCGTTTGTCAGTATAATGTGACCGGGTGGAGTGGGACAACTGGTTGGCCGTTTGTCAGTATAATGTGACCGGGTGGAGTGGGACGACTGGTTGGCCGTTTGTCAGTATAATGTGACCGGGTGGAGTGGGACGACTGGTTGGCCGTTTGTCAGTATAATGTGACCGGGTGGAGTGGGACGACTGGTTGGCCGTTTGTCAGTATAATGTGACCGGGTGGAGTGGGACGACTGGTTCGCCGTGTGTCAGTATAATGTGACCGGGTGGAGTGGGACGACTGGTTCGCCGTGTGTCAGTATAATGTGACCGGGTGGAGCGGGACGACTGGTTCGACTGTTGTCAGTATAATGTGTCCGGGTGGAGTGGGACGACTGGTTGGCCGTTTGTCAGTATAATGTGACCGGGTGGAGTGGGACAACTGGTTCACCGTTTGTCAGTATAATATGACCGGGTGGAGTGGGACGACTGGTTCACCGTTTGTCAGTATAATGTGACCGGGTGGAATGGGACGACTGGTTCGCCGTTTGTCAGTATAATGTGACCGGGTGGAGAGGGACGACTGGTTCGCCGTTTGTCAGTATAATGTGACTGGGTGGAGTGGGACGACTGGTTCACCGTTTGTCAGTATAATGTGACCGGGTGGAGTGGGACGACTGGTTCGCCGGTTTTCAGTATAATGTGATCGGGTGGAGTGGGACGACTGGTTCACCGTTTGTCAGTATAATGTGACCGGGTGGAGTGGGACGACTGGTTCGCCGTTTGTCAGTATAATGTGACCGGGTGGAGTGGGACGACTGGTTCACCGTTTGTCAGTATAATGTGACCGGGTGGAGTGGGACGACTGGTTCGCCGGTTTTCAGTATAATGTGATCGGGTGGAGTGGGACGACTGGTTCGCCGTTTGTCAGTATAATGTGACCGGGTGAGGTGTCCTCCTAGATGTCCTCGACAGTATGCTTCAATGAGGTAACACTATGGGGTCGACATCAGATTCGCGATATTACAAGGGGACAGACAAGAACATGCCTCCGTCTCCCAAAACACACATACACTGCACGCATGCATTTTGCACACATCCGTCAAATAACTTTAAAACCAATCACACCGCTTTTGTGAGAAAATTGTGTCAATGGAGAAATACTACAAAATGGTATTTATATTACATCAATAAAGCTGGTGGTGAAGTATCATTTTCTTTACTTGCTATACAATAAACAATATAATAAAGCATAGAAAATAAATATGTTTTGGTACCTGGAATATTTTCTGTGTAACAGCGGACCGAGGCGTCCATGAAGATTGTACGGCAGTGGTGGGCGTCCTCACCCCAAACAAGGCCTGGACACTCCCCAAGGCGAGGCTCTTTGCCACCACAACTCAATTCATTTAGCCAAATAGGCCCTGGGGGTCGGGCCCCGAAATTATTTCTGGCCGGCCACATCATTGCCTCTCCGCCATAACTGTTAGGACAAAACGTTATACATGTACATTTAAGACAAATCGGCGAACGCGGTACAAACGTGCGACGTAAAGTCATATTTAGGTCACGTTCTTCGATACAGATCTAAGTCCTTGATTAGAGTTTCTGACATAAAGTTGACATTATTAATGCATAACACACTAGAAACAATTTGATGTCGAATTAATAGCAATTTGAATGAACAAGTGCCATTTTCTGATCAGACATAGTTGGTCAATCAATGTATATTCGTAGTCCCTTCCTTCTAAGACAAATAATAAATATCTGATTCATATGATGTCGATGTTGTTTGTTACGGCTATGATTTGACGAACACAACACATACCACACTGCCAATGAGATTAGAACCGTCCGTGTGTATGGCCGATGTTTACCTATAGCCCAGTTGCTGACAAATGACGGCTGCGTCCCTCGGGTCCCAGTCCTGGTTACAAACTGTGCCCCATTGTCCATCATGTCGTACCTGGACACGCCCCTCGTTGGGTCCAGTCCCTCCTATCAGGCGCACAGGGACGTCTGTTAAACGACAATACATAGAGGATATTGAATGGTTTCCCGTTAAAAAATATATCGAAATATTCTGTCATACGAGTGAAATATATGTTATATTTAACGGGAAACCGTTCAATTTTCCTTTTGTATTTCATAAGCTTAAAAAAAATTAAAAACATCGAAAAATTAATAGTGTCAAAAAATTCGGGAATCAGTAATGACGTCATCTCTTTGTGACGTAACTTCACGTCAACTTGACGGCGCCATTTTAAAAAGGTCTGATCAACGCAATTTAAGCGCTTTCTGCTGTTATAGGAGAATCTGTGCACGAATAGCTAACGTCAAGTGAGTATTTTGTCAAAAACTAGTCTGAAAATTTCAGATATACAGCAAAATAACCAATTTATCTATCTCCGCTTCGATTGAAAAAATCGGCAAGTTTCAACGAGGTGAATAAAAAGGTCCGCTCTGATTGGTCAAAAACGGAAAACTTACATTTTCACTGCAAAATCTTAAATTTTCACTGCTCATCGCTGCAGTGAAAAATCTTATATTTTCACCGCTCATCGCTGCAGTGAAAATATAAGTTTTATTAGTTTGATAAATTTCTTTATTGCATTTTTGCTAGTGAAATATAGAAATTAATCAAACTAATAAAACTTATATTTTCACTGCAGCGATGAGCAGTGAAAATATAAGATTTTGCAGTGAAAATAGAAGTTTTATTCACCTCGTTGAAACTTGCCGATTTTTCCAACCGAAGCGGAGATAGATAAATTGGTTATTTTGCTGTATTTCTGAAATTTTCAGACTAGTTTTTGACAAAATTTGACATTTGCTATTCATGTACAGATTCTACTATAACAGCAGAAAACGCTTAAGTTGCGTTGATAAGTCTTTTCAAAATGGCGCCGTCAAGTTGACGTGGAGGAACGTCACAAAGAGATGACGTCATTACTGATTCCCGCACTTTTTGACGCTATTAATTAAGCATTGAACGGCTTTCAGTTGGCATTCATAGTCAATATGAATGCCAACTGGACAGAGGCAAATTCAACATGAAGCGCGACTATGAATGCCAACTGAAAGCCGTTCAATGCTTATATTTACCATCTGTGATTTTTTATTTGTCGTGCGATTTTTTCTTTTTTTGGGAAATTTTCAAATTCAAATTTCAGTTGGCAGTTCATAAGCCATCTTCGCTAGCCAAGGCTTCTGATTACGTTACCCTACACGAACCCTTGGCGGATATAGTCGTGTTCAAACCGTCGCGCCCTGGAATCCCAGGGCACCCAATCAAATCGCGTTTTACATTCTGGCTTGGTTTCACAGTAAACAAAAAATGCGGCACCCAGTACAGAGCTACACTGCCGACTATGTCATGGCATTTTACCTAAATACAAAAATCACAATCTTTGGGGGAACATTCGCAGTCATATAAGTCATTGATCACATATCTCATCGAAATGACACCAAACCTCGATGTGTGTTTGTAAACATCACCGATGAAGTAAATCGGTAACGCTTGTTTTGATTGGTCGAAAATTTCATGCGTGAAGGGTGGTAATTTCGAATCACCGCTAGAGGGCCAGAACTGACGCCTATATCTGCCAAGGGTTCGTGGAGTGTAACGTAATCAGAAGCCTTGGCTAGCGAAGATGTTCATAAGCTGGTGAACTCGCAACTGAATTGGTAGGGTTATATAGTGGCAGTGCCATACAATGGTAAATATTTTGTAATGTTTTTAATTTTCTTTTTTAAATGCAATAAAAAGAAAATTGAATGGTTTCCCGTTAAATATAACATATATTTCACTCATATGACACAATATTTAGAAATTCTGTCATACTCGTGAAATATATGTTATATTTAACGGGAAACCATTCAATATCCTCTATATATTTCACTGGCAAAAATGCAATAAATCTCACACCCGAATACAATGCTTGGTATTTTTACGATAGTTACTTAACAGTTTATTTGTTTATATTCGATGATCGACCACGAATAAAATTGCAAGTTTTCAGTTCTTTATACAACAATGTATCTACCTTCTGGTGGGGTGGTTCTACATGCCACGCCCACATCTGCATCGTGATTACAGACTCGCGGAGGGTTTTGGCTCCATCCTGTTTGGCTGCACTGGTCGAGATTTGTGGCATCCCAGGGGCAGTCAAGGTCAACCATGATAGGGCCACGCCCAAATCCATATGTCAGTTTTGGCTTGGGGAGTCCGCCGTGACTTAAAATGAAATTGATTATAACAAGTCATTAACATACATTCCATGACCTAATCATTCCTAGTTCACTATGAATGCGTTTATAAAATGCCTTCAAAACTATCCATATCATAACCTACAAAAATAGAACAACCTAAGCTCTATTCGGATACTGTACTGGTCGTTCTATAGTGTCAAATTCCACTATTTGGAAACTTTCTAACAGAATCAGATGAAAAAAACACGTAGCTGGACCTCGTCAGAGTCTGAAAGTATTTAAAGATGTGCTATCATTGTGGTGGATTGTGTAATTCTGTATATAATAAAGTATAATTAATATTACACAACTCCTTCGAGACACTTTTTTTTCCAAAATGTGCAATAAAAGCATCGTATTACATAAAAGCATGCAGGAAAATTAGTTTATCATTTTTGTAGCATGCCGTGGAAATATCAAATATATGGGATATTCTGAAATAATAATGGAAATTCGTGTACTATCCTGTGTGACTTGTATGTATAACACAATGCAATCGGTTAACGATATGTTTACCTGTATCCCAGTATCTTACAGACGAGGTTAACGATATGTTTACCTGTATCCCAGTATCTCACAGACAAGGTTAACGATGTGTTTACCTGTATCCCAGTATCTCACAGACGAGGTTAACGACATGTTTACCTGTATCCCAGTATCTCACAGACGAGGTTAACGATATGTTACCTGTATCCCAGTATCTCACAGACGAGGTTAACGACATGTTTACCTGTATCCCAGTATCTCACAGACGAGGTTTACGACATGTTTACCTGTATCCCAGTATCTCACAGACGAGGTTAACGACATGTTTACCTGTATCCCAGTATCTCACAGACGAGGTTAACGATATGTTACCTGTATCCCAGTATCTCACAGACGAGGTTAACGACATGTTTACCTGTATCCCAGTATCTCACAGACGAGGTTAACGACATGTTTACCTGTATCCCAGTATCTCACAGACGAGGTTAACGATATGTTTACCTGTATCCCAGTATCTCACAGACGAGGTTACCTGTATCCCAGTATCTCACAGACAAAGTTACCTGTATCCCAGTATCTCACAGACGAGGTTAACGATGTGTTTACCTGTATCCCAGTATCTCACAGACGAGGTTAACGATATATTTACCTGTATCCCAGTATCTCACAGACGAGGTTAACGACATGTTTACCTGTATCCCAGTATCTCACAGACGAGGTTAACGACATGTTTACCTGTATCCCAGTATCTCACAGACGAGGTTAACGATATGTTTACCTGTATCCCAGTATCTCACAGACGAGGTTAACGATATGTTTACCTGTATCCCAGTATCTCACAGACGAGGTTAACGATATGTTTACCTGTATCCCAGTATCTCACAGACAAGGTTACCGATATGTTTACCTGTATCCCAGTATCTCACAGACGAGATTAACGATATGTTTACCTGTATCCCAGTATCTCACAGACGAGGTTACCTGTATCCCAGTATCTCACAGACGAGGTTACCTGTATCCCAGTATCTCACAGACAAAGTTACCTGTATCCCAGTATCTCACAGACGAGGTTACCGATATGTTTACCTGTATCCCAGTATCTCACAGACGAGACTAACGATATGTTTACCTGTATCCCAGTATCTCACAGACGAGGTTAACGATATGTTACCTGTATCCCAGTATCTCACAGACGAGGTTAACGACATGTTTACCTGTATCCCAGTATCTCACAGACGAGGTTAACGACATGTTTACCTGTATCCCAGTATCTCACAGACGAGGTTAACGATATGTTTACCTGTATCCCAGTATCTCACAGACGAGGTTACCTGTATCCCAGTATCTCACAGACAAAGTTACCTGTATCCCAGTATCTCACAGACGAGGTTAACCATGTGTTTACCTGTATCCCAGTATCTCACAGACGAGGTTAACGATGTATTTACCTGTATCCCAGTATCTCACAGACGAGGTTAACGACATGTTTACCTGTATCCCAGTATCTCACAGACGAGGTTAACGATATGTTTACCTGTATCCCAGTATCTCACAGACGAGGTTAACGATATGTTTACCTGTATCCCAGTATCTCACAGACGAGGTTAACGATATGTTTACCTGTATCCCAGTATCTCACAGACGAGGTTACCTGTATCCCAGTATCTCACAGACGAGGTTAACGATATGTTTACCTGTATCCCAGTATCTCACAGACGAGGTTACCGATATGTTTACCTGTATCCCAGTATCTCACAGACGAGGTTAACGATATGTTTACCTGTATCCCAGTATCTCACAGACGAGGTTGGCCTCAGAAACCCCGAACAGCACGTCACAGACAGTCCCCCATACGCCTTCGTACAACAGCTCCACTCGCCCCTCCCCCTCATTGGGAGAATCTACCAATCGGACGGGTACCAACACGTCACGTACATGTTCACCTGTAACCGATAACAAACCACGAACTATATACGACGGAATCTCGCCCTGTTGTTATAACATAAAGTTGAACGATGCAATGATCAGCAAAGTGGTACCTTGTTATAAATTAAGAGTCATTTACAGGTTGTCAACACCACTTGGGATTGTACTTTCAGTTTGTATAGATACAATTTTGTAGAAATGTGCTAAGTAGAATGTTTAAGTCAGTGTTATAGACTGAAAGTCAAATTCAGAATATGCCTACCTGAAATAAACCATCATACATGAATTAAAAAACATATATCCCGGTACGTCAAGGTCCAGCAGAATAAGTACGTTGTCTTAAAAAGTGCAATGTTCGCAGGAAGATAATTACATGTACAATCTCGTTATAAATTCATGCTCTTTGTTATAATAATGGCGTAGATGAAATATGTTAAGTTCAATAGTATTACCGCCATCGCATTCTCATTGATATACAGTACGTACAGAGAACTGCATTAAACATAATATTTGATCTGAACAAGACAAACATTAATAATATATACTATACCGGGGTCGGTGTCAGCCGTGAGATTGAGTACCGATGTACGGACCACGCCTGTAAATAAAAGAAGTGAAAACACAATAAACTTCATGGATTCCATCGGTCAGTTCGGGCCAGCCACCGCCTCCTTCGATTCGGCACTGGGTAATGTTGCGAGGCAGATCTTGACAGCAAACAGCTGTTGCTCATGCTGGGTCGCTTACCGCTAACTAATTAATCAGCCCAGCAGACTGTTCACATCCTGGTTAACTTATCAGGCAATAGAGAATCAAAACAGTATCTGTCTTTTACGAAAAAAAAAATCGCCTGTTGTTTTGCTATTTTCTTTAACTTGTATGCTACTTCATCTATCTTTTTAATTTTTATTTTTGTTAGACAACATAAGTAAATTAGTTATAAATTGAGTATCAGCTAGTAACCGGTGACATAGTCCGAGATTCTGTACCAACTATATAACGGTTATGTGGTAGTCATTAGGATCATAACCAACTCATTACGTACACCATATCTTTATAGGTATGAACTATCTTCACTTTCATGTATTTTTGTTTTTGTTTTGTTTTAACTATTAAAGTATGACCTTTATACGACAGTGCGTTCGGGGAGACACATATGGATAAGGACCGAGACAGAGATTGGATCCCACTAAGGATAACAGACAGGTTTACAGTAATCTCATGCATACGTACCCCATCAACATCTTATACACATATGTATTTATTTTTCACTTTTGAATGGGACTTCTTTCTGTTCAATAAACATGTAACAACAATATAAATAATATTCACAAGACTCGCCACACACGCGCGGTCTTGTTAAACTCACAAAGGTTAATATTTAAAGACAAGTTATGTCGGAAAGTTGTCATTTTGTTATTTGTTCAGTTATTTATTAAGAAACATGAGGTTTTATTGTGAAAGTTTGTTAATTTTTCGTTGTACTACTTGTAGGACGGGGTGCTCGACGACTATGCTTTGGGATACGTACATTAATATGATATAGGTCATAACGGTCTATAGGTCAGGACTATATCAATTACATGTGCAGTTTCATACGCCACTCAGTTTAAAAGTACGCGATGATTTCCGGTTGGACATTTATCGCATTTTGATTCCAAAAGTAGAAGGTAAGAAGTCAAAAGGTTCTGTCCGTCTGTCCTACAGGTACGTAGGAATCATTTTACCTGCTGTCACCATTGCGTGATCGTAAAAGGTGACTAAATTTTGGATATTATTTTTTCTCTTCTATAAAAGCAACGTTCTTCTTCGTAATGTCTCCTTTGACATCGTCTTGTTTTTGGCCTTTAGTTGATCGCGTGAATGTTCGCCCCTGTCAGGCAAGCACGGTTTTTTTACCCTGGCCAACTCCGGCTCAGGTAAATTAAATAGATATCATTCATGTCTGACATACTGTATTAGTTTTCATGTCCTTCAAGTATATCCTTTTCTCTTCTCTCTATAAAGTTACATATATCACTAAACAGCATGGTCCGTATGTGTTATCCAGTCAGTGGCACAACGTTCGAGATGGCCCAGGATTTGGTTGGTCAGTTCAAATTCGCATATTAATGGATGATGCAACTTAACAATCGATGCGTAAATATCATTAGAGCTACATATAGGATTGGAAAACATTAGATAAACGATTTCAAATCAAATAGATATTTATGATATAGATAATGATATTGTAAATGAGTTACATTTCCGCCGTCACTTGTAAGTTCATTTAAGGGGGGCTGTGGGGGCGTACGCCCCGCTAAAATTGTATGAATATATCGTGAAATACACTAGAATGCAGGATTTTGCATTTACCTGCTAAAGTACCCCCGGACCCTCGTAATTTTGCACGCCAACACCCCCCCCCCCCCCACCCCCCCCCCTGAAAATCCTGTATCCGACAGTAGACACCGCCATGAATGACATGTTACAGCCACTCTGCACTCGTTAACGGAGTACATCTAAATAAACAAAACAGTGTGTAACCCATAAAACTTTTATTATTCTATCATTGAAACGTAATTAAAATAAATAAAAGAAAATGTAGATTCCTACGGAGAAGAGTGGTGAATACACTCATAGTTGATGATGAGGTGACCCCATTGTTTCTGACACAAGTCTATTTTGGCCCAACCCTGCTGGACTCATCATATAACGTTGTCCTAGGCAACGCTCTACAAAAAGGCGTTGTCAATTTGTGATAGAAATATTCACTATTCTTTTTTTGCTTGGAAACACACACTGAACAATAAATTCACATTTGAATTATTGAAACGAAGTTTTTTCTCTTCAATTTCAGCTCAGCAACTGTTCACTCAATTCAAACCAAAGTTCCTGATTCAAAAGTAATCTTGTAAAACATGTGTAAAGCAGTTCTCGAAAAAAGACAAACCAGACAGGTTTGCTCGTTACAGTTGGTAGTGTCGGTATATTGCTTTTTGTCACACTGTGTTTAATAATATCGCCCTTGTACGGTAATTGCGCTTGTTGTTATACCAAAGTCTAAACATTGTCTTTATATTATACGTCTTAATGACAGACTACTTATACAGTCTCTTATGCCGTATTTGTGCCTTACAGTTTTATATGGTCTTAATATTATAATATATTATCCTCTGCTTTACCATCATTGTCATATTGTCATTGTGTTTTAGCCAATGTTATATTGTCATTGTTTTACCGCCATTGTTATATTGTCTGTGTTTTACCACCATTGTTATATTGTCTGTGTTTTACCGCCATTGTTATATTGTCTGTGTTTTACCGCCATTGTTATATTGCCATTGTCTTTTACCGCCATTGTTATATTGTCATTGTTTTACCGCCATTGTTATATTGTCATTGTGTTTTACCGCCATTGTTATATTGTCATTGTGTTTTACCGCCATTGTTATATTGTCTGTGTTTTACCGCCATTGTTATAGTCTTTGTGTTTTTATCGCCATTGTTATATTGTCTGTGTTTTACCGCCATTGTTATATTGTCTTTGTGTTTTACCGCCATTGTTATATTGTCATTGTGTTTTACCGCCATTGTTATATTGTCTTTGTTTTACCGCCATTGTTATATTGTCTTTGTTTTACCGCCATCGTTATATTGTCTTTGTGTTTTACCGCCATTGTTATATTGTCTTTGTTTTACCGCAATTGTTATATTGTCTTTGCGTTTTACCGCCATCGTTATATTTTCTTTGTGTTTTACCGCCATTGTTATATTGTCTCAGTGTTTTACCGCCATTGTTATATTGTCTTCGTGTTTTACCGCCATTGTTATATTGTCTGTTTTACCGCCATTGTTATATTGTCTTCGTGTTTTACCGCCATTGTTATATTTTCATTGTGTTTTACCGCCATTGTTATATCGTATTTGTGTTTTACCACCATTGTTATACTGTCTTTGTGTTTTACCGCCATTGTTATATTGTCTTCGTGTTTTACCGCCATTGTTATATTGTCTGTGTTTTAGCGCCATTGTTATATTGTCTTCGTGTTTTACCGCCATCGTTATATTGTCTTTGTGTTTTACCGCCATTGTTATATTGTCTGTGTTTTACCGCCATTGTTATATTGTCTTCGTGTTTTACCGCCATCGTTATATTGTCTTTGTGTTTTACCGCCATTGTTAAATTGTCTCAGTGTTTTACCGCCATTGTTATATTGTCTTTGTGTTTTACCGCCATTGTTATATTGTCTTCGTGTTTTACCGCCATTGTTATATTGTCTTTGTGTTTTACCGCCATCGTTATATTGTCATTGTGTTTTACTGCCTTTGTTATATTGTCCTCCTGTTTTACTGCCATTGTTATATTGTCATTGTTTTACCGCCATTGTTATATTGTCTTTGTGTTTTACCGCCATTGTTATATTGTCTTCGTGTTTTACCGCCATTGTTATATTGTCTGTGTTTTACCGCCATTGTTATATTGTCTTCGTGTTTTACCGCCATTGTTAAATTGTCTTCGTGTTTTACCGCCATCGTTATATTGTCTTTGTGTTTTACCGCCATTGTTATATTGTCTCAGTGTTTTACCGCCATTGTTATATTGTCTTTGTGTTTTACCGCCATTGTTATATTGTCTGTGTTTTACCGCCATTGTTATATTGTCTTCGTGTTTTACCGCCATTGTTATATTGTCATTGTGTTTTACCGCCATTGTTATATCGTATTTGTGTTTTACCACCATTGTTATACTGTCTTTGTGTTTTACCGCCATTGTTATATTGTCTTCGTGTTTTACCGCCATTGTTATATTGTCTGTTTTAGCGCCATTGTTATATTGTCTTCGTGTTTTACCGCCATCGTTATATTGTCTTTGTGTTTTACCGCCATTGTTATATTGTCTGTGTTTTACCGCCATTGTTATATTGTCTTCGTGTTTTACCGCCATTGTTAAATTGTCTTCGTGTTTTACCGCCATCGTTATATTGTCTTTGTGTTTTACCGCCATTGTTAAATTGTCTCAGTGTTTTACCGCCATTGTTATATTGTCTTTGTGTTTTACCGCCATTGTTATATTGTCTCAGTGTTTTACCGCCATTGTTATATTGTCTTCGTGTTTTACCGCCATTGTTTTATTGTCTTTGTTTTACCGCCATTGTTATATTGTCATTGTGTTTACCGCCATTGTTATATTGTCTTTGTGTTTTACCGCCATTGTTATATTGTCTGTGTTTTACAACCATTGATATATTAACTTTGTGTTTTAACGCCATTGAAATATGTTCTTGCTATCTTATTTACAAAATGACTGTGGCTTTATTGATATTTGATTCTTGACAAAGTAGAATATGTACAACGTAATACCTAAGGGTACATACAATGGGACTAATACATTCAATGTGTGATGTCCTAGGTAACAAATAAACATAACGGTTGTTTAAAGTAAAAAGTTACAGGTAATAATGCTTTTGACTAAGGAATAACATTTCCTAATAGACTTACATCATTTTACATAGTCATAATCACAAAAAAGTAGCAGCAACTCAATATTAGGATAACACCAACGCTAAGATAATCGGAAAAGTCCATTATTTCTGAATGTGTATATGCAAAAAGCAAAGGTTCAGTAGTGATTTTTACATACATATTTGATCCCTAGTAAAGTTTTTGTGTTTACTCTAAACTTCATCAAATCTTCCTTTTTGTCAAGTTTACACTCATTCACCCGGCGAATTATTTACATACACTTTAATTATGTGGCACATGCATACACTCAATAAACCATTTTTAAATCTTCAAACTTTATTATCTACGTAATCCCCAACTACATTTTGTCCTGGTACAATAGATTTTTAGCTTTGAAATATGAGTTTACACGTTAGTGTTTATTTCTGTCTACATACACTGTCTGTTACCGGTTACCTTTTAGTCCACACATTCTATTTATGTCTACATACACTGTCTGTTACCGGTTACCTGTTAGTCCACACGTTCTATTTATGTCTACATAACTGTCTGTTACCGGTTACCTGTTAGTCCACACGTTCTTTTTATGTCTACATACACTGTTAACGGTTACCTGTTAGTCCACACGTCTATTTATGTCTACATACAAACTGTCTGTTACCGGTTACCTGTTAGTCCACACATCTATTTATGTCTACATACACAGTCTGTTACCGGTTACCTGTTAGTCAACACGTTCTATTTATGTCTGCATACAATGTCTGTTACCGGTTACCTGTTAGTCCACACATCTATTTATGTCTACATACACAGTCTGTTACCGGTTACCTGTTAGTCCACACATTCTATTTATGTCTACATACACTGTTACCGGTTACCTGTTAGTCCATACATTCTATTTATGTCTACATACACTGTCTGTTACCGGTTACCTGTTAGTCCACACGTTCTTTTTATGTCTACAAAACTGTCTGTTACCGGTTACATGTTAGTCTACACGTTCTATTTATGTCTACATACACTATTAACGGTTACCTGTTAGTCCACACGTCTATTTATTTCTACATACACTGTCTGTTTCCGGTTACCTGTCAGTCCACACGTCTATTTATGTCTACATACACAGTCTGTTACCGGTTACCTGTTAGTCCACACATTCTATTTATGTCTACATACACTGTCTGTTACCGGTTACCTGTCAGTCCACACGTCTATTTATGTCTACATACACAGTCTGTTACCGGTTACCTGTCAGTCCACACGTCTATTTATGTCTACATACACTGTCTGTTACCGGTTACCTGTTAGTCCACACGTTCTATTTATGTCTACATACACTGTCTGTTACCGGTTACCTGTTAGTCCATACGTCTATTTATGTCTACATACAGTCTGTTACCGGTTACCTGTCAGTCCACACGTCTATTTATGTCTACATACACTGTTACCGGTTACCTGTTAGTCCACACATCTATTTATGTCTACATACACAGTCTGTTACCGGTTACCTGTTAGTCCACACGTTCTATTTATGTCTGCATACAATGTCTGTTACCGGTTACCTGTTAGTCCACACATCTATTTATGTCTACATACACAGTCTGTTACCGGTTACCTGTTAGTCCACACATTCTATTTATGTCTACATACACTGTTACCGGTTACCTGTTAGTCCATACATTCTATTTATGTCTACATACACTGTCTGTTACCGGTTACCTGTCAGTCCATACGTTCTATTTATGTCTACATACACTGTTACCGGTTACCTGTTAGTCCACACGTTCTATTTATGTCTACATACACTGTTACCGGTTACCTGTTAGTCCACACGTCTATTTAGTCAGCATGTGATGAACTCATCAATTGATTGTCCTAAACATGATTTTGATGTAAAAATATTGGTTGAATCTTTTACTGATTATATAGCAATTTACAGGTATAGTCATATTTGATCTGGCTATTGGGAAAATTAAAGGCAATGTACTGATTTAAATTACAAATACTCAGAATTCAGAGTAAGCACATAACATATCAAATCTACCATATATATTTTTTTTAACTTACGAAATGTTCTCTGGAATTTACAAGTGTAATATAATGCACATCATGCATTTCTTTTGTCACAGTTTTTTTTAATCAAATCAAAAGCCTGCTTAATTCATTGGGAACACATCTAACACAATCCTGTATGGTTTTCAGTTACTTTCCAGAAACAATATAAAACCAAACATCTGTTTCCTGGTTGAGTTTTAAATCGCATCAGCTATTTAGATTGATAAAAATTATCGATTGTAGTCACATGGAAAATGAAACTTTCATATATGTATATTGTTTCAGCTCCAATTTGACTGATAACAATCGTTACAGAATTCCTGTACACAGCAGGAAATTTCCAAGTATCATATTGAAGCAAATCTAACTTTAAATTCTTCCTCCTATAAGTTACGTCCTTAAATGAGTTGATCCCATCAATAGGACATAAAACAGTAGCTAGCCTAACCACACATACTGTTACTAATTCATACATAATAAAAACGACAGGAAATCTATAAACTACCACTAAACAAATACCTGTACATGCCTACCATTGTGATTAGACTTCTAGCTTCAAGAGTCCATATTGACTTCATTATTTTCAAACAAAATGCCACTTTTCAGGAAACCAAACAGTCAAATTGTTTTTATACAATGGAAAATTGAAAACATAAATAAAAGGTTATCTACTTTCAATGCAATGTGTACATGTAACAGCCAAAAAAGGAATGTAAAACATTTACCGGTAAACCAAACGTAATACAGCATATCAATATAAAAACAAGTGTTATTTTACAGTAACTAGGATTATAATGTCTCCTAGTGTGTACATCAACAACACATGATGAAAACTCAGAACAAATCATAAAATACTGATCTTCAACAGGCTGATTTAAATACTTCTTCAAACATTGCACATCACCAGAGTACCTATAATAAGTTAATGAAATGTGTTCGCGATTTAACATTAAAAAATAAGAATTTCTTTAAAAAAAACAACAGTCTCCATGTGGTGTCTCAAATTAAGATAACGACACTCCACCAATTAATATGTTTATTTCAATGAAAAAGTCATGATAAAAGGATTTGTAAGCAATTCTCTTCAACACAGTTTTATAATAAGTCAAATACATGTACATGCATCGGTGTACCTTCACCTTTCAAGTGTGGCATCATATACACGACTCGTTCACGTTGTAAAGAACTCATGCTATAGGATGTATACCACGCCATGCTACACTGATCAATTATGTTTCTTATATTTCATCAGAACAGCATAGTGATGTCAGTTAAAATACTAATAACTAAACTCTTATAACATTCTGAACCCTAGATCTCAAAAATACAGATATCTAGTGTTGTTTGATTACTGCTGAACAGTAACTCTCGTGTCATTAGATATTATGTTTAGGTAATGAAGCAGCAAAGCACCTGGAATAGTTGATATGGCATCTGAAGTATATAATATACATAATAAATGGTGTTTTTATTATCTGTGTTGTCAACCATTAAGCTTGGTCTGTTTGTGTGTTTATTGGGTTGTGATTATAGACAATGATACAGACTTTAGGTACCTGTTAATGAGTATAATCTGGAAATAGTGTAAAACACCTGGGCAACCCTGTCTCAATAATATTGCAATAAACACTACAACCTTGCACACCAAGCAACCACTTTAATATAATTATTCAAACCTTATTTAGGCATTCAATCAAGATTTTCCATTTCACAGGGTGACTGATTGAGCTAATGCTTCACCAATTTCTTTGATGACAAAATAAATTCTATCATCTTGTAATAGCAAAAATTAAAATATTTGACCATTAAATTAAAAAGACCATCGTCCACAATGAATAATAGTATTACTTAACTTCATAACAACAATCGAGATCTCTAAATCCATCCATCATAAATCCATTTCCTTATTACATCAACGCCAAAACTACATATAGCCAGTCTTAAGTAATGGACTGTTGGCTGGATACAAAATAATGTATTTCAGGGGATGGGGGCAAATTGTAATTGTCTCCCTACTCCATCAGTGCTACAGAAGAGATGTCGTCTAACTATCCAAGTAGTGTTATATATGTTATGTAAGGCATTTTCTATTTAAACTTGTTGATATCATCAATACCTTTTACTGAGTAATAATGTGTCTGTATTATAGAGACTGTTTCAGAATACAACTAATAGGCTAGGTAACTTACTGTTAAAACCTGTGTAATTTGCGCAGATAGTTTTGAGGGCTGAAAATGACAAAAAAAAACAAAAAAAAACCTTCATTCTTACAACAAAATATCAAAAATGCGCATCAAAATTATTGGTCGTCAAAAAGTATGTTCATGATGTTCTAAAATCAATGCATGAAAATGAAACTGTCAGGGGAGATAACTAGCGTAAAACATGGTTAGATATTTTTCTTATTAAATGGTTGATCACTAATGTGTGAGGATGATTTATAACATCTATCTATAAAACAAATAGAGCAACAATATGTGTCCATTACAATCATAGTGCATGATCCTTCTTTCTATTAGCAATATATATGTAGTCGCTAACAGTGGATTTTTTTTATCACAAAAATTGATAGGAACAGTAATTTTTCTTTTTAAAATGTGACTTCGTGCCTAAGTTACAAGTAAATTGTGCATTAAAAGTGGAAATGGCATGGCCTTTGCAACAAAAACAAGTGATAATTAGACTTGAAGCAAATGTTTTGGTTGGAGATAAAATGAATTTTACAATAATATGTTTCTGTCCTGGAAAGGCAAATGTAACTACTTCTACCCACAGTCATACTGCTTTAATACACAATAAATATCTCAAACAAAAACAAATAAGCATATAAACCAATAACTATACATTTTCATATTAAAACATGGCATTTGTATACCTGGCATACACAACAATACAAACATGATAACCATATAATGGAAGTTTATAATCAATTATCTGTATATAACATGTGTATTACAACATAGCCATATATCATTATAACATTTATACTATCAATCAAAACAAAAATCCAGACAGGTACATTTAGATCTTGGTGACAGACTGTGACCTTTCATTTTGTGTTAATTTACAATTATTATTTTAATTCTGGTACAATGTACTTGTTATTAATCTGTATTGTTATGTATCAATATAATATCACAATCCATATTATTTAACAATCATCTGTATTGACCACAGTTATTAAGTTCGTACCAGGAGTGAAGAGTTTTCACCCATATTGAAGCTTGTTAGGTAACCTTGTGAGTATATAATAATACAAAATTAATCTATATTACTGTATAACTGTATGTTATATATACAAATCTGCATTACTGTATATAATGTATACAAATCTGCATTACTGTATATAATGTATACAAATCTGCATTACTGTATATATATGTAATATATACAAATCTGTATTACTGTATATAATATATACAAATCTGCATCACTGTATATACATGTAATATATAAAAATCTGCATTACTGTATATATGTACATGTAATATATACAAATCTGTATTACTGTATATAATGTATACAAATCTGTATTACTGTATATAATACTGTATATACAAATCTGTATTACTGTATAACTGTATGTTATATATACAAATCTGCATTACTGTATATAATGTATACAAATCTGTATTACTGTATATAATACTGTATTACTGTATATAATGTATACAAATCTGTATTACTGTATATAATGTATACAGGTCTGTATTACTGTATATAATGTATACAAATCTGCATTACTGTATATAATGTATACAAATCTGTATTACTGTATATAATGTATACAGATCTGTATTACTGTATATAATGTATACAGATCTGTATTACTGTATATGATGTATACAGATCTGTATTACTGTATATAAAGTATACAGATCTGCATTACCACATTATTGTATATAACATATACAAATCTGCATTTATTTACTTCATGCATGATATACATTAATTGTGTGTATAAATCTTTCATTATCTGTCCCTATATATTTTAATATCAGAAGGGAACCATTTTGGCGGTCCTAATATATGTCAATCACTTAATGTGTGTCTAGCTAAGATATCTGTTAATACTGATTTAACTACCAGTAAAACTTTGTAGTAGTGGCAAGGTATATTTTGTAAAAACATTTAAAAGGTAACAGGTTGACAACATACATCACAGCCGTAACTGCCCAGTCTTAATTAAGTGGAAATAAAAAGTGACTATTATCATAATGGACACATTCAGGTTCCAGTAAGCTCCAGGTCGTGGTAACCAGATAATATAGCGTATCTTTGTTCCCGTCAACACTGTGCCTCTGTAAATGTGTTCCTCCCCAAGCCTAAATGTGCCCCTTTCTTCCTCGTCATACATCGTCGTCTACAAGAAAGGACAACAGTGTTTCATATTAAATGCATGGCAATTCAAAGGAGTTTCTTTTCAATTATTGTTTTTCATGACATTCATATATCGATTGACAAAAAAAAAAATCAATCTTTAAACACAAGGGGAAAAAAAGATTCTTAAGGAATTCACAAACATGCTTTTATGATTTTAGTAAGATTGTAGAGTAACTAAGAGCATTTTATATCATAACAACAATAAGAACATTCAAGAAAGAAATCCTATTTATAGTGCATATTCAAACATTATAATTCAGGAGGTCTTACTCATAAAAAATATTACCAGAATAGGACCTAAAATGATATATTTATACTTACCATGGTACCACCACCTAGTTTTCTTAGGGTTTTTACTGCAGGTTTTCACATAAAATGCATTATCTGGAGGTCGTTTCTGAAACATAAACACATCATGATTTTACAAACATAATGAGTATTGCTGAAGTATAATACATTGTCCCTTATATTACTGGCCCCCAACAAAAATAGTAATAGTGAACTTGACCTTGACCCCAAAACTCTGAAACTTGATCTGCTTCTTTAGCTGCTCATACTGAAGTTACATACCAACTTTCACCACATAACTTGAAACATGGCCAAGAAAAGTGCGAAAAACTGAGTGGACAGACTGACAGACGGATGGATGGGGTAGAAACCTATATTCTCTTACCCTGGACAGGGATACTTCTGTGGGGAAGACATTTTCAAGGCCTTTATGGCGGTTTTTATTTGGCTAACACCACATTGGCTTTTTACTAAAGGTTCATTTAAGTAATATGTCACATGTATTGTTATATGTATATGCATATGTATATATAAATGTTTTGTCACCCTCGGTGAGGGTGGCCTTATCTGCTCACTGTTGATTTGTTTCTCCAATCAGACTAAATGAAATTTAAATAGGCACAACTATGGACAAAGGTCGACCTACTTTTGAAGTTTGAGAAATATCCCTCAAGTACTTTTCAAGAAATTATGATATCATAACAAATTTCAGAACTTGTCAAAATCCAAGATGGTCGCATGTCTGCCGTTTTTTTGATCAGATTCAAATTAAATGAGTAAAACTAAATGCGAAGTTTGATAAGTATCTTTCCAGTATTTCTCAAAAAACAGCTATAAACAGCTTAGTTCAAACATTTGACTTTCATATAAAACAAAATTGAGAATGCATAATTATTGTATGAAAATATAAGATTTTGTGTTAAGATATCCTCTAGTGTTACAATTACGGGAAGTAATACCTGTTAGTTAACCCCCACAGCAACCCTCAAACCAAATATCAATACCATAGTACAATTATAAAGGAGTTTACTTTTCCATACTTCCACCAAAATCTTAACATTTGATTTGACATTAAAAATAATTTATTCAGATTAAGGTTAGCAATATTTAATCCCCATAACAACAACATAAGTCCCCCCCCCCCCCCCCCCCCCCCCATTGAGGGTTGAGCTAAAAAAAAATTGAAAACTTTTAATTATGACATTTACCTGTACTATCAATACTAAGTTACAAATTGATGCGCCAAGCAATAGCGAACAAATTCATGAAAACAGTCAGATTATGAGAATTTACAAAGAACCTTTCCTCCATAAAAAAAAAAGAATTTTGACACAAGGTTTTCAAAGTATATCTGTAATCTCATAAGACAAAGCTACAAACCAAGTAACCTAGGGCTCCGACATGTATACCTTATAAAAGACAAATAGATTGGACCATGTGTGATTCTACAGCATGTCACAGAAAAGTGAACCTGGAGCTCCCTACCCTGACATGCACACCTTATAAAAGACATACCGGATCAAGGTAAGACAATACTTTACCTTTTCTTTACAGCTGGATAACATACTAACAACACTGAGACATACAGACTGGACTGAGAGGGCTGGAGACCAATCGTCCGTGAGGATGGATAAGCAGATGTGACCATTACTGTACACGTGAGGGTGGACTGGGATATGTTCCCCGATAAACATCACCTGATATAAACACCAAATGTATATCACATGTTAAAAACTTTATATAATGTTCTCAATTTCATTTACAGAAAAGTGTATACAATATGTTCTGTATTTATCATACAGAAAAAGGTGCATACAATTTTCTGAATTTATCATACAGAAAAAGGTGCATACAATTTTCTGAATTTATCATACAGAAAAAGGTGCATACAATTTTCTTGAATTTATCATACAGAAAAAGGTGCATACAATTTTCTGAATTTATTATACCGTTACAGTCTTATTTATACAGTATACATTGTTCTAAATTAATCATACAGAGAAAATTTATACAATTTTCGTAATTTCATAAACAGAAAAAGTTGATACAATGCTATGAATTAATTATTATATATACAAAAAAGGTATATATTACCAAGTTCTTAATATATATCTTACAGAAAAGGTGTATAGATTTGTACAATATTCTGAGTGTATTATACAGTCCTAAGTGTATAATTATATTAAATGTTCTGAAAATAGAAACAGAAAAATTGTACATACAATGTAAATATTTTTTATCTTCAATGCATTCACTAAATTGATTAAATATATATTACAAGTTTACTAAATAATGCATACAATAGATTTTTACCTGAGGTGATTCAAATGGATATCTTGCACCAAATTTGAACATTAACTGGAATTTTTCTCCCTCATAAATAGATTCTGGGGCACCTTCTAAGTCAACAGTCCATCTGTAATTAAATGGAATAAAAAGAAATATTGGTGATTTCTATTGATATTGTAAATAGAAACTTTCATCAAACATATATATTGACATATATGGGTGTCATTATAATAAGATGACAGTGTGGTTTTTATACAGTTATGTGTGTGCTAGCCCAGTCTGTAACAGAAAGGTTTGAATACTTCTGATATCTAATAGTGATAGAATATCTGATCAATAAATACTTACCACTTTAAACATATATATATAACTGTAGATATGCTGCTGTCATAAATAAGCTACCTTTAAGCTTGCATACAGACAGGTCACAGGTATATTGGCAGACCATCTCTTTCTGTATACAGACAGGTCACAGTTATATTGGCAGACCATCTTTCCCTGTATATAGACAGGTCACATGTACCGGTATATTGGCAGACCATCTAGATCTCTCCCTGTATACAGACAGGTCACAGGTATATTGGTAGACAATCTCTCCCTATATACAGACAGGTCACAGGTATATTGGCAGACCATGTCTTTCTGTATACAGACAGGTCACAGGTATATTGGCAGACCATCTCTTTCTGTATACAGACAGGTCACAGGTATATTGGCAGACCATCTCTTTCTGTATATAGACAGGTCACAGTTATATTGGCAGATAATCTCTCCCTATATACAGACAGGTCACAGGTATATTGGCAGACAATCTCTCCCTATATACAAACAGGTCACAGGTATATTAGCAGACAATCTCTCCCTGTATATAGACAGGTCACATGTACCGGTATATTGGCAGACCAGCTAGATCTCTCCCTGTATACAGACAGGTCACAGGTATATTGGCAGACCATCTCTTTCTGTATACAGACAGGTCACAGGTATATTGGCAGACCATCTCTCCCTGTAGTGTTCGGCTATGAAAAGTTTTAGCCCTGACATACATTACAATTCATGAAAACAACATTCCATTATTTTCTGACAAATGATCATATGAAATCAGAGCTTACAATAGAGTTTATTTTACCCATAACAGTGTGTTATTACTGGATGATGCAAACATTTGCGTGACAGTTATGCTACTTTCAACAATGTTTTAAAAAATTGGTCTATCGAAAAATGACTTGGGCTATGGGATTTGAATTTTCTGTAGACATATTGTCTAAGGAATTTTCATATATAATTTCATACACTGCCTGTATACAGACATGTCACAGGTATATTGGCAGACATTTCTCCCTGTATACAGGCAGGTCACATGTCACAGGTATATTGGCAGACCATCTCTCCATGTATACATATAGGTCACAGGTATATTGGCAGACCATCTCTCCATGTTTACAGACAGGTCACAGGTATATTGGCAGACATCTCTTTCTGTATACGGACTGAACACTGATACATTGACAAGACATCTCTCCAAATATACAGACATCTCTCCTAGTGTAATGACATGTCGCACACATCTCTCCCAGTGTAATGACATGTGTCAGACATCTCTCCCAGTGTAATGACATGGGTCAGACATCTCTCCCAGTGTAATGACATGTGTCAGACATCTATCCCAGTGTAATGACATGTCGTAGACATCTCTCCCAGTGTAATGACATGTCACAGACATCTCTTCTAGTATACTGACATGTGTCAGACATCTCCCCTAGTGTAATGACATGTGTCAGACATCTCTCCTAGTGTAATGACATGTCGCACACATCTCTCCCAGTGTAATGACATGTGTCAGACATCTCTCCCAGTGTAATGACATGTGTCAGACATCTCTCCCAGTGTAATGACATGTCGCAGACATCTCTCCCAGTGTAATGACATGTGTCAGACATCTCTCCCAGTGTAATGACATGACGCAGACATCTCTCCCAGTGTAATGACATGTCGCAGACATCTCTCCCAGTGTAATGACATGTCACAGACATCTTTTCTAGTATAGTGACATGTGTCAGACATCTCTCCCAGTGTAATGACATGTGTCAGACATCTCTCCTAGTATACTGACATGTGTCAGACATCTCTCCCAGTGTAATGACGTGTGTCAGATATCTCTCCCAGTGTAAAGACATGTCGCAGACATCTCTCCCAGTGTAATGACATGTCACAGACATCTCTTCCAGTGTAATGACACGTGTCAGACATCTCTCCCAGTGTAATGACATGTGTCAGACATCTCTCCTAGTATAATGACATGTCGCAGACATCTCTCCTAGTATACTGACATGTGTCAGACATCTCTCCCAGTGTAATGACGTGTGTCAGATATCTCTCCCAGTGTAAAGACACGTCGCAGACATCTCTCCCAGTGTAATGACATGTCGCAGACATCTCTCCCAGTGTAATGACATGTGTCAGACATCTCTCCCAGTGTAATGACATGTCGTAGACATCTCTCCCAGTATAATGACATGTCACAGACATCTCTCCCAGTGTAATGACACGTGTCAGACATCTCTCCCAGTGTAATGACACGTGTCAGACATCTCTCCCAGTGTAATGACATGTGTCAGACATCTCTCCTAGTATACTGACATGTGTCAGACATCTCTCCCAGTGTAATGAAGTGTGTCAGATATCTCTCACAGTGTAAAGACACGTCGCAGACATCTCTCCCAGTGTAATGACATGTCACAATAACAATTTAACAGTACTCGAGCATCAGACCTCAATTACACTACAGTAGACAAACACAAAAAAACATGGAGCTATCTGGCTGTCAATCAAGTAATTTACTACATTTGCACAGAAAAAGAAATATCAGGATAATGCTTCTTACCAATTATTACAAATATACTTACTCAGAAAGATTTGTACATATGCTTTTTGAGTCCACCTTAACACCTGCTGGGGGGTCCTTTGTTAGAGCTAGAAGCTCTTTTTGTAACCGCTTCTGCAAATGTTAAAATTTAAAAAGTTAAGCATGTTGATACAAATTGACTGTAGGCCTATAAATAATAAGAATGTGAAGTTGGATGATGAGTACACTGCACATGTGTTGAGATTGCTGAATGTAAACTGTGAGTCATTCATTGTGTATGTCAGGGAATGGAATGAATGGAAGTGCATCTGGTTTTAAATAACTTATTTCAATTAGCTTAGGTTTGAAGTTGATATAGTTATTTCTGGGACTTACTTAACTGTCAATGAGTGTTATTTTTCATACAGATATTCTCTCTCAGTGAATTCCTGACTGGGATATTTGAGTCCTTGATTTCTGCTTTCCCTGTAAGACTGACTAAATTAAGTACCCATGCATTGGCCACTGTATCTAGCTATTAGTACTGCAAAATGATGTACTAAAAATTCTTACAAAAATGTACTACAGTTGATAACAAAAGTAAAGTTAACAGATTATTAATTACTAGCTGTTAGAAATTGTATACAGGTAAAGGAATTTGAAGCCTACAGGTAAAAATCACAGGTAACCAATCCATGGCAACTGTCCATTACCTATACCTGTATGGGTGTTTTCAATTGGTGCATCACTTGTTTGACTCTTACTTACTACTAATAATGCCTGTAGTCTAAGCATAGTACAATTAGTAGCCTAAAAGGGCCTAGCTATATAAAGGTTTATGAATTTGTCTATATATACACTCAACAATATGTGTCCCAGTGGGGCAGCCTCATATATATATATATATATATACAGAGTGTATATATAGTGATAAGGGTGTGTAGATGCATGTTTGAAGTTTACATGTATATATACTATGGGCTCTATATGAGACAGAGTCCAGACAAGCTAAAATGTGGAATGACGGATGGATGTGATGCAATCCTGTATCCCCCTTATACATAAAATGCCCATCAGCCTGAGGGTCCCAAGGGGTGTTTCGTTGTTACTTATATTATCCATTATATAAAGTCTGTCTTCAGTGAACTGGTGTTCTTTGACACGATCCAATCAGTGTCTTCTTAATTTAGAGATAAATCCCTGGCTTGGTCGACTGAGCGCAAATTTTTGGTCAATCAAAAAATATTTGCTCACCTGTTAAGTCTTTGACCAGGAAGGGGAGATAATTCTGTAACTAATATTGTACATGTAGCTGAAAAATAATGCATTTGACTCTTTTAAAAAGGGTCAAATACTTTTTTCTGTTACATAAATGCTCCCCTTCTCGGTTCCTGGTGGGGTATTACATTGTAACATATAAATCAGTTTTAAGTCATAGCGATTTTTAGTCATATTTCTTGGATTACCGTTTTAATGTCTATTTCCTGGTCTGTCGGCTCTAAAATTATACCAACAACTTGCATAGTCGGATAGTTCCAAAATATCAAACATATTTTGCTTCCGACCCTATGTATAGCTATGTTAAGAACTTCTTCTGAATAGAAAAGGTGTTTATCTGTCTTCTTTGGAACACGTCACAAACTGTCCTAGATGAAATAACTTGCTCTGTCCCTACTGTACAGCTGATTTTGTTTGACATTTCCCCAGAAAAAAACCCACAGTCTGAGCAACAATAATATGTCGACATGAAACTATGGTATTAAGCTTTCACAAAAACACTTCTCACTTAAACTACGAACATGGAGTGAAATAGAATCGGTTCTTGTGAATTGTACAGCTTTGGTTAAAATGTAACCCGATAAGAAAGATGTAGGTGTCCGGAAATTTTCACGGCTACTCACCTCCATGGAAGCCATATTTTCGTTCCTGTTTACAGTTAGTTTCGTATAAATGAAACAGTCTAAACAAATATGTGCTTTACGACATAATACTTTATAATATTACTCAAGACTAACCTCAAACATATATTAGATATGATAAAAATATGTTATTGTGTTTATGATGATTGATATACAATTATTTTACTTCTTATTTTTGTAGATTTACGAAACAACGGATTGTGACATTTCGGCCACATCACACACAACAAGCAACATGGGTCCTGCTAACATCAAGTTAAATCCCGTTGGGGCGGCTATGTTTTTAGCTGTAGCATTATGTTTGATTATATATGCATTCGGTGTTCCCAATTGGTTTAATAGAGAACCAACTGTAAGTATGAAAGAACTCTTGACAGCAAGTATAGATTTAGCCCGACGTGGAGGCACAAAAGTCAAGGATATTCGACTGAAAAACGCTTTGGATGAAAAGGAGAAAGGGAAAACGGCAGAAGGAGCGAAGGAGATGTTAACAAGGGGAGATTCGGAATCAAACAGGGCAATTGTGTATGGGATGTCGAAAGCATTTACTGGTATTCAGGTATTATATAAATAACATCCACTTGATCCTTATTCCATAATCAGCAATTATAATATATATGTATCCCCATGCCAAAGTGCAATGATTTTAACCAAAGGTGAAATGAGAGTGTAAATGAAGAGGTCGCCATAAAAAAGCCAAGGCTAGTTGAAAAATCCCCTTAGTGAAGTGGTGATATGACTGTTCGGAGTGTAGTGGTGATATGACTGTTCGGAGAGTGAAAGGTCGCTAGTTCAACTTCAAGGCCCAGTGTACATGTGGACAGGCCTAGGATATTTATCATGCATACTCCTTCCTAGATTCCACCCGTGACCGTTATAAAATGAATATACTAAAATACAAAATCTTGATGTTTTGTAAAGGATGCGCACATTGACGATTGTAAAACTTGTCCTGCAAAATCGGAACTGTATTGACTTTCTGGTGGAGTTGCTCTATATCTGAATCAAAGGAGATAACTTGTGTAGTAAGTTATATTAATACTGGAAAATTAAGCAAGTTTTCAATTCCACTTTATATATACATATGGCCAAGGAGCAAAACTGATGTACTCTACCAGGAATACAGACTTGGATTTAAACTTATGAAGTAATACTCGGTGAAACTCATAGGGCCGGTATACATTTTCAGTAATGGACGGATCATTATCTTTTCATCCACATTGGATTGGAAAGAAATGTACACCTGACATGTAGTCATACTTCGATTCCCTTCTCTATAATTATAGAAGCTGTCTGCAGTTCAATATTTCCTAAATAATTAAAGTTCCTTCACATAGTTACTATACTTATTTACATATTATTGTTGTATTGAATGAGAACCTTAAATAATTTATAAACACATCTTATTCTGCTAAATCGACCAGTAATATAGTTTTAAGATTTTATGTAATGACTGCTATCATGAAATGAAAGTACAGTGCATGTAAATGTTGGTTGGCATTTATCTTTTATTCTGGTTACAAAAGTCTGTAACGACACCTTTGTATCTGTTCCTGAATGATCAATGTAAATCTTCAGATGTACTGATAACATAATGGTAGCATGCTTAAGGCTATCCCTGATGAGGTACATATACAGTACTAGATAATGTGTTGGTTTCCCTGGGGTGATAAGTTGGATATTATTAGACACACACTGAACTGACCCTGTACAATGAATACAGTAGGTATATATATATAGTGGGTAAATTTGCCACCTTTTCCTCATATTATTGTAATATGATTATCATGATAAACAATATAGCATGACAATTGAAAACAAAATTGACACAGGTTAATCAATGTCATCTGCCATCAATTCAAAAACACTCACTAGATTAATATGTGAATATATATAAAAACATGCATGCATGTACACATTAAAAGTACGACTAGGAAATTCAAATCTTTAACCATCAGACCAATGACACATTAGTGCATGTAATACACTGTGGTAATAATTAGATATACAGAATAACATGATTGTAATTATAATGAAGGGAGACAATTTTATGACTTGTGACCTGGCTGGCATGGGCTGCAAACACACAATCTAGGGCTCCGAATTATTAAGCCAAAAATACCTGTGACTTATAAATATCACAACTGATGTACATGTGGTGCAGTGGTATAATTAGTCTTAGTTTGAGTCAGAATGAATAAAGGGTTTTAGACCAGTCAATTGACACTGAATTCTCCATAATTTTGAGATCTGTTTACCCAGTAATCCTTTATTGATAATTTGTTGAACACATAAGATCATTTTTGCATAATTTGATTCAATCAAAATAATTTAATCAAAATATTTTACTTTTGTTGGATGTTTGCTAAAATATTGTTCTTTCTGTTTTAGATAATATCCGAAGAGACTGATTTAAAGCCGGTCAATTTCAAAATAATTGAAGATGTTAGTAAAAAACTTGAAGAAGTTGAAAAAATTATTAAGGATGATGAAATGGTGCCTAAGAAAGACATCACAGTGTGGGTAGATCCATTGGATGCCACACAGGAATATACAGGTAATACACTCAAATAGATGTCTCTTACAATACACATAAATTATGTATACCATAGTTGAATATGCAGGTGTGCAATTACATATAAATTTTAAACATGTGTGTACATAAAGAAAAATATGCCAGTTAACTTTTGCTATTTGTGCAACAGAAAAAGCAAAATGGCTGATAGATGTTTTACCTTGCAGGAAATAAAGATGGCCACCAGGCAGCCATCTTGACACTTGAAGTTTTTTATCACTTGAGAAGTACTGGAATGATATTTCTGAAACTTGATGTTTTAATATCATATTCCTCTATTGGTTTCTAGCTAGTTGTGCTCAATCAATTTTGAGTCTGATCAGGAAAACAAAATGATTTTGACAGATGAAGTTTGTTATCACTATTTCTTGGAAAATATGAGGTTCTGGAAGGATTTTGCTCAAATTGATATGTAGGTTGCCTTCACTGCCTTATTACAAGTACCGTATGTTTGATTTCAAGAGAACAAAAGGGAGAATATATAGAGAGAAAACTTAGATTGCTGGCGGGCTTACACCTATATTTCAAATAGCACTAGTACTAATACTGATTTGTGTACTGTTTGTACTGAGGAATAAATATATATATAAAATGGCTGGATAATGATCACATGTATTCTTTATATTTCAGAAAACTTACAGGAATATGTCACAGTGATGATTTGTGTTGCAGTGAAGGGATCACCAAAAATAGGAGTTATATATAAACCCTTCCTACAGCAAATAGGTAAAAAAAACAGAGCTGTTACCTGGGTAACTGTTGCAAGTGTGTCATTAAAATCTTGACCTGAGTATGAAAACTTTAAGTACTCTTTTATGATAACATTTCCATGCAAATTGTACAATTAACTACCAGCAAGTCAATAAAATCTTTGAGTTCTGTTTTTAAGTTCATGAATCAAATTAAACAAATGTAAAATGTATGTATCTTAACAAAGATTTATGATAATACATGTATATTGATAACAACATGCCAGAGAAGAAAATTTGAGGTTTTCGTGGTCGTGCTGTCTTTTGGGCAATATCAGTAAGAGCTATTCCAGTAAAACATCTTTCCCACCCCAGAACTCCAGGTTTTGTTAAAGGGTACCACCTATATATAGAATTTCTTTAATAAATTACATAGAGTTAATAGGAAGAAAATCCAACCATGGATAGAAGTGATTTATTGTGGAGTTTTGGGGTAATTAGGTAGATATTTTAATGAAATAGCCCCAAGATATTTTAATTGTTAGGTTCCAAAATAACTGACACTACACATTTCTCATGGCATTTGGTTGTTTTATTCAAAGTATCTTACAACAAAAACTTGTATTTAAAAAATCTAATTAGAATGCTATCCAGATCGGGTACAAAACAAACTACAGTTCTTATTTTACCTTTCAGCATGGGCCTGGGTGGGCTATGGTCACTCAGAAAACCTTAAAGTTTCCCAGACTGCATCAGATAGTAAAGTAAAGGCTCCAAAAACAATTATTGTGTCACGGTCACACAGCGGACCAGTGGAGAAGATTGCAAAAAAAGCATACGGCAATGATACCAAAATTGTACCTGCAGGGGGAGCAGGTAAGTTTAGTACTATATACTGTGTTACAGTGTTAAGAATAGATCATTCTTCGTGACTTATCACTTTGACTGTCTATGTTATAGATTTGTATTGTGTAATCAGTAGTGAGTACACGGTACTCTTGTCTATATTATAGATTTGTATTGTGTAATCTGTACACAGTACTCTTGTCTATGTTATAGATTTGTATTGTGTAATCTGTAGTGAGTACACGGTACTCTTGTCTATGTTATAGATTTGTATTGTGTAATCAGTACACGGTACTCTTGTCTATATTATAGATTTGTATTGTGTAATCAGTAGTGAGTACACGGTACTCTTGTCTATATTATAGATTTGTATTGTGTAATCAGTACACGGTACTCTTGTCTATATTATAGATTTGTAGTGTGTAATCTGTACACTGTACTCTTGTCTATATTATAGATTTGTATTGTGTAATCAGTACACGGTACTCTTGTCTATATTATAGATTTGTATTGTGTAATCTGTACACGGTACTCTTGTCTATATTATAGAATTGTATTGTGTAATCTGTACACGGTACTCTTGTCTATATTATAGATTTGTATTGTGTAATCAGTACACGGTACTCTTGTCTATATTATAGATTTGTATTGTGTAATCTGTACACGGTACTCTTGTTTATATTATAGATTTGTATTGTGTAATCAGTACACGGTACTCTTGTCTATATTATAGATTTGTATTGTGTAATCAGTAGTGAGTACATGGTACTCTTGTTTATGTTATAGATTTGTATTGTTTAATCATTATTACACATACCTTAAGCTTGTATTGATGTGGTGCATTTAACCATGTTGATATATTTTAATGTACATGTATTTCAAAAAATTGCATCAGATTAAATTATACTACATTTATAATTATAAATTATTATTGTGCTGATTAAAATATATTCTGTCGATCTTCATTAACATTGCGCTTTTTATGTTACAAAACATTTACTCTAGACTATTTCTAAGTTACAAAACATTTACTCTCAGACTGTTTCTAAGTTACAAAACATTTACTCTGTTTCTAAGTTACAAAACGTTTACTCTGTTTCTAAGTTACAAAACATTAACTCTGTTTCTAAGTTACAAAACGTTAACTTTGTTTCCATGTTACAAAACGTTAACTCTGTTTCTAGGTTACAAAACGTTTACTCTGTTTCTAAGTTACAAAACGTTAACTCTGTTTCTAGGTTACAAAACATTAACTCTGTTTCTAGGTAAGAGAACTTTAACTCTGTTCCTAGGTAACAGATCTTTAACTCTGTTTCTAGGTAACAGAATGTTAACTCTGTTTCTAGGTAACAGAACGTTAACTCTGTTTCTAGGTAACAGAACTTTAACTCTGTTTCTAGGTAACAGAACGTTAACTCTGTTTCTAGGTAACAGAACTTTAACTCTGTTCCTAGGTAACAGATCTTTAACTCTGTTTCTAGGTAACAGAATGTTAACTCTGTTTCTAGGTAACAGAACGTTAACTCTGTTTCTAGGTAACAGAACTTTAACTCTGTTTCTAGGTAACAGAACGTTAACTCTGTTTCTAGGTAACAGAACGTTAACTCTGTTTCTAGGTAACAGAACGTTAACTCTGTTTCTACATTACAAAACGTTGACTCTGTTTCTAAGTTACAAAAACTTAACTCTGTTTCTAAGTTACAAAACGTTAACTCTGTTTTAAAGTAACAAAACGTTAACTCTGTTTCTAGGTAACAAAACGTTAACTCTGTTTCTAGGTTACAAAACATTAACTCTGTTTCTAGGTAACTGAACGTTAACTCTGTTTCTAGGAAACAAAACATTTACTATGTTTCTAAGTTACAAAACATTTACTATGTTTCTAAGTTACAAAACGTTTACTCCATTTCTAAGTTACAAAATGTTTACTCTGTTTCTAGGTTACAAGACATTGGAAGTGATCAAAGGAAAGGCTGACGCCTATGTGCATATAACACTTATCAAGAAATGGGACATTTGTGCTGGTAATGCTGTTTTAACCGCATTAAATGGTAAAATGACCACCCTCGAAGGGGATACTATTGATTACAAAGCTGGAGGAGATGTGAAAAATCATGATGGACTTTTAGTTACAGCAGCTGCTAATGATCATTATGAATTCCTAAGTAAATTATCTAAGGTTGCAGAAGAAGCTAAAAAGTCGGTCAGTTCTAAACATTGACAGAATCAATCTGCTTTTATTTTTAGTATTGGGCATGGCTTAGTGGGTAAATGCTAATTGGTGTTTCTTTATAACTACAGTAAACAGGATCTCATCAATGTTAATTGTAATGGAGGTGTACATAATTAATCATGTAATGTATAATTAAATAATATGTGGTAGTGAAACCTATTTTTGGTAGGAACCTATTTTAATTTTCATTTGTATTTTTCTCCCATGGCATGGAACTCTTTCATGAATATCAAATGATTATACATTTTAATTATTATGTCACCATCTTCGCTAGCCAAGGCTTCTGATTACATTTCACTCCACGTGGTGAGAAACATAATCAGAAGCCTTGGCTAGTGGAGTTGTTATGTCACCTGAGTGACCGTTCCTAATTGCCTGTTGTCTGTCGTTATGTGTCATCCTTCAGTAAAAAGTACATTTGTCACTTCTCAGAAACCTCTGAACCAATTTCAAAGAGATTTTGAAGATACTGTTCATGGCCAAAAGTCAACCAAAATAGTGAATTATATGGTCCAAGGGGTCTAATAAAGGGCAGAAGAATTAGAAGTCAAATTGACTATAATTTGAAAAACCTTTAAGACTCAAATAATTTAGAATAAAAAACTCTTCATAAATAGAAGGGTCTTTACCAAAATTATGAATTTCATGACCGTTGGGGTTTCAATCTAATTAACATTATTCTTGGAATTTCCACTCCTTTACGATACATTGCAGAGTATCGAAGAGGAACAGAAATTACAAGATTAATTTTAATTAGATTGATTGGGGTTTGATGTTTCCCCCTGGGGAAGGATTAAAATTTGTTATATTATAGGGAAATCACATATGTTTTGTAACATTAGTTGATTTGCCATTAAAAATCATTCTAACATTGTTAGAATTATTAAAGTTAGAATTATCAGTATGGGATGGGAGTTTGATAGTATGCACAAATTAGTCCTGACTGCACTCCAAGGGCTGATGGGTGGGGTCAAAGTGCGTCATATTGACTGAAATACAAATGTATATGAATTTAGAACTCAGGTGAGCGTTAAGGCCAATGAGTCTCTTGTTTAATCATATATACTGCTTTCACATCACTTGGTTGTAATGTTCCGAGTGGTACAGAACTATACATTCTGGGAAAACAAACTGGATACAGGTAAAAATATGGGTAACAAAATGTTCTCTATCAAAAACAAGACAAAACACAAAAAATAAACTGTTCCCATCCATATATCTGCATGTGCCAACATTTTTATGGCCAGAGTCTTGGTCTTTATTTCAGCCATTTTGATCGTTTACATGAAAACACTCACAGCTCGTTCACATTCTACATGCCGCATTGTATCTAGGTATCGTGCAGGTGTTACCCCTGTACAATATAAAGCCCTTCATTATTAGTCCCCTACCGGTGAAACCGGGGGTAGCTATAGGTTTCCTCCCCGTTTGTATACTTTTCTGGACGCCTGTCAGCTGTCCATCTACTCATTTTTCCACACTTCTCAGCCATGCTTCAAGGTATGTTGGTGAAAGTTGGTATATATTTTCAGTATCAGTAGCTACAGATCAAGTTTGAGTTTCAGGTTTTTTGGGGTCAAGGTCACTGTTACTATTTTTAGCAGGGGTTGGTAGGGGACATGTACATGTATTGCTTTAGCAGTACCAGCATGTTTGTTTTATTCATTTTTTTATTTCAGTTTTCGATAGCTTATTTTATAAATGATCGGCCTGTTATCCAGTGAATTTGTACTTGTTAATTTTTTGCATATATATCACTAGTGTCAAATACCCTGAAGCATTTTTTCAGTGGCAGTCAGAAATCTATTGTGATGTCATAATATAGACAATGATGTCAAAGTTACATCATGCATTGTACATGGCGTAGCAAAATGGCTGCCTCTGTTTGATTTTACCGTCCCCATTTTGACTTTTTAACCTGTCAAAATGTAAGTCTTCTGAGTTTTATACAGTGATAAAAAGCATCATAAATTTATTTTCATTTCATATGAGATTTTATGACAAGTCTTTGAAAATTTAATTTTTGCGAGCCTTAAAAAGTTTTTAAGATTTGTTTCATAAAATCTCATATCAAATGAGAACTCATTAAAAAAGATAAAAGATTCTTAATATTTTTTGAAGTTTATATCAAGGTATGTTTCTCTTTGACAGTAGGAGTTGCTCTCTAATAGGTCAATATATTGAAAGTTATATTATTTATGAACGATATACACGTAATTACATAAATAGTTTCATGCAGATTTGGTATACAGAGATTCAAAATCAAATTTTTGTTTTCCTATCTTTCAGATTATCCGGTTACCATGCATATATTTTGTTGTTATATCAAACCACTACTATGTGTTGAACATATAAGGTTCAATATAGGCTAAGGTTATTGTTTAGAATTAATGTAAATGTTGCTATAGGTAAAACAACATAGCTCTGCATGTTGAACATGTTCTCTTTTGACATTCCTAAATGGATTTACCGATGTATGACATTGTATCTACCAAAAATACATAAAAAACGCATTTTGGTTGTTATATTAGGAAAAATCAATGCTGTTCCTCTGAATTTTTATCCATTCTCTATCTAACTGAAAACGGAAACAGTTGATTTGGGGTAGCCGGTGCTGGTAGTATACAACATTTGTTAGGTCCTGGGGTTCATGTGGTCGATAATTCTACAAATTACGATGATATTGTTTTTCAAATTCAAGAGGCTTTATCCCATACTTTTTTAAAACAAATTTGTTTTCTCAATTATGCACAGCTGATTGTATATTTGAAAAAAAAACAGTACTTACAGTCAAAATAAATATTATATGCCAGAACATTTTGAATCATAGTCAAAGCTTGTAAAAAATGTATGTTTTCATTAAGGGAAAGGAAGTACATGTATATAGCAACAGATGATAATAGAGAGCAATGCGTGGTTACTGTGTATTACATAATAAAATATCATGTTTAAGTTTGATTATTACAATGTACAGATCACTGATGAAACTTATCATATTATTCTGTTTAATTATGACAATTTGTATTTTTAATAATTAGTATATATAAATATATTTATATAAATTAATTTTTGTTCTGACTTTAAATGGGTTTATTGACATGTCATTAATTCGATTTAAATCATTCATTGTCTTCCAAGAGGTGAAAACACATTGTGTACAGTTCCTGTTATAATAATGGTGTACTGGTACAGTTATTTTGTTTGTGATTTTGTATGAGGACTAAAAGGTTTGACAACAGATCAAATTATTGGATATAATCACATTGAATGGATTGTGTTCGGGTGTGAAATACTTGTTGAGAGAAAGCAGGTTGAATGTTGCAGCAGCAATGTTGATTTTGGTGTTACGAATGCAAACTATGGCAACAAGTCATTAGAAATTTCATAGTTTTCAGGTCAAATCTATACACAATTAATATTGTTGTTCTGAAACATACACAGCGAGATACATGTTTACCTAGTTTGTTGACCTCATCACAATAAGTTCTGCTATTAAGAAAACAACTACCAGGTACTGCAATGCTACTATAGAAACACTGGATATAAATGGAAGCTATAGTGACCATAAGTATTACTGAGTGTAAATTGGTGCATAATCGTGATAAAACATTTTATAGCAGAACACATGAATAAATATTTGATGAAGTAAGGAAATATCATTATCGCAGGATTCTTTTGCTAAATTGGCTATTTGTATTGGATCTGTGGCCTAACCACCTAGCTTAACATTTCCAATTTAGATTCATTACTGTAGCTTTAATGTCCTAGTACTGTCAGTGTTATGTCCCTCTATACTGTAGATTCAGTACATGTAATTGTGATGTCCCAATACTGTTGGTGTTACGTCCCTCTATGTGACTGTGATGTCCCTCTATACTGTAGATTCAGTACATGTAATTGTGATGTCCCAATACTGTTGGTGTTAAGTCCCTCTATGTGCCTGTGATGTCCTAGAAGTACTGTCTGTGTTACGTCCCTCTATACTGTAGATTCAGTACATGTAATTGTGATGTCCTAATACTGTTGGTGTTAAGTCCCTCTATGTGACTGTGATGTCCTAGAAGTACTGTCTGTGTTACGTCCCTCTATGTGACTGTGATGTCCTAGAAGTACTGTCCGTGTTACGTCCCTCTATACTGTACATTTGGTTCATGTGACTGTGATGTCCCTGTACCGTTTGTGTTACGTCCCCCTATATATAATTGCGATGTCCCAGTACCGTTTGTGTTACGTTCCTCTATACTGTAGATTCAGTTCGTGTGATTGCAATGTCCCAATACTGTTGGTGTTATCACCCCTCTATACTAAAGATTCAGTACATGTGACTGTGATGTCCTAGTTCTGTTGGTGTTATGTCCCTCTATGTGACTGTGACGTCCCAGTAATGTTTATGTTACGTCCCTCTATGCTGTAGATTCAGTATATGTGATATCATTGGAGCTGTTACAGATGTAAATGATACCATATATACTATGAGTAGCAATTAAATCCTGTAGTTTTGCTTTACTGGTTGTGTAACTTATTGGTATGGTCATGTGGTATTAATATTAAAGAGTAATTAAATGTGTTCATTTTGTATCATGTTTTGTTTATTGTTGATGATGTCGACTTTGTGATATAAAAAGGGGGAATGGAAGGGTAGAATTAGAAATCTGGACTGATGTTATACTAAAATCAACTTGTCTGTCCACAATATTTGTTTTGTAATATAACAATGGACCCATCTGTCCATAGATAATATTTTCTCTCTAGTACCATTTAAAACCACAAATCTTTTTTTTCAATGAAAATCTTCTATAATTTTAAACATGAGTTGAACAAATTTGACACTTTGAATCTCTTGGCTTTTCTTTGTAACCTACTGCATGTACAGTGTACTACACATACACACTGTGTCAAAGTTATTGTCCATATAATCTTTTAATTAGTTTTATCCTAAAATTTTCAACAGGTTTGGAATTCCCTCGGAAAGTTGAGTCTTGATTTTACTAGAGGACTTTGTGTTTTACGATTTAGTGTGCATTGTATTAAACAATTTGGACTTCAGTATAGATCTACATTTTGTATATCAAGTTGATTTTGTTGTCAATGTTATGTAAAATTTGTATATTATGTATGTATAGGATACTGATGAGTCGGAAGACTCAAAGTCAATAAAGAACTTGAATATATAGGGCATACTCAATCGTAAAAATATGAAGTGTTCTAGCAAATTAAAACTGTACATGTCTCAACTCGAGTTTTCAGCCTGTTCATAAAAAGCCATTACGTTATATTGAGATGGAACTCAGCTTGCCACATTTCTTAATGCTTAATGAACAAACACTCAAAAATAATGTTTGTAGTACGTTGTCTGGTCCAAGTCTATTCAGTAGTAGAATTTCAGGAGGATGTCTTTTCACTAAAGATACATTAATCTGTAAGATATTTGATTCCATATACATTCTAGATCCATAAACCATCTTTTGAGGTAACTTCCGATCATATTTAGGATATGAGAGTGTGATATTATTTAGAATATACAGTTTAAAAATTGCCATGAACAAAGATTTGTTGATTTTAAACGTACCTTATGTGGTATATGAATGGGAAACCTATCCATCTTTATTCCAGCATCCTGCATTTTCAGTTTCATGCATTGTAGTACAGCTAGATGATAGATATCCTATACAGGTCATTGCATATAATCCTTGGCTGAATTTGTGCTGAATTTGTTTTTATTTTGTTTTATTATTATTTTTTTCTTTCATGGAAACTTGTAACTTAGAAGAAATTTCTTAGATATTATGACCGATGGTATATTTTAACATTGACAGAGGGCTTTCTACTAAAAATATGTATGCTTATAATGCAAATTAGCCAGCAAACATTACAAATAACAATAACTTAGAAATCCAATCCCAGTTTTTTTTATTTAGTACCAAGTGGTGGATCATATCTTTGATCATTTGTAGTAAGTATTATATACCATAACTTTTTTTTCCAATTCTGTATCAAATACATTGGGGCATTGTTTATTTATTGTTTGTTATAAACTTCTGGAGATATCGGTTTTATGTTGCGAGGTCAAGTAGTCTTGTTAGTTCTAATGATCCTGGTCAGTTCTTGTGGTAAGTTCTGATCCTGGTCAGTTCTTGTGGTAAGTTCTAGTGATCCTGGTCAGTTCTTGTGGTAAGTTCTGATCCTGGTCAGTTCTTGTATTTGTGATCATGCCATTATGTACAATCATTATGTCATTCTTTTGATAATAAAATATACTCAATATATGAAACCCATTGTTTGGTTTTACATGTATGTTCTACAATGATTCTCTGCCGTATCATCAGGCCTTTGAGGTCACCAATACAATCATAATCAATGTGCTCTTGGTAATAACGCCAAAGTCTTGCTGGATAATGTTAGATTACATATAAGGTTTACTTCACAACAGTATAGATAGTTTTAGGATTGGAGCAGTAATCGTGTATAAAGTTATGCAATGATGACACGCAACTGTTAATGTTCTCATTCTCTGGTTGTTAATATCACGAGTGTCCATTACTCTGAGAATATTTTGTACCTATTGAGCCGAATGCTCTGTGATGTCGTGTGCAGATGGACAATCACGTGACACTAGGAGATAATTGTCTGTGATGCTTCAACGTCCCAAATGACGTTTCCACTGAATAATTATAAGCATCATAGGAAATGAACTAATTTTACAAGGTGATTTTAATGCTAACCAGTATGGTGGAAGTTATGAATCCCTAACTGACTTACTGACGCCTACAATGAGGATACAGAACCCATATTTCGTGATTTTGTTTTCGAAGACCTCAGAATAGACCACAGGATAGTGTTCGGCAATGTACACAGTTTCGATCGACGTGTTCACGGCAAAAATCGTCCCATTAATATTGTTGCAAACAAGTAAAACGAAACCTTTTAAGCTCAAGGGATCCAATTCCGAAATACATGAGCATGTTCCGTCAGTGGTAGAGGATAGAAGGAAAAGACCAGTGTTAAAACAGCACAAACAGTTGGGCGACGAGGTCAGCTTAGTAAGAGACAAGCCTTACATCAACGGACGGTTATACATGGTAAACGAGGAATATGTTATATTAGGCACAGACAGTCAACACAGCCTCGGAATGGATACAATGACGCCGTCAGTAACGGCGACAGTCAACAGACGTCATTTTCACTCGGATAATACCCTCAGATTACCAAGACGAGACTCGCGAGCACCCGAACGCGACCCGTGAGTATCTGAAGGCGAACCGCAAGTTCAATACATGAACAACCTGTCACAGAGAGGGGCTCGACGTCCCAACACACCCCACGGTACTATTCCGAACCATACTCCTAGATAGCACAAAGGGGACGGTGAACTCTCGGTACTTTCATGGAACGTCTGTCGAGGACTCGTTGACAAACTTGAGGACAAAGATTTTTGTAAACCTAATTAAATAAAGATATAAGATGCCTTTCTGAGTGCTGGATTAAACCACATGGTGACTTAAAGATAGATAATTATGATTACCTTGCTTTCCCAAGATCAGTTTGTAGAGGAGGTGGAATAGTTATATATTACAAATCGGCATTATTCAATAATGTAATAATTGGATATATATATAACATTTCCTTTCCAGATTCTGGTTCTCAAACTTACAAATAAATCAAACAAGGACATTTAGTTATATCATTTATTGCATACACGCCAAGGAGTCAAAGCAAGTATATTAAACTTAAATACATATATATATATTGCACGGAATGTTAGTGGGTGTTAATTAAGTCGATGGTCCTTATGTTGTTGACCACAAATACTTGTTGACAGGAGTGTGGTTTTTCATTATAGAAATGATAAGTAAGGCTAGAATAAATCGTTTTATAGCAACAAGATACTATCATATGGATACATAGCTTAATTATGAAAGTTTACAATAATATGTAACCACGTAGTGGCCTTATCGTGGATTAGTATTGTTATACAAAGTTTTATAACAATACTAACTGCTATAAAACGATTTATTCTCGTTTTGCGCACTCCTGTTCACTAATCATACACTTAAGGGGAAATGATTTAACCTTAATGGCAAGTACAGTGTATTTTTTTGCCATTATCTATTTTTTACCTCAACGTCAAATGCTATCTATATCTGTTTACCTTTTAAAAGTATACAATGTAGATAAATTTGATCAGTCACATAATGGCAAACTAATATTTACCTTAAGGTTAAAAAAACAAACTTTTGCCATTATGTACATATTGTCAATTTTTTTTTTACCTGAAGGATAAATGAAATGTTAATAATGGCAAACAAGAATTTATTTCCCTTAAGGTCAAACAACTTTTGACAATACAATTGTATGAACATAATCGCAAACGGTTTTTTGACCTAAGGGAAATAAATTGTACATAATAGCGATAAAAAACAACATTTGTTTCCCTTAAGGTGAAAAAAACCTTTTGCCATCATGTACCAATCTTTTAACCTGAAGAATTAATCATGTTTTCTCGAACATAATATTAAAAAATATTAACAAAACAGTTGTTTTTGCCATTATGTGACTTGTTGCATTTTCATGAAGATTTGACCGTAATGGTCATTCTTTTGCCTTATGAAAAATAGCATCTTTATTGCCACTTAAAGCCAAATCTGTTATATTAATTTATGTATTTATTTATTTTACACTTTGGCATGTCTGTGATTGTTGACAGGGCGCTCTGTCCACATACTATATATGTACTCGCCTCGTCTGTCAATACACATGCTATTAATAATATTTAAAGCAGGTCATCGTCCACGTATAAATAGAATATCAAGAAAATATCAAATTTCACACATAAATACATTTTGCCTCCAGAGTTCCATTCCTATATGTACTTCCATTGTTTTTACTGGACAGACTTGACCAGGACAAATAGTCCCTAGACGCGATAATATCGAAAGCGAGACTAATATATATATAGATCTACTTCAAGCATACTTAACATTGATATCAGACTTTCTTTTCATTTCAAAAACAATTTATCAAAGACCGAAAGTTTAATTTAGCTTTGACAGAAATTCAGACATCATTCATTAAGATCCTATTGAGATAAAGTTAATGATACATGAAGATGGCAAGCTAAAGTGGGAAATGTCGCTATTTTCGAATATCCATAATTCAACTTATTTACGGATCATAAGACAATACCGTAATACCGTATAAAAGTGCTCTCGTCCACCTTTACCATGTATGTACACGGTATCAAGTAGGATGCAGGCTTGCCTGTTTCTTGTTTGATAACATTTCCAAAATTTATCTTTCCTCTCAAAGATATATTGGGATACTGTTTGTGTCATATATCAGTTTTCTTGTTCTGTCGTGGACTCCATTACGGTTATCTTTCAAGCACGTTTTTGTTCGGCCATTTTTAACATCAGAAACCAGCTTTCGCACTGAACTTTGGGATTGGACAGCCTTATTTGGGAGCCTCAATTGCATGTTTTCTCGTCCTCGACGATTTAGATCGGTCAGGGATTTCTATCTATATTGATATAATTACACGTGTTTTTTTTTCGAAACCCAGCGTTACTTGAAATTTAACAGATGCAGAAAATCTGAAATTTGAACTTTGTGTCATTAAATTAGAAAATTGTAATTTGTTTGGGCGATGACCTCCTTTAACGTCCTCATGAGGTCGGGTACAATGTCCAGTCACATATCGCTTTAATTTTTTGGGGAAAGATAATAAGTGCATGACTGTTATTGAACATGATTACTCATTAGGAATTCTGATAGGAAATCGTAAATAAACTTGCAGATCTCCTCGACAAAGTTAGAACGACACATGATTCAGTTTCTAAGTATTATTAGCGATTCATGGATTTAGTGGTTTTACATGTCATTGTCCATTGCAATTCAAAGGAAATGTCATGAGCTAAAATGGGACAACACTCACAATAACTGAGATTACAGACGCAATGTTGCAGTACATCAGTCAACGATGTCATTGATGAAATCATGTCAGCTATACTACATCCGGTTGTTCATTCCATATAGCATTTATATTTTCCTCTACTGAGGATTTCGGGCTGTTAATTTTATTGATCGAACTGTTAAACACTTTAGGAGGCACTGGTATCTTTACAGCTGTTTTTTTCTTGGATGACAAACGTTTTACTGTTTCCGGTGGCGCCCATTCAAACATGAACTCCGACTGAGCATCTTCTTCTTCTATTTCACTTCCGGTGTCATAATATGACGGGACATCATCTAACGATGACTCAGTTTCTGCATATGATGCTCGTTCTTGTGTTGATGCGGAAGCCTCAACACTTCGCAGTGACACAGTCTTAGTGTCATTTTCTAAAGAATCTGATAGCTTTGACAGGGACACCATGCTACCATCACTTTCGATAGAAGTTGTAGAAGCCATAAGAGGACTTTCAGGAGTAATAGTGAAGGCTATTTTGATCCCTCTGACGTAAGCCTCCCCATCAGTTTCACACATATGCAAAGCCTCGGCGTAATTATTCGTTTTTCTTAACTGAATCTCATTTAATCCCATCTTGAATTTAAACGGAGAGTCAAGCTGCAGTTCTAGCGGTATCATTGTCATTTTGTCTAGCGTCGACGCCAGTACCGTTTCCTCCTCAATCACATCTAAACACTGTAAAACGTTTCTATAACTAGAGGATAAGGCGGGAAGCTCCCCAATGACATGTCTGATTTTGAAAGGAAACTGGTCTCTCTTTGATATTATATCCGCTATCTTCCTCAGTCCGTCGGATTCTTCCGTGTCGTCAGCTAATTTATAAAATTTACCATTCTTTGACAAAGGCAGTATCATTTTATCATCCTTTTCATCTGTACAGATGAGAAATTGTCCTCCTGGAACGTTTTCGGTATTCACTTTCAGCACCTTTTTAAGAGTTGCAGTTCCAGCTGTTTGTGAGCCTTCTAGGATTTCCCCTGCCTCCATATGTCTACTGTCCACTGTCTGAGGTTTCTTATCCCCGGGTTCCCCGTAAAGAGCGAGGTAGCTGAGGCTGGAGGCCACATAGAACTTGGAAACTGGTTCTCCGGCTAGAGATGCTACCGTCTTGTGGAGCTTTGGTCGTGAATCGTCAGACTTCATGATATAAAACCAACCTGTCAACACATGTAAGGTACCACACTTATTCGATTAATGACAATCCTATTCCTAACGATGATACCTAGCGGTATCAATGGTAAGTATGACGAGTTATTCACAAATCACGACCAAGCCAGGTATAGCCGATGGTTTCAAGAAGAACAAAGTGTATCCGGTAATAAACACTAGCAAAAATTCGTACATACGGGTCAATCACCCCCACATTCGGAAAAGAACAAGTCATGTTGTATTTTGTGAACGTTTATTGAAACTGATCAGGTAGAAAATCCTGGGTGTATCTACCCCTATTTACATCGCAAAATTCCAAAACTCTTTCAAAATTGTATTAACCCTTGTTGTATCTACCCCTATATACATCGCAAAATTCCAAAACTCTTTCAAAATTGTACTTGTTCGAAGGTTATACATTCTGAATGAATACTTATTTAGATACAAAACGTTCCCATATAATAACCAGACATACCTTGGTGGTAAGCTAGGTGAAACAACTCGAACGGATTCTTTACATTGAAACAAGCCCATTTAAATACTATCGATTGGCTGACGACGCCTTCCATTCGTTTTGTGTTCAATCTTTAAGTCAATATTATCTAGTATATATAACAATAAAACATTCATACATGTATTTAACTTCTGATTCGTGCCCGTGTTCTCTTAACTCCCAAAACTACTTTACATGACTTTGTTGGTAATAGTTATGGTAGATATTTTAATTATTTAGACTCGGCAGCGTTATACGGGGTGTGTGTCATTGATGACGAGACGTCCGTGAGAACCTTTCGAACACGTCAAATATAGAATATTTCTTATTACGGCTTATTCCCTGGCCATTGAGCAGGAAGATACATAAACATTCCAAGAGAAACAAGAATTTTTAAACAATGTAACTCCCTTGATGTGGAGGAGGATTTCCACTTTTTACTATCTGTATCAAATTTCAAGATCTAAGAGTTAAATATATTTAAAAGTTTTGGGAAAATGCTACAGTTTATAACGCTATTTAGCTTCTAAATTCGCTAAGTATTTCTTTTTCGAAATAAATAAGTGAAGAACCGCTTGAATATGTTTTATTTTGATGAAATTGTATATTGTGTATTAAATGTTATTAGAAGTGATTCTTTCTCCATACATTATTTTGCACTAAAACTTTAACTTGTGACTTACATATACACTGAATAACTTGGGGCTGAAGGTAAAACATTAACTCTCTAATCAACGGACACTATGTATATGTTACATGCATATCATAGCCGGTGTAACGATTAAAATGGACCCCGTTGAAAATTGACCCTAGGTCAGTTTTCAAGGAGGGTCCATTTTCAACGTTACACCGGCATCAGTCAAAGTTGAAGTAAATGAAATAAAAAAAATACAAAACATCACTACAGTATTATTTTTCTTGTAAGTTTGCTTGGGGCTACTCAATTAACTTGAAGTTGTTGTGGGTAAGATTTAAAATTCAGTAAACAAAATTATCAGTTATATAATGACTTTTTTAATTCTATGTTGTTGCTAAACAGAGCGGAACACCCTTGCTCTCTACCCTGGTCATTGTGGAGAAGACATACCGACACTTTACCTATAACAATTAACTCGGTAACATTATACACACACGGTAGCCGATAAAACGCCAGTGTTTTAAAGATGTATTGAATTCACACTTCGGTCAGACAGATTCATTGTAATCAGTTAGTGGTATACATGAAGAGGAAACTCGAGTCGACTGTTACAGGATGACGAAGTGAAATAAAGTGTAGTAAAAGTCATTATCTGAGTACATATATATCCTCATTTTCTATCATTATGTTACATAAACTAGTAGACATTTTATTAAAGTGCGGTAAAATTAAGCTGTACCTGCATGGATCAGTTTTCAAATATTTACTTAAAGTAAAGGCGTCGTATCGTAATACTGTATGCTGCTTGAACTAAAGACAAACGTTTATATAGAATGTTAATGAAAACAATGTAGAATGCGACACAGTACGTTTTACGTGTATCTGTATGTAGTATGTTACACGGTACATTTTACGTGTATCTGTATGTAGTATGTTACAGTACATTTACGTGTATCTGTATGTAGTATGTTACACAGTACGTGTATCTGTATGTAGTATGTTACACAGTACGTGTATCTGTATGTAGTATGTTACACAGTACGTGTATCTGTATGTAGTATGTTACACAGTACATTTTACGTGTATCTGTATGTAGTATGTTACACAGTACGTTTTACGTGTATCTGTATGTAGTATGTTACACAGTACGTGTATCTGTATGTAGTATGTTACACAGTACATTTTACGTGTATCTGTATGTCGTATGTTAAACAGAACATTTTACGTGTATCTGTATGTAGTATGTTACAGTACATTTTACGTGTATTTGTATGTAGTATGTTACACGGTACATTTTACGTGTATCTGTATGTAGCATGTTACACAGTACGTGTATCTGTATGTAGTATGTTACACGGTACGTTTTACGTGTATCTGTATGTAGTATGTTACAGTACATTTTACGTGTATTTGTATGTAGTATGTTACACGGTACATTTTACGTGTATCTGTATGTAGCATGTTACACAGTACGTGTATCTGTATGTAGTATGTTACACAGTACGTTTTACGTGTATCTGTATGTAGTATGTTACAGTACATTTTACGTGTATTGTATGTAGTATGTTACACGGTACATTTACGTGTATCTGTATGTAGCATGTTACACAGTACGTGTATCTGTATGTAGTATGTTACACAGTACGTTTTACGTGTATTTGTATGTAGTATGTTACACGGTACATTTTACGTGTATCTGTATGTAGTATGTTACACAGTACGTGTATCTGTATGTAGTATGTTACACAGTACGTGTATCTGTATGTAGTATGTTACACGGTACATTTTACGTGTATCTGTATGTAGTATGTTACACAGTACACTTTACGTGTATCTGTATGTAGTATGTTACACAGTACGTGTATCTGTATGTAGTATGTTAAAGTACGTTTTACGTGTATCTGTATGTAGTATGTTACACAGTACATTTTACGTGTATCTGTATGTAGTATGTTACACAGTACGTGTATCTGTATGTAGTATGTTAAAGTACGTTTTACGTGTATCTGTATGTAGTATGTTACACAGTACATTTTACGTGTATCTGTATGTAGTATGTTACACAGTACATTTTACGTGTATCTGTATGTAGTATGTTACACAGTACGTGTATCTGTATGTAGTATGTTACACAGTACGTGTATCTGTATGTAGTATGTTACACAGTACATTTACGTGTATCTGTATGTAGTATGTTACACAGTACGTGTATCTGTATGTAGTATGTTACACATTACGTGTATCTGTATGTAGTATATTACACAGTACGTGTATCAGTATGTAGTATGTTACACAGTACGTGTATCTGTATGTAGTATGTTACACAGTACATTTACGTGTATCTGTATGTAGTACGTTACACAGTACGTTTTACGTGTATCTGTATGTAGTATGTTACACAGTACGTGTATCTGTATGTAGTATGTTACACAGTACGTGTATCTGTATGTAGTATGTTACACAGTACGTGTATCTGTATGTAGTATGTTACACAGTACATTTTACGTGTATCTGTATGTAGTATGTTACACAGTAGGTGTATCTGTATGTAGTATGTTACACAGTACATTTTACGTGTATCTGTATGTAGTATGTTACACAGTACGTGTATCTGTATGTAGTATGTTACACAGTAGGTGTATCTGTATGTAGTATGTTACACAGTACATTTTACGTGTATCTGTATGTAGTATGTTACACAGTACGTGTATCTGTATGTAGTATGTTACACAGTACGTTTTACGTATATATCTGTATGTAGTATGTTACACAGTACGTGTATCTGTATGCAGTATGTTACACAGTACGTTTACGTGTATCTGTATGTAGTATGTTACACAGTACGTGTATCTGTATGTAGTATGTTACACATTACGTGTATCTGTATGTAGTATGTTACACAGTACATTTTACGTGTATCTGTATGTATGTAGTAGTACACCAGTCACGTGGTATCTGTATGTAGTATGTTACACAGTACTTACGTGTATCTGTATGGTAGTATGCTTACACAGTACATAGTGTATCTGTATGTAGTAGTTACCCACAGACACTTAGGTATCTGTATGTAGTATGTTAACACAGTACGTGTATCTATGTTAGTATGTTAACACTAGTACGTGTATCTGTATGTAGTATGTTACACAGGACGTGTATCTGTATGTAGTATGTTACACAGTATGTGTATATGTATGTAGCTATTGTTACACGTACGTGGATCTGTATGTAGTAGTTACACAGTATACGTAGTATCTGTATGTAGTATGTTACACATTACGGTTATCGGATGTAGTATGTTACACTAGTACGTGTATCTGTATGTAGGTATATTACACAGTCATTCGTGTATCTGTATGTAGATAGTTAACACAGTACGGTGTATCTGTATGTAGTATGTTACACAGTACATTACGTGTATCTGTATGTAGTATGTTACACAGTACGTGTATATGTATGTAGTATGTTACACATTACGTGTATCTGTATGTAGTATGTTACACAGTACGTGTATCTGTATGTAGTATGTTATACAGTACGTTTGACGTATATATCTGTATGTAGTATGTTACACAGTACGTGTATCTGTATGTAGCATGTTACATAGTACGTGTATCTGTATGTAGTATGTTACACAGTACGTGTATCTGTATGTAGTATGTTACACAGTACGTGTATCTGTATGTAGTATGTTACACAGTACGTGTATATGTATGTAGTATGTTACACAGTACGTGTATCTGTATGTAGTATGTTACACAGTACGTGTATATGTATGTAGTATGTTACACAGTACGTGTATCTGTATGTAGTATGTTACACAGTACGTGTATATGTATGTAGTATGTTACACATTACGTGTATCTGTATGTAGTATGTTACACAGTACGTGTATCTGTATGTAGTATGTTACACAGTACGTGTATCTGTATGTAGTATGTTACACAGTATGTGTATCTGTATGTAGTATGTTACACAGTACGTGTATCTGTATGTAGTATGTTACACAGTACGTGTATCTGTATGTAGTATGTTATACAGTACGTTTGACGTATATATCTGTATGTAGTATGTTACACAGTACGTGTATCTGTATGTAGTATGTTACACAGTATGTGTATATGTATGTAGTATGTTACATTTTACGTGTATCTGTATGTAGTATGTTACACAGTACGTGTATCTGTATGTAGTATGTTATACAGTATGTGTATATGTATGTAGTATGTTACATTTTACGTGTATCTGTATGTAGTATGTTACACAGTACGTGTATCTGTATGTCGTATGTTATACAGTACGTTTGACGTATATATCTGTATGTAGTATGTTACACAGTACGTGTATCTGTATGTAGTATGTTACACAGTATGTGTATATGTATGTAGTATGTTACACATTACGTGTATCTGTATGTAGTATGTTACACATTACGTGTATCTGTATGTAGTATGTTACACAGTACGTGTATCTGTATGTAGTATGTTACACAGTATATTTTACGTGTATCTGTATGTAGTATGTTACACAGTTCGTTTTACGTGTATCTGTATGTAGTATGTTACACAGTACGTGTATCTGTATGTAGTATGTTACACAGTACGTGTATCTGTATGTAGTATGTTACAGTACGTTTTACGTGTATCTGTATGTAGTATGTTACACAGTACGTTTTACGTGTATCTGTATGTAGTATGTTACACAGTACGTGTATCTGTATGTAGTATGTTACACAGTACGTGTATCTGTATGCAGTATGTTACACAGTACGTTTACGTGTATCTGTATGTAGTATGTTACACAGTACGTGTATCTGTATGTAGTATGTTACACAGTACGTGTATCTGTATGTAGTATGTTACACATTACGTGTATCTGTATGTAGTATGTTACACAGTACATTTTACGTGTATCTGTATGTAGTATGTTACACAGTACGTGTATCTGTATGCAGTATGTTACACAGTACGTTTACGTGTATCTGTATGTAGTATGTTACACAGTACGTGTATCTGTATGTAGTATGTTACACAGTACGTGTATCTGTATGTAGTATGTTACACATTACGTGTATCTGTATGTAGTATGTTACACAGTACATTTTACGTGTATCTGTATGTACTATGTTACACAGTACGTGTATCTGTATGTAGTATGTTACATAGTACGTGTATCTGTATGTAGTATGTTACACAGTACGTGTATCTGTATGTAGTATGTTACAGTACGTGTATCTGTATGTAGTATGTTACACGGTACGTGTATATGTATGTAGTATGTTACACATTACGTGTATCTGTATGTAGTATGTTACACAGTACGTGTATCTGTATGTAGTATGTTATACAGTACGTTTGACGTATATATCTGTATGTAGTATGTTACACAGTACGTGTATCTGTATGTAGTATGTTACATAGTACGTGTATCTGTATGTAGTATGTTACACAGTACGTGTATCTGTATGTAGTATGTTACACAGTACGTGTATCTGTATGTAGTATGTTACACAGTACGTGTATATGTATGTAGTATGTTACACATTACGTGTATCTGTATGTAGTATGTTACACAGTACGTGTATCTGTATGTAGTATGTTACACAGTACGTGTATCTGTATGTAGTATGTTACACAGTACGTGTATCTGTATGTAGTATGTTACACAGTACATTTTACGTGTATCTGTATGTAGTATGTTACACAGTACGTGTATCTGTATGTAGTATGTTACACAGTACGTTTTACATGTATTTGTATGTAGTATGTTACACAGTACGTGTATCTGTATGTAGTATGTTACACAGTACGTGTATCTGTATGTAGTATATTACACAGTACGTTTTACGTGTATCTGTATGTAGTATGTTACACAGTACGTGTATCTGTATGTAGTATGTTACACAGTACGTGTATCTGTATGTAGTATGTTACACAGTACGTGTATCTGTATGTAGTATGTTATACAGTACGTGTATCTGTATGTAGTATGTTATACAGTACGTTTGACGTATATATCTGTATGTAGTATGTTACACAGTACGTGTATCTGTATGTAGTATGTTACACAGTATGTGTATATGTATGTAGTATGTTACATTTTACGTGTATCTGTATGTAGTATGTTACACAGTACGTGTATCTGTATGTAGTATGTTACACAGTATGTGTATATGTATGTAGTATGTTACATTTTACGTGTATCTGTATGTAGTATGTTACACAGTACGTGTATCTGTATGTCGTATGTTATACAGTACGTTTGACGTATATATCTGTATGTAGTATGTTACACAGTACGTGTATCTGTATGTAGTATGTTAAACAGTACGTTTACGTGTATCTGTATGTAGTATGTTACACAGTTACGTTTATCTGTATTGTAGTATGCTTACACAGTTACGTGTATCTGTCTGTAGTATGTCTACCGGCTCATTTTACGTTTACTGTATTGTAGTATGTTTACATCAGTTACATTTTACGTGTATCTGTATGTAGTATGTTACACAGTTACGTGTACTCTGTATGTAGGTCTGTTACACAGTACGTGTTATCTGTATGTAGTATGTTTACACAGTACGTGTATCTGTATGTAGTATGTTACACAGTACGGTTTTACGTGTTATCTGTATGTAGTATGTTACACCGTACGTTTTACGTGTATCTGTATGTGAGTATGTTTACACAGTACGTGTATCTGTATGTAGTATGTTACACGGTACATTTTTTTTACGTGTATCTGTATGTAGTATGTTACACCATTACGTTTTACTCTGTATCTGTAGTATGTACACATACGTACATGTATCTGTATGTAGTATGTTACAGTACGTTTTACTTACGTGTATCTGTATGTAGTATGTTACAGTACATTTTAAGTGTACCTGTATGTAGTATGTTACACAGTACGTGTATCTGTATGTAGTATATATGGTGCTATCTAGTACTATGTATTCATATGTAAAACTCTTCCGATGCTCTCAGTGATTCCTGTTCAAACATTTATATATGCCAACGACTCTACCACAGTGAAGTGTTTCGAATGGTTGTATCAACTAAGATCAAAAGTACTACAATGTAACAATTCGAAAGATTTAAATCAAGTAACATGATAAAATGTACTGCAATGCAACATTTCGCCTTGTTTAATAAACCAATCAGATTTGACATCCTAATTACGTACTACATGTATGTTTTTAGTCTTGTCAGAGCAAGATTTCGATTACAGATTATTGGATACTACCAACCGGTATGGGTTCCTTACCATCGTAGTCTTCTGGAATGACCAGAACGGGGCCAAATTCCTGCGACTGACCACTCTCATTTTTCTGAATACATCTGACCTGGAGTTTCTTGACCTTTCGGAAGCTGTGGAGCAACAAGGGCTGGGAGAGATCAAAGTGAAAATCGTCCCAGTCCACGGGACAGGACTCGTAACAACACTTCACAACACAGGGAAGTTTGAATGCTGCCTGGATTCCCTTTAACGTGAACGATTGTGTACTCCATGTCACATCAGCTGTCACGCGGTCGTGGGATTTCTTCACGACATTTACTTTCCACCGGAGCATTGCTTAATGCGTGTATCGGAAAAACAATAGACCATGGCTGTGTTTCTTAGTAGATTGTACATGTATAGTTATGGTTCAGTGTTGTTATGCCTGTAAAGGATAGGTTCTTCCTCGTTCCTCATGGTGTCCATTAGCTCCTGGTCTCACACACACCTCCTTCGTAATCATTACGTATGATGACACTACCTGTGATTTTATCCTGTTTATGCTCAGGAACAAGCACATCGATGTCACATTTAACAAATTATTCTACTCTGATATTGTCAACGTACTGGTTTAGTATATAGAAACACACAATATGTTTACTCTGAGCAAACAAGATTTTGTTTTTTACGAATTTTAAAACCTCCTATTACAAACAAAGTTTTGGAACCTCACATAGTATACATATGGAATGAGGGGACAGCTCTCCCAGACTGAATTATGTCAGGATATATCCACTAGGTATATATGTCCATTATACAAAGTAACACAGTTCCCAGCGTATGTCTCCATTAGACAAAGTAACACAGTTCTCGGTATATGTCCATTAGACAAAGTAACACAACACTTCTGTGCGATAGTCACTGAACACCATACACGAGTTTGTGTATCACAGGAAGAAGTCGCTGGTGTCGTTTGTGTGTTGGTTTTAAATTCTAATTCATATACAGTAAAAATGGACGATAACACGGTAATGAATTAGAATACTTGCCTTACCAGTAAGACGTGTATCCACCATGTTTACAAATGTCTCAGCCCTTTGGTCATGCTTCGGCGGACACATTGGTGAACGGTCTCCTTTTAACTCGAGTTTGTGTGCAAGTTGTATAGAAAACTCCGTCCGACATGTGATAATTGTCTGGCAATGAATTGTATATTTCTAATGGGACCTGTAGTATATGATTTCTAAACGCGATAAATAACCATTATACCAAGTCATCGAAACAAATATAATGACAGAGTGGAAATGGGCATCACTTTGATAGCGACACCGTTCACTACACACATGCATATGACATTGTAAACAAGGGATTCGTCGTAAACAAGACACACAAAGGGATCCATGAACACGCCTCAAATTAGTAAAGTAAAAAGGTGTATTCCATATTATTATTGAAGGTTTAAACTACATGTATGCCATCAAGACTAATAATATGTAATGATATCGCAAGAAGCGACATAATTTCATTAGCATTTGATGACGTCAGAAAAGGCCATATTACATGTGTATATTAATTCTTACAAAATGAAAGTGCTGTTCAGTGTATTTATGTCTGAAAACTATGTGAAATTTCTGATAAATATTCATCAATGTATACATTATATTATTATGAAATATAATGCCACCAATTGTCTGGTGTATTGCATTGTAGGTAGTGAAAGGCTAGGACAGGGAGACAAACTTATCCTATGTAGTGAGAGACTCGGACATTGAGACAAACTTATCTAAGGTAGTGAGAGATTCGGACATGGAGACAAACTTATCCTAGGTAGTGAGAGACTTGGACATAGAAACAAACCTATCCTACATTTGTAGGTAGTGAGAGACATTGAGACTTGGTAGTGAGAGACTCGGACATGGAAACAAACTTATCATGGGTAGTGAATGACTCGGACATTGAGACAAACTTACCCTAGGTAGTGAGAGACTCGGACATGGAGACAAACTTACCCTAGGTAGTGAGAGATTCGGACATGGAGACAAACTTACCCTAGGTAGTGAGAGACTCGGACATGAAGACAAACTTACCCTAGGTAGTGAGAGACTCGGACATTGAGACAAACTTACCCTAGGTAGTGAGAGACTCGGACATGGAAACAAACTTATCATAGGTAGTGAGAGATTCGGACATGGAGACAAACTTACCCTAGGTAGTGAGAGACTCGGACATTGAGACAAACTTACCCTAGGTAGTGAGAGACTCGGACATGGAAACAAACTTACCCTAGGTAGTGAGAGACTCGGACATGGAGACAAACTTACCCTAGGTAGTGAGAGACTCGGACATTGAGACAAACTTATCCAATGTAGTGAGAGACTCGGACATGGAGACAAACTTATCCTAGGTAGTTAGAGACATTGAGACTTATCCTAGGTAGTGAGAGATTCGGACATGGAGACACACTTATCCTGGGTAGTGAGAGACTCGGACATTGAGACAAACTTATCCAATGTAGTGAGAGACTCGGACATGGAGACAAACTTATCCTATGTAGTGAGAGATTCGGACATGGAGACAAACTTATCCTGGGTAGTGAGAGATTCGGACATGGAGACAAACTTATCCTAGGTAGTGAGAGACTCGGACATTGAGACAAACTTATCTAAGGTAGTGAGAGACTCGGACATGGAGACAAACTTACCCTAGGTAGTGAGAGACTCGGACATTGAGACAAACTTATCCTAGGTAGTGAGAGATTCGGACATGGAGGCAAACTTACCCTAGGTAGTGAGAGATTCGGACATGGAGACAAACTTATCCTAGGTAGTGAGAGATTCGGACATGGAGATAAACTTATCCTAGGTAGTGAGATATTCGGACATGGAGACAAACTTATCCTAGGTAGTAAGAGATTCGGACATGGAGACAAACTTATCCTAGGTAGTGAGAGATTCGGACATGGAGACAAACTTATCCTAGGTAGTGAGAGATTCGGACATGGAGACAAACTTATCCTGGGTAGTGAGAGACTCGGACATTGAGACAAACTTACATTTGTATCTTAGGAAGTGAGAGATTCGGACATGGAGACAAACTTATCTAAGGTAGTGAGAGATTCGGACATGGAGACAAACTTATCCTAGGTAGTGAGAGACATTGAGACTTATCCTGGGTAGTGAGAGACTCGGACATTGAGACAAACTTATCCTAGGCAGTGAGAGACTTGGACATTGAGAGACTTAAACGTAGAGAGAAAATAAGTATCGTAGGTAGTGAGAGACTTGGATAGTAAAGTATCCCACGCAGTGGGAGATTTCTTCCTCCGGCGAACTCTCGGTTTTTTGTTGGAAGCCGTAATGGAATTTAGGTGTTAGATACATATCTTAATCAGGCAAGTGCCTCCTCGTGCCGTTATGTGTCAATTATCGTAAAAGATGTGTTTCAGTAAACCTTCTGGACAAAGGATTTGTAATATCCCCGGGGTTCTGGGGTGCTCCGAAAACTCCGGGCGGATAAGGTAATCAAATAGAAATATTTACATGTCTTTCTTTTTTTTATGAAATTCCTAGAATTGTTAACAGTTAAAAGAAATATTTTACTCCATTATTTTAATTTCGCAATCTGAACACCGATTTGGATAGTTTAACATGTCATCCTCAACTGCCTTTCATAAATCAACCAGTGTAGGTTATTAAAAACGGGAATTTCATAGAAAACGGGTTTCGTAATAATCACGACATCAGTGTTTATTGTTATATCACCATGTTTCATCATGAAACTGGGATTTTTATCTGCCTGATGTTATTTTCACATCACCTCACCATGACTCAGCTTTTTGTTTTTTTAAATATTGATGAATTTGATTCAAATGTACATGTATGTACGTCACAATACTGAATACTGACGTACTAATGACCAAGTCATACTTATGTAACGTTCACAATATAATATGATATAGTATGTTTTATAGAAAATGTTAAAAGCATACATTGACAAACTTTAACTGGCGTGGGTCCGAGAAGATTCGTCGAAAGCTTGTGGCAAAATGATAATAGTCCAAAAGGCTTGAAAATTAATTAAAAATGCCCAATCACGAAGGTGACTTGTTAAATTTGATTAATAAAACGTTAATTCGAAATAAATATACAGCTGTAATTTAAAAAAAAAAATAGAATTCTAGAAGCAGAGTTACTTGTTCAATATATCAAAAGATGAATTTTAGATTAATAAAAGCTCACCATAGATGAGTTTGGTAATGCTGGTGAGGTCCTGGTGAGGTCCTGCACTGTCGGTGAGGAATGGAATATTTGCGATAAATGAGGTAAAGTTTGTTGGAAGATTTAGAAATCTTAGTAAGACACAAGTTATAGATAACATGCTGAATGACACTGTGATACCACGAATAAACTAATGCAACATTTCCCAGTCTGGCTTTTCCCGCGAGGTCTGGACAAAAGACTATTGTTCATTTATTAAAGGTGTTGATATTGATAACACATATATAATATATAATATGTAATTACAAATGTGAGACATTTATCAGTCTTATAGGTAGATTATTGACATCAATACTTAGTTTGGTTGATGGAATGTCATAAAGAATACAATGTAACAACATTTACTCAGTTTGGGTTGATGGAATGTCATAACGAATACAATGTAACAACATTTACTCAGTTTGATTGTTAGAGGCTATTTATACTATGCAATCGTTGATGAATGAAATATTTCAAGAAATATATTGTGATGCTGCTTTAAGAAAACAAACTTGTTGATACAGTTCACACATTATCAAAAAACTATACTTTCGTCACATGAATATAAAGAAAATATCATTTCTATCTCTTTGGTATCAATCCCTGACTGATAACAAGCTCACACCTTCTGTTCATGACCTTACAAAACATAAGTATCATAGAGGTCAATACCAACTTGTTATCATACGGTCTACAGGAGGTAAACAGCCAAGGATATGAAGTCAATGATGTGAATAATCTATAGTGTGGGGATTGTCTTTTCGATGATATCTCGATAACGTTTTCAAATGTTGTATATGCTATAATGTACCGACCTCACGTTACCTAGGAAACGTAATGTTTCACTTTGCTATTACGTTGTCTTACTGCTAGTTACCTATCATAATGGATTGTGGGTAATAATCTGAATAATGTAATAGTGATGGATTATCTCCCAAATTAAACATGTACAAACCCTTTGTAAAAAGGAAAGCTACAACAGCACATTATAATCAAGCAATGCGTGATTTAATGCATTTTTGGGAACAAAGCTGATTTTACAGTGTTCCAAAGTTAACAGTATTTTATCTACAAGTTGGAAAAACTTGCTGACTAATCCCTTTGTCATTATTATATGTCAATAAAATATGTTTAAACTAAGTATTTTATCTGTAAAAGTGTAAATATTTTCATATTAAATACTATTCATTTTTCCTATGAACATTATACATCCTCGGGAGTGGTTTCATTAATTCAAGCATTTTACAGGTCAAATCAAAAACAAGAGGCCCGAATGGCCTGCATCGCTCACCTGGATTTATGCTGCATTTCCAACTCTGGTTTAAACATTTTTTGTAATTCTTATTTTTACTCTCTTGTAACATTTCCCCTATTATGCGCCCTCTCTTTAGCTTCAAGGGACCCACACCCTCCATTCATACAACATAAGATATTCTTAGCCCAATAATGCTTCAGACTAAATTTCATTTAAATCCATTTATATAGTCGTTTAGGACTAGTAGGGGTTGAAAAGGATTTACCTCAATTTCCCTTATTGGACCCCACACCTTAAAGCGAAAACATTTTTTACAGTAAAATAGGTCTATAGCATTTGTATTCACACATATAAACACATTTATGCAACTACATATATGTACCAATACGTTTTATTCGGTCTAGATAATTATAAAAGGTCAAGCGAACGTAGTCATTGAAAGGATAAACAAAGAATGAAGATGATAAACACAATATTGTGCATTAGGATTGTTTTATCAATCAGATACGATGGTTTAGGGCTCTGCCTATATTTTATCCAATATCATTTGTAACGTTAATTACCCACATTTCCTTCCCACTCATGCACTGAAAAATATATCAATATAACTAGCATGCATGTCATAAATATGGATGGCGTCCATATCACCAGATTTAACCCGATGGTTGCTGTGATACATACTGAACTCAACACGCATATGAGAACTATTTCACATAACAACTTTATTAACTTTTACATCGGAGAGTTCCAATATCAGCATGCGATAGTCTCATACGAGTTATGTCCCTTTACTTAAGCTCCTGAGAGACACAATATTTAAATGTTTTTGCGTTGTCAGCTTAATCGACCCCTTACTAGATCGGCACTCGTGTACGATAATCTATAAAGCCACTGAAATAGTTAAAATGATAGCGATCTGGGTCCAGTTGCTCAAAAGTTAATTAGCTTAATCACTTGATTAGTGAAAATCTCAGTTTGCCTTTACTTCAAAACCTCTGTGTATATTCCTTAAAATAGGCAGGTGGGAAGAGACAAATGAGTGACATAGTTTCATAAAATTTTGTCAAGTTAGTTTTACCAGAAATAATATTATCAGGATATTAAAATTGTTGTTAAACTATGATTAGCTGAATCATCTTTCGAACAACTGGGCCCTGAATATTAACTGTTATATCGTTAACAAATCAGGTTTCTATCATGAGAGCTGTCATCGCGAGAGATTACAACATTAATAATAGTTATTGAAAGATTACAAACAAGTGTAAAGATATTAGCACCTTTCAATACAAATTTAGATTTGCATGTAAATACTCTTGTCAAAAAATGTATCTAACTGAATCACATCGCTGTTCCGTCTTCTAGACCTCGTCAGTGATGCGTAGGGTTTAAAGTGTGATAAATCTTTACAAATTAACCTAAAATGGGACCAACATATATCAACTGCATATTTGAACATAAATCCACCACATGATAGCGAACATGCATGTAAAAAGATGTCAGACGGACACAACCTTAACTACAGACATATACACAGATATCGTCATCAGACCACAGGACACGACACGGTCACAACCTTAACTACAGACATATACACAGATATCCCCATCAGGTCACACGACACGGACACAACCTTAACTACAGACATATACACAGATATCCCCATCAGACCACAGGACACGACACGGTCACAACCTTAACTACAGACATATACACAGATATCCTCATCAGATCACAGGACACGACACGGTCACAACCTTAACTACAGACATATACACAGACATCCTCATCAGACCACAGGACACGGACACAACCTTAACTACAGACATATACACAGATATCCTCATCAGACCACAGGACACGACACGGTCACAACCTTAACTACAGACATATACACATATATCCTCATCAGACCACAGGACACGACACGGTCACAACCTTAACTACAGACATATACACAGACATCCTCATCAGATCACAGGACACGGTCACAACCTTAACTACAGACATATACACATATATCCTCATCAGATCACAGGACACGACACGGACACAACCTTAACTACAGACATATACACAGATATCCTCATCAGACCACAGGACACGACACGGTCACAACCTTAACTACAGACATATACACAGATATCCTCATCAGACAACAGGACACGACACGGTCACAACCTTAACTACAGACATATACACAGATATCCTCATCAGACCACAGGACACGACACGGTCACAACCTTAACTACAGACATATACACAGATATCCTCATCAGACAACAGGACACGACACGGTCACAACCTTAACTACAGACATATACACAGATATCCCCATCAGATCACAGGACACGGTCACAACCTTAACTACAGACATATACACAGATATCCTCATCAGATCACAGGACACGGTCACAACCTTAACTACAGACATATACACATATATCCCCATCAGATCACAGGACACGGTCACAACCTTAACTACAGACATATATACAGATATCCTCATCAGATCACAGGACACTGTGTTGTAAAATAGATAAATCACAGTCACCCAAAGTATCACATCATCATGATTAAAAACCAAAGCAACAAACAACATCAAAGCAGACATAATCCAACACCACGAACAGACGGCCTCGTTTTTCGGCATAGCCGTAATACTATTTTTTGGCCCCGGATATGACGCGACAGGTGGCGTTACTGGTCAAGATGAAGTATGTGATTGGTCAATGTAGAGGTAAATGAAAAATGAATATGCAGTGAAAAACGAAACAAAGTTAAGATTGAATGCAAGCTGAATAAGTGGATGTATATTTTCAAATGACACATTAATAAAATTGTAATATTATCACCAAAAATGATTTAAACCGATGTAATTTGGTACCCGTGCTGAAACGCACTAGTTCACCAGCAGTTTTACAAAAAATTCAAAATATTTCTTGTTAAGCCTTTTTTAAATAACGCACGCGTACTTGATTGCGGTGAACAACACTTAGGAGAAGCGGAGTACCTATCAGTCGGTGGAGGACGAACCAGAGAGAAATACTGCGACATATTCTATCACTGGTACAAAGGGAGATAACTTGTATAATTCTAACAGTACTTCGTATGATTTACAGCCACTGCTTGTCATACCGGGAAGATGGAACGGTATATTGTTAACGTCTGTTAATAAATGATGGCATCCCGGAAACATAGTCGTAATCTCAATCAATCCAACACAGCAAATTTTACAGCCCACTTTATCTATATTGTATGTTGAATAACATATTCAACACACCAGTAAAGCTAGTTAGTTTTACACGAGGCATTTCAAAAAACCTTTGTGAAGATTAAGAAAACAAATATCCTGATAATGAGTTTTTAATTTCGTTCATTGACAGTATTTAATGAACGTTGTTATAAGCCTATGAACGTTGTTATAAGCCTATGGACGTTGTTATAAGCCTATGGACGTTGTTATAAGCCTATGAACGTTGTTATAAGCCTATGGACGTTGTTATAAGCCTATGAACGTTGTTATAAGCCTATGAACGTTGTTATAAGCCTATGAACGTTGTTATAAGCCTATGGACGTTGTTGTTAGCCTATACATGTTGTAAGTCTATGAACGTTGTTGTAAGTCTATGAACGTTGTTGTAAGTCTATGAACATTGTTGTAAGCCCATGAATGTTGTTGTAAGCCTATACACGTTGTAAGTATGTTGTTGTAAGCCTATGAACGTTGTTATAAGCCTATGGACGTTGTTATAAGCCTATGAACGTTGTTATAAGCCTATGGACGTTGTTATAAGCCTATGGACGTTGTTATAAGCCTATGAACGTTGTTATAAGCCTATGGACGTTGTTGTTAGCCTATACATGTTGTAAGTCTATGAACGTTGTTGTAAGCCTATGAACGTTGTTGTTAGCCTATACATGTTGTAAGTCTATGAACGTTGATGTAAACCTATGAACGTTGTTGTAAGTCTATGAACATTGTTGTAAGCCCATGAATGTTGTTGTAAGCCTATACACGTTGTAAGTATGTTGTTGTAAGCCTATGAACGTTGTTATAAGCCTATGAACGTTGTTATAAGCCTATGCACGTTGTTATAGGCCTATGGACGTTGTTATAAGCCTATGAACGTTGTTATAAGCCTATGGACGTTGTTGTTAGCCTATACATGTTGTAAGTCTATGAACGTTGTTGTAAGCCTATGAACGTTGTTGTTAGCCTATACATGTTGTAAGTCTATGAACGTTGTTGTAAGCCTATGAACGTTGTTGTAAGTCTATGGACGTTGTTGTTAGCCTATACATGTTGTAAGTCTATGAACGTTGTTGTAAGTCTATGGACGTTGTTATAAGCCTATGGACGTTGTTGTGAGCCTATGAGCGTTGTTGTAAGCCTATGAACGTTGTTGTAAGCCTATGAACGTTGTTATAAGCCTATGGACGTTGTTATAAGCCTATGGACGTTGTTATAAGCCTATGAACGTTGTTATAAGCCTATGGACGTTGTTGTTAGCCTATACATGTTGTAAGTCTATGAACGTTGTTGTAAGCCTATGAACGTTGTTGTTAGCCTATACATGTTGTAAGTCTATGAACGTTGTTGTAAGCCTATGAACGTTGTTGTAAGTCTATGAACATTGTTGTAAGCCCATGAATGTTGTTGTAAGCCTATACACGTTGTAAGTATGTTGTTGTAAGCCTATGAACGTTGTTATAAGCCTATGAACGTTGTTATAAGCCTATGGACGTTGTTATAAGCCTATGAACGTTGTTATAAGCCTATGGACGTTGTTGTTAGCCTATACATGTTGTAAGTCTATGAACGTTGTTGTAAGCCTATGAACGTTGTTGTTAGCCTATACATGTTGTAAGTCTATGAACGTTGTTGTAAGCCTATGAACGTTGTTGTAAGTCTATGGACGTTGTTGTTAGCCTATACATGTTGTAAGTCTATGAACGTTGTTGTAAGTCTATGGACGTTGTTATAAGCCTATGGACGTTGTTGTGAGCCTATGAACGTTGTTGTAAGCCTATGAACGTTGTTGTAAGCCTATGAACGTTGTTATAAGCCTATGGACGTTGCGGTACTTCAGTTGGTTACCAATATGGCAAACGTCTACAGAAGAATGGGATTAAGGAATGACCACAGCATGATTGGACTCCCACACCAAAAACACCTAAGATTTGACCTGTACATTTGTACGCTTTAACACCTTGCTGTACATAGTCATTACTGGTAATGTTTCTGACATCATTTCTGTTCAGATCATCCGAGGCTTTCCTACTAACATTTACCCTTCTAGATTTAAAGTGTGGATTAGCTCGGGGTCGGCAATGTACAATATCAGCCGATGTCTATCATACATGTCACGCATTCTTCACATACATGTACTAACCCTGCCTATTGTCACTCTATTTTCATTGCAAACTCGGGTGTGCTGCTAATTACAATGGCGTTACTTGTTTGGGACGTCATGGTCGGATAATTCTTCTCAAACACAGACCTACAATGTAAGTGTTATGTTAATCAATCACTGAGTAGGATACTGAGCGTGGTAGGAGTAATACACGAGTACAAGCGTAGTACCGTAGACAATTTTACTCTAGCGGTGTCCACGAGTTGCCAGGGTATGTCTTGTGCATCAGAGTGGATGTCAATCTTTGTTACATACGGAACACAAAGTGGGACACGACCGCGCCTCTTTAGCCGGGCAGCCTTTACGGAACATATGGTGGACACGATGGTGTCTCTTTATTCGCAGACTTTGCAACATACAGAAGACATGGTGGAGACGATGACGTAGTTTTAATTAAGCGTATTTAAAGATATGTATTGTGTATATCGTGTATGAACCCTAACATTCATCTTACTCTTAGGTCTGTCTGTCTGTCTGTCTGTTGTTAAAAACTTATGCCCAATCCAATCGTGTCTAAACAATAAAATATTTTCAAACCAAATCACGATGATGTCTCTTTAGTCGGACAGCCTTTATATCATTCGGAACACATGATGGACACGATGCTGTCTCTGTATTCGGACAGCCTTTATGACATTCGGAACACATGATGGACACGATGCTGTCTCTGTATTCGGACAGCCTTTATGACATTCTGAACACATGGTGGACATGATGATGTCTCTGTATTCGGACAGCCTTTATGACATTCGGAACACATGGTGGACACGATGATGTCTCTGTATTCGGACAGCCTTTATGACATTCGGAATACATGGTGGACATGATGCTGTCTCTGTATTCGGACAGCCTTTATGACATTCGGAACACATGGTGGACACGATGATGTCTCTGTATTCGGACAGCCTTTATGACATTCGGAACACATGGTGGACACGATGATGTCTCTGTATTCGGACAGCCTTTACGGATCACTCACGGCGATCTGTACCTACTACAGGTACACATGTAACTACAGGTACCCGTGTAAATTGGAGCTATCTGTACTAACAACAGGTACACGTGTAAATACGGGTCGCTGAAATAAATAATCTCATTATCTACTCATTCGTAAAATACCTCACCAGTCAGATCGCTCCGGGACCTAGTTTAATGGGTCCCAGGCAGTGCTACGACAATATATACCCGCTACTGGTCGACGGAAAACCTGTCTAACAGGTTGGCAGGTTTCGCTATTTAGAGTTTAGGATTATAATAGAATGACAGTGGCCGATAATACCACATAGTATTCGGAAGGACGTAGTTATATATGTGAATGGCGATTGTTTGTGTGTGAATAGTTTCATTGGTGTTCTGTTGGAGAAGGAACATGAACTTCTGGATTTGCTGGCATACGAATGGTCCCTCGCTATGTAACTGTTTAGAAAATGGAGGCCTAACTCAGGAATGCCATATTTGGCACTAAGGAGCAATGTGTTGTGAAATCACAGGAAAGTAAATCTTACCAGTAGTGTGACAATGTCTACAAGACGATCCCTCAGTCATAACGGTTCTATCCACCGCTCGCAGTCTGCTAAATCCGAGGGGGGTCGGGCGCAATGGAGCACCCAATCCTTTACTGTGGAAGAAATCGTTAAACAATTCCCTTTCCCGCAAATCGTGAAATGTACCCAACAGTGCATTTTTACAAAGAAAAACACAACACTTCCAGTAAACCTCACCCAGCCAGTGTACCTTTACCAGAAAAGAACCATCCGGAAACTGCTCGCTCGCAATGTTATCATGGACCCTGAAACACAACGTTATACGGAAATGGATGAATCCATCGTCATCCCAGCAGATTACGAAGGTTTGTTTAAAATGATTTCGATTATCGAACACGTAGACAGGTGCTCTCAGCGATATAATCAGTATACCAGTGGCAGTTTTGATAGTTAACATAAAACCATTGAGATTTAGAAAAAAAAAAGTTATTTTTAAACCTGTTTCAACCGTTCCATTTATGTTGAGATTAGTCTAGTTAAAATAAGAGATATCAATATTGTTTATCATGCGCCTACATAAAGTAAAAGTCAATGTGCAGTTAAGCATGACCGATCCCGTTTTGATAAATTGTGCTTAGTAAAAACAAACACAAACTACAAATAACGAGCTGATTTTTTCACTGTCTACTGATGCAGACAAAGTGGCCTTTAAACAAAAAACCTGAAATTTCCTCACTATTACCTCTTCTTTCTCTTTAATGTGATTACCTATTGTCCAGATTACTAATAGCAAAAGAATTAATTTTATTGGCTTTAAATATAATACGACACCCTTTAAAGCATGCAAAAATATGAAAAGATGTTGACTATCTTCCCAAGACTCCATTTTCGGTTAAAAGAGGTTCTGAAAAATCACCTGATTAGTCGCCTGTCTGCAATAAGAACACCAAATATCATCGAACACAAACATAATATGATATAATCATTTTGCCAATGGGTGGGCTATTCAAATTGCCTTGCGTCCGTTGTCCGCGGTCCGTAGTCCGTCCGTAAACAATTCTTGTTATCGCTATTTTTTCAGAAAGCACCCAAGGGATCTTTCTTAAATTTGATATGCAGGTTTCCCTTGATCCTTAGTTGTGCATACTTGATTTTTGGACCGATTGGAAAACAACATGGCCGACAGGCGGCCATCTTGGATTTTGACAATTGAAGTTTGTAACCTCTAGTTCTCAAATACCAAAGAAATCTTTCTCAAATTTCATATGAGGTCTCCTTTGGTTCCTAGTTTGGCATATTGCATTTCAGTACCAATCGAAAAACAACATAGCCGAAAGGCGGCCATCTTGGATTTTGACATCTGATGTTTGTGATGATTTTTCGTCAGAAAGAAATAAATTTTTCACTTTTCATATGTGGGTTTCCCTTGGTCCTTAGTTTTGCATACTGTATTTTAGGACAGATAGGAAAACAACATGGCCGATAGGCAGCCATATTGCATTTTTGGACCGATCCGATTGGAAAACAACGTGGCCGACAGGCGGCCATATTAGATTTTGACAATTGGAGTTTGTAACCGCTATTTCTCAGAAAGTACTGAAGGAATCTTTCTCAAATTCAAATGTAGGTTCAACTTTGTTCCTTGTTGTGCATATTGTATTTTGGGACCGATAGGAAAACAGCGTGGCCGACAGGCAGCCATCTCGGATTTTGACAATTGAAGTTTGTAACCGCTATTTCTCAGAAAGTACAGAACTAAAGGAATCTTTCTCAAATTTCATATGTAAGTTGTCAAAATCCAATATGGCTGATAGGCGGCCATCTTGGATTTTGACAATTGATGTTTATTACTGCCAGTTCTCAAATTTCATATGTACTTGTAGGTTCCCCTTGATCCATAGTTAAGCATATTTCGGTATAGGACCAACCTGATACCAATATGACCAACAAGTAACCTCTTTAGTTTTGGCAATTTAAACTGCGTTGTTATAACAATTTCTTAATGTACTGAATGGTCATTATTGTTCTTTCTCAAACTTGAGGTTCCTCTTGGTCTCCAGCATGAACGACGAAGAGTATGTCCATCTTGGATTTTAACAGGTTGCTCCTGTTGTATATCCTTATATAAAGTTATTAAATCTGTTTTGAAGGAAGAGTGAAAGATGGAAAAAGGAAAAAATATCAGTCTGGGATCTTTTGTTAGTATATCCCAACGTTTTGCACTGAAGCTAAAACAGACTGCGTGTACGAAGCATTGGCTTTTATTCTATTTCAAGTTAATTTTTGTCTCACCTCCAAAGGAAAGTCGTCGAACCGGGTCTGTGGTCTTCAAGAAGAGTTTTTTTTCGGTTAAATTAGAAATTAAGATAATTTTGGAAGACTAGTGATTTTGTAGTAGATTTGGAGTTTATTTAAACTTACTCCGTACTGACATACCACATAAGTGGGACAGGTAATTCATTTAATGGTTATCTTTATTGTTTTTCACAGGTCGTTTTCTCCGTTTGAATTCACGAACTGCGAAGGACAGCACTTGTTATAAGCAGCTTGAGAGTTTGGTCCAGAACCAGGTGACAGCGTTCCTCACACTCACTAAACTCACAGCCAGTGTGATAGGACCTGGCCCCGAGTCCCAGGATTACGACCAGGTCAACTACAGCCCCGGTAACGTGTTACTGGTAGATCGTGTTTACCTGGGTACCACACACTTACAGAGTGAAGGCCGGCTGTACAGCCTGCGTGGCGGACCTAAAACACAGGTCAGGTACCTCAAGTGTAGAGACGAGAAAAACTTGGACGTGCTTCTTCCTCTGTCACAGTCGGGCGAATTCGTGGAGGTTATACCCAATCAAAATGGCGACGGCCGTTTGTCAGTTGATAGTGAGTGTCTTATTAAGACGTCCAAGTTCCCAGCTCTCGTGAGATTTCTCAGTGGCAAAAGGCGGCCTCGGCTGACCAAATTTACTGGCCTCTTCACTCTACTTGACTCGTTTGAGGAAACAACTCTGTTCGGATGCGTGCTTGACCCTCGTGGGTACACCATGATAGAAATTCCAATATCATCCCCACTCAAATTTCAACTGGCATTGAATAAAAACGACCTTTCCTCAAACCCAGTGGTTAAAAAGGCCAACAAATTATGTGAGACAAATGTACCGGAATTCTGTATGGATATCAAATATAAATTCAAATTTGGACAGAAAATCACCCAAACAAGCGGTCGCAATATTGGCTCCTTAGACGAAAGTCATATGCACGAGGACTTAGAGAGCGCCACCAACAGTGCTAGGTTTGGTGTGATCACCACACATATTTATTTGTAACATTTACAGCCAGGCATGCCAATCTATGTCAATCACTGTCATAACTTATCACAACATACCCTGGTAGTTATATATATATATGTATATATATACAACCGTGGTTAGTGTATCTGATGAATAGATTTACAGAAATATGTTTATGTGTAGAGCATATGGCAATTTGGTGATACATTATGTATATACATATGAACATGTACTATATCCTTCTCTTTTACGTTTTCCATTATATTCTTATTATATAGCACAATACTCCAATACTCCTGACGAATCATTATCTCGAAAAAATGAACACATGTCTTGTATCTTTTCATGGATACGGCCAGAGTGGAGGTACGTAACACGTACCGACAAGTTCGTCGCCTTACAGTACTAACAACATTAAATATATTAACTTACTTCCGAAGTCACGTGTTATCTCTCACTGTGTCTGTGAGTTCCTCATCGTCGGTACCCACGTGATCTGTCGATCTTAGCATAGCTCCGATCACGTGGGGGCACTGGCCGAAAATTTCTCGTATTCATGAATTATCTATTAATCAAATTAAGTAATCTGATTGGTTCCGTAGATTATGGATGCGGAAAATCTGACCAATCGGAAAAGTGTTTGGCAAGATGTCGGATAACGGACAAAGCCGGCGCACGAGCACAGCCATTTTGGTATATCGTTTCTATTTTTCAGCCGAAGAATAGCTTCGTTGATCAGAAAGCATTTTGATTTTGATAAAAATAAGAATATTCGTGTCAATCCGAATTATTTCAAGCCAGTGCCCCCACGTGTCAAACAAGTGTAAGGTATAGTGAATATTCTGGCGGTCGACGGTGTGAGTAGCCGTGCTAACTACTTACATGGTCACCGATATGATCAAAAGTATCACTGATTCGGCTCACGGGGGAGGCTGTCCTTAAATGACCATATTTGTGGATAGGAAATTAAACAATACACAGGGGAGGCCGTCCTTAAATGACCATATTTGTGGATAGGAAATTAAACAATACACAAGGGAGGCCGTCCTTAAATGACCATATTTGTGGATAGGAAATTAAACAATACACAAGGGAGGCCGTCCTTAAATGACCATATTTGTGGATAGGAAATTAAACAATACACAAGGGAGGCCGTCCTTAAATGACCATATTTGTTGATAGGACGTTAAACAACAAGCAGGAGAGGCTGTCCTTAAATGACCACAGCTGTTGGTAGGGCGTTATATACAATGTAATACTATATGAATCCAAACCCCACGGATTATGACACCTGACCTCGAGGTTATACGTTTTTCTATCGAACGAAAATCGCGGCACCCCATGTAGAGTTGTAACCTCTGTTACAAACATTCACCAAGATAAGTGCTATTATTTTTGCTGAAAGTTGACTGTCCTAGACTAAAATCTCTCTCCGGGGGATTATGACAGACGAACACTATAGGACGTTAGCTGAATGTGTTGTGGAAGGATATGGCGAGCATACCGAAGGTCAGCTGTATATTGTAAATCAATACGAATTGTAGCATTACCAGCAATCCACGTTATAAAATTACACGGAAAACTATTTTTGAGTGTTACCCAGTTAGAATATGCAGCCAGTTCTGAGAGTTATCTCCCCTCACACTGATTTTGGTGTCTCCCTTACAATGTTTACACCAGAGTATAATCGGATCATGCTTGTTTTCTAGGCACTATTGAAGCCGGAAAAAAAGTTTTAATTATATATACATGTAATTCTATTACATCAACTTAATGTTGAGGGATTAGATGAGATGACGCAGGTGGTCACGTGGTCAGTTTTGAAAGTATCGATGGGTACATTGATGCAATATATCAGACACATAATATATTTTGACTTGTTAATAGTCACTAGGGTTGGGGAAAGGGAGGGCGTGTGATAAGTATTAAAAGTATTAAGTTGATTTGATAGAATTATTATCAAACTTCATATTACTATGTCATAGGCCTACTTGTTTAAATTGTAAATTCTATCAAATCAACATACTGAGGGGTTACATGAGTTTTTAAAGATAATGTATCCATCGATAATATGGCATATAGAAAAATGAACAAACATTATTTTTTTGAAATACGAACATTCTTTTTAATATGATATACATATATTTGTAGAGGATCATGAAAATAAACCAAACCAAATAGTTAACACTTCAAACTTATATATGCGACGCTGTTAAAAATCATTGTTGTTAACTAAGATATATGAAAAAGTTCCGCCATACTTATCATATATGTGTGATATATCATGACATAGTCCTTTTAATTGATATATCTTCACAACAACCCACCATACGTTATTCAACAGGCCCTCACTGAAAGATGTACTATGATCCTGTGAATGTATCACATCCTTCCTATAGAACGTTTGGAATGTAATGGCATAAAACGATCTTAAAGCCATATACTCCAAAATACCCTAAAATTCCAGTTGCACACAATGTCATGTATAAATGGCAATTCAATTTTCTTTTCATTTATTTTTATCGCGAGATTTGTTATGCTGAGAACGAGGCTGTAACAACGTGCGTGGTACATTAACTGTGTACACATGGCCGTTGTTTACATATCGAGTATACGTGAACTTTGCCTAATAATGCTTTCAATTAAACATAGTAACAGAATATTCGCGCAATAACTGAATAAAATCAACAAACATGCATCTAAATGTTTAATTTTGAAATGTAGCAATATGCATACAACACAACATTGATAACATTTCAGATCGGTGAAGTTGACAATGTTCAAAAGCAAACCAGAAATCCAATTGACGTCCGGCAAAATCGAAATTCAAGTCTATTCCCTTTTCTTCTCTCGCTAAAGTCCAAAGAATCATTTCCTTTCCTAAGGAATACTCGAGTTTTGCAGACTCCAGTCCCTTTTACGTTTCTTTTTGGCAGAATATGTTCACGGTGAGTGTATTAGACGTACCTACATCAAAAAAAGCCGACAGAGCCTGAATAGTATTTGACATAGGTGCAGCCATCTTGGTTGATACAGTCTCACGAGATCTCGCACAAGTCTCAGACAGCTCCTCATTTGCACATGAAGTTGGCGAGGATGCTGATGGAGAGTTACAAAACGGCGGTACCGGCTCGACTCATTTGGCGGTTCCTCCCAATGCCGATGATGGCTCTTTGTCTGTAACCAAGTAATCAGTCTGTCAATGGTTCAAAAAGGATGACGAATTCATATCAATACCAAGGGCGATGATGCCGCATCAAAAAGTTCGTAAGCCTCACGAGTCTGACTAGGCAGCTCACCTAAGTTGTTCGGCCATGACGTACCCTATGCCCTTAGAGACGGGACCAAGTTTGTTGACAACTGCTACTCATGTAACTTAAATTGAAAATCACAAAACAAACCTCTGAACACTGAAGAATCATATAGTCCATTTGAGAAAGTTAAATAACTAATGTACAATGTAGGAAGGTAAGTCCTCACTTAAAAAGAACATCCTTGAGTACCTCCTTCAATACGAGGCTCACAACTTATCAGCCATCGTACATGAACCTAATACGGGGCCAGCTCACATAAACATATGGTATAATGGTATAAACAACTGTAAATACAATAATACTTTGTTAACAGTTCATCTATTCAACATGTAGACTATAGCAAACAGGTTCTAATGTATATTTCAAATTTAGGATCATGTACAGTATAGTACAATACGATGGGGAAACTACGTCACATACGTTACTTAAAGAACACATGGCGGATATATCTCTCACTTCTCGGTAAGTATGTCTTACTTTTTACTCCTATCCCGCGACTTCCCATTTATCGACATATGGTTGAAAGTACATTTGACGCATCCAAGATTCTTTGACTGGCAACGGATTATTCACAGAATATTGTTTCAAACATTCAAAGGCTATCCTCATATAATGTGAATTTTACGGTGAAACGGGGAATTATAATTAGGAAAAATGGATGTTAAATCAGCGTCCCGACTTATACCAATACATCCGTTAGATTTCAACCTTTTTTGTGTTGATAAGTGTTTATCAATGCAGAATTTTTCACTTTTATTGACTTGGGTGTGAAGGGAAAATTAGGGGAGAAATCTATTGAACATTTTTTGGCTGGTTAAATGTTTGAAAACAAACCAAATGCATAAACATGCAGCAAATTGATTAGGGTCTTCAGGGAAGTTTGTAAGGAGATGGGCATTAGTGGAAGGAAAAACAGAAGGTACAAAAACAGTCATTATTCAAGAGTGTTTCCGGGTAATAAGAAACATTGAGGATGGATCCGACGAATTGAACGTGAAACACAGGAAAGATATCAACAATGTGCAAGGCACAGGAACAAAGTGAAATGGGAACTGAGGAAAGTAAGGAGAGTCATAGAAAAGGTTATAGCGAACAGCGTTTAGCATCAGACTAAACGGGCTTGGAAATATATAAACGAAAAAAGGAAAGTTAGATCAAGAATCTCAAAGTCGTAAAATGACTCAATGATGACATAACACAAATTGCTTCAAGTGATGCGGAGAAGGCAGATGTACTAGTTAATATCTTTACTAGCGTCTTCACCAAGGAACCACCAGGTGAAATATCAAATTTAGAGCAGATGATAGTAAGCCAACCATTCTAGGGTACATCTTGCGCCGGATTTAGATACACTTCAGAAATTGTCAAATATAAGCTCCTCCACATAAAAATGTTTGAGCACCGGGAAAATAAATTAAAAGGACAAAACACTTCTTTACTAGCGTCTTCACCAAGGAACCACCAGGTGAAATATCAAATTTAGAGCAGATGATAGTAAGCCAACCATTCTAGGGTACATCTTACGCCTGATTTAGATACACTTCAGAAATTGTCAAATATAAGCTCCTCCACATAAAAATGTTTGAGCACCGGGAAAATAAATTAAAAGGACAAAACAGAGAACACTTCACACTAAAAAATAATTCATTTGAAAATATTTTGGCATATCAGTAGATGATAGATTGAACTGTCCAATACATACACGAAACGCCATTAATAAAGCAAATTCCGTACTGGGCATCATCAGAAGAATTTTTATGTACATTGATGAATGCACGTTTAAACAACCTCAAGAATGTAACCTATGGTTATTGATATTCTGTTATATAATTATGTTTATATGTTATAATTTGTGAAATACTAACTGATATGGAAATAGAAGCCTGCGTCAACTGAAGTCGTCCATTCTGAGATCTTTTTACTAGTAGAAGATGTTCTGCATTTAGCACTTATCTCACGTTTGTGCAGTTTAAGAGTAGGCACAAAGTCAACATGTTTCGAGTCTTTCGACGGTTTACCAGTGACAAAATGGTGAACACACCTTCGTGTGCTCAGTAATTCTGAAGATTTTTCGTCACGCTGACTGGCAACTTTCCACAATCTTCTCCGATGTGCATTTAGAGGGAATCTAAAGAACGATACTACTGAATTCTTTGATCTACGGTTACTCCTAGCTTACACGTTAACCCTAGGCCTCCGCCATACTTTCTCGCTTGCCCCCTCAAATTCAAGTAACGGATAGTCACGCGTGATTTCGCTTAGCGTCCCTGTCGTAGTATAGGTTACGGCGCATGCATACTTGAATATGAAAATGGTCTATTTAATTCTAATAAGTTTACCATCGGCAAAGAGAATTTTCGTAAAGCCCACTATTCCCCCACCCTTTATCTGCTATGTAGCTGCTGCTTCTCTAGCATTGACTTTCAGTTAATTGGGATGACCAGACAGCATGTGCCAGTCAAGATCTACGCATTTTGAATTTGTGCGAGTATAGAACCTCGTCATCCCCCCCGATATCTGAAGAACAGACTGGTTTATGTGTAAGCTTCATGTGCCACAGTATTGGAGTTGGTTTGTTTGTGAAACTAACAGGTATATTTCAGTATACATGAAGCATGATTTGCGGCAAAAGTGAAATTTGATTATGTTTTATAATCCAGTATATTGATAAAACAAATCATTGACAATGTTATGGACTATTGATTTATTGATGTGAACACTGATCTGCTGATTGTGCAGCTGTATATTGATCAGCTGAAAGTTGAATTCATATTCTATTTAAAAGGGATATGGGCACCAAGACTCCATTAATTGATCTGCCCTTTATTTGACCCATAATAAGCGGGTATGTGATCAACCAGAAATTGTAAATAATTATTGATTGAAATGGCGGGGAGCTGGTCATCCGGAAACCGTAAATTAAATGTTCATTGATTGCGTCATTAAAATTGGGAAGCTGGTCACCCGGAAACCGTTAATTATATTTAATTAATTTACTTGATTGTGGTATGCCACTTATACCATGCTTTGTCGACTTCCAGTTTATTCAAGTTGTGACTAATAAGTCCATTCATAGAAAATAGTAAGTATTTATTTGTTGTGTTTTATGTATATATTTTATAATCATATTCCTACTGAAATAAATGCATTAAATGGATATAAGAACTTGTCATCGTAATTTTATAAACACCGTGCAAAGAAATAATAATAAGAGGAACATTTACACATAACGTAAAGGTATTATTGTAATTGCTAGCTCACAAATATCTCCGCCAAAATAACCAGACGAAAGAAATTAATCGAAGTACACGTATCCTTATTTATGGCATAGCCATCACCTTATAACAAAGTGTTGTTTAAACGCTAGGTAAATATATCAGATTGCACATTGATTTTATTTTTTACAATTTATTGCAAGTTATACCCAGGTTATATTTGTGTACTCTGACGGACAGCACTTCTTCTTGAGCGCAACCATCACCACTTTTATTATGTTCCCGATCACTGGATGAATAAAGATAAAATTATTGTCATGTACATGGACGTTACGCAAGTAATATGATTCGTGTTTATCATGTTGTCTGCATTGTAATAGAAATTCCTTGGAATTGAATTATTTTATCCCAAAAACAAGTTAACTTTACATATTCTACAACAATTGCAAGCAAGTTATATCAACTTATATTAATCACGATCTTTAGCCCTGACGAAAGCGCGCGAGGGTTCTTACTATGAGAGGAAATCGGAGTACCCAGGGAAAGCTCACATGGTCGGAAACGTGACCCATACCTTTTCATGTCCGATGGGGGAATCGAACCCTGGCCGCTTAAATGAATTGCAGTTCCATTACCACTGTGCCGTCCCACCACCCATCAATATGCCATTCATATCTTTACATTCTGGTTGTACATTGATGTACATTGTTCTGTGAATGTGACGACAGGTATGATAATACCGGCTTATTTGTCCCGGAAGAGGATGTGTTTCTGTTTGAACTGGGACACCTCATTAATTTACTGTACATTTTCAGAACTCGTTTGGAACAAATGAACGACAAAAAGATGAAGATCCCCTGTCCGGCAGTAAGAATAACGAAAAGGTAACAAAATACGTCATATCTTTTCCAGATGTATAGAAAGCCAAATATCCAGGAGGCGCCGGTCACACAGGAAAGCTTCACATACACAAAGATCGATACATTGTCTTTGTTAGAAGAAAGTTTGGAATGTTGTGATCGTCGAATAGCCATTACCACAATTACAAAATATATTATGTTAAGCAAAAGAATAACAAATAAAGGAATTGCAAAAGTGTAAATAATCATATGTTTTGATGAAATATAACAGACGCAGCCTCCGTAACCGATGTCTGACCAGTCTGACGTCACTAAGTTAACAAGGATGTTTACAGCCACGACTACCAAGGGAGTCAACACTGAATACATTATGTACGTTACCATGTGTTTTTTCTCGTCTCTCAGTGAACTCATGGTCTTTGCTTTCAAGCTAGAGAAAACTCTAAACATGTGAAAGGAACAAATGTTCGTCCAGACGACGGCCGACAGCCAGAAGTAGTGCATCAAGACACCGATCACAACACAACCTACTCCCAAAGATCTCTGTCCCGACCCAAACTGAAACAGACACTGAGTGACGAGGATGTTTATGGATAGGAACATATTGTTTTTACCGGGTGTTGTTCGCAAAGATTCAAATAAGCCATACGTCAAAATAGTCAAAATAAGGGAAATTATCGACATGGTTGCAGGAATCAACGACATAAGACCCAACGCATTCCATGTACTAACATGTATAGAGTCACAAACCTCAGTCTTTGGGCTATCACGTGACAATTTTTGAACATGCGCAAAATAAAGATCTGCACACATTTCTAGACCGTTCTGCTTTTGTTTATATGTTCCGTTCGTCAGAAATAGACTGATCATTTCCAGACAGATGGAGCCTTCATTAAAAGTGACGCTATACTCTTTGGATGGCAAAAACACGCGTCTGCAGTATATCAACTCCGTCACGCGCAGGTGTCGTATAGGATACTGGCCTATGTTGGACACGATACGATTGGAGTGCAGCCTCAAGAGTATCTTCTTTGTATCGGGATCCGTATAACGCCGTGTGTCAATGAGGGAGTCAAACGCTATTTCTCCATAATATCTCGAATCGATTGTTATTGTGAATCTGTGGGAACCGACAACGATTAAACTGTTGTCCAGTAACGACAACTCTGTCAATACCTGGTCAACAGAATGAACGGCAGACAAGTAGATTCCTACATGGATCAGTGCGTATGTTACTGATGATAAGTTCTTGCCGTCGCAGTCTTCATTTCCGGGCATGAATAGAGGAGCGAACGAACATATACTGTTCCTGAGAGAGGAGGAGCCATTAAGTGTTGAGAATACAGACATACTCAGCTCGGTACCAAACAGGTCAAGGGAAGCCACGCAGAAATCATGTTCCGGTGTTATCCGGAAATAGACGTCATAAGACTTGAAAGCCTCACTGGTGTATTGTCGTTTACACTCCCCGTCCATGTATATTGACCCCGTAGCACACGTCATGTTTCTACAGACGTCCTGAAAAGAACAACATCTGACATAATTAGTATTATAGAGTGCATTTTAGTGCGTTCTATACAAGGCCACCTTACATTGGGAAAACAAAAATCACACACAAACTCGGAAATGACAAACACATGTCACTTTCTGGGTAGAGTAGTAACTATTGCTGACCAGATATTGTAATTTGGAACTTTGAGACATTAGGTCTAGATAGTGATGCTAGACATATCGCATGTGTTTACTTGTATATAATCTAATATTCACAATTTTGAAGAGGGTGACTTTTCCTCAGACTTAAATGCTTTCCTGCGATCAATACATACCTTGTATCTGTCGTACTGCTGATTTGATGAACACTTCTCGGTGTCATGTGGTGGGGAAGGGACTGTAGAACTTAGTATCCTAAAATCCAAAATGGCTGTGAACGACATGATATCAAAGCCGCCAGTTATTGGTTCGTATTCTGGACAATCGTTTCCTCCTTGTACGTTCTTATTACACAGATAACAGAACACATTTCGATACCTGCTTGCATATATCGAAGTAAAAGCACCACACATGTCGACTAGGGTTTCATCATAGCTCTCCATATTCCCAGTCTGATTACAACTTGTGATGTATCCCCAGTTACAATAACGAGTCCTGACTCCTATGTCAATGGGCGCACGGTACAACAGGTTACATTTCTTGTCTCGATTTAAAACATACAACAGTTCATCAAAGGAAGTGGTTAATACGTCGTTTCGGGAATCGCACACTAACTCAATCGTCCACGGAACCAAATCCTCCCGAGATTCTCCGTTACACAGAGCACAGTGAATATTTCGATATGACAGACTCGAGTTCACCCTCGAGACGGGCAGGGTAGAAAGGAAGTCTTCTAAATTTCTCGGATTTCGGGGAATGATTTCACAGTTTTCAGCAATGTTTTTATTTTTGAACTCTGGTAAACATGTATGGATAAAAAAGTAAGACGTCCTCGCACTTGAATTTGTGACACCGTATGCCAGATACTGCGGTCGAACACAGGTCTCTTTCAAAGTCCCCTTTGTATATTGAAGTACATCTGGACAACAGTTTCCTTCTTGGAAGCATTTAAGAGAACAGCTGCAGGTATTACAACACCATCTAACATTAGCTGGGCTTCCTGATTGGTTAGTTGTACAGAGACTAATGCCCGGACAATAGTCTCCAAACAACTGAGCTATGTCCGGTAAACGGCCACTGTTGCTGTACTGTAGAAAGTCGTTTGTTGTGTTTACAGACGTCGGTAAAAGAATTGTTGCCCCAAGGATTATAAAAGCCACACTTGTCGTGGTAGTAGACATGGTACCTCTGGTAAATCTGAACAGAAACGATATCAAGGTTTTACACGAATCTTAAGGAGCATGTCGAAGCCCAACGTCAAGGTCCATCAATGGGAACCATATTATTGTGGTGTAGATAATGATAGGTGTTGTCCCTTTTCTGGTTGACTATCTAATTTAAAACAGACCATTGTTCATGTTAGCATTTATAAAGGTATATAATTGTAGTTATTGAAAGGAAAACTGCACGAATACTATCATCTAGGTAAACCAAACGTGAGATACTAAAATGCATTAGTCACATTGGTTTGCTTAATAATGTTTTAGGAATCCATGAGAAAAACCGATTTTGGCATCTAAAAAATTGGAAACCAAGATTCAAGTTCCATCTTTCTAGAATAAGCTAGGTTCTAAAATATATATTCAAACAACGTGCAATTTCAAGTACATTGTATTCTTCAGATTTCCTTTGGCACCATTCGACATCCATAAATATTAACTTCTTGAGTTCTTGGGTTTTTATCATGTTGAACAAGTACCATTTATTTTCATTTATTTAACACGCAGTTTCATTCAATCTACCTTACACAAAGAACGATAACTCCTGCCATAATAAGACTCATATCATAAATACCAAATGCATACAATATAAGCCATAATTAATATTTCATAATTACCTTCATTCAGCAGTATGGACAGCAAACATGATTCAGATATTTTTACACGCCGTTGTACATGTATCTATATAAGGTGACTCTAGCTATATGATCACGTATATGATGTCCTTGGTGAGAGTTGAAACTAAAATATTATCAAAGCAATATTATGATTAATACATGGTAATGCGTTCATACATTAACAATGAAGTTATGGGAGCCCTTTGGTGCCTTAACTCCACTATATAGATGATATATCATTATACCGGTACTTCCTCGCCTTACTCCCTAGTCACTTTTTTTGCTTCTTCTTGTCGTTCGTTACCAGAATCTTCATTATGTAACCAAAATACTTAGAACGAGAAGTGGTTAAAAATACATGTGCTAGACAAAAAAAAAATGAAAGTGGAATCTAATTTTACATTTTACAAGATCGACAGTTAAGAGGCAAACATGATTAGCAAACGAACGGCATCAAATTCCTTCCGGAATCTCAATGTTGAATCACGAGTTGATTCGTATCTCTTGAGGTGCGTTTTTTTTTATATAGATATATTTAATATATTAAACCCAACATTATAGCAAATATGCATTCAGTGCTTTTGTGTTATTTATAGGAAATGCCGATATACTTATTTTCTTTATCGTCAACATAAAACAATTTGTTGTTTCTTGAGGCAAAAATGATCGGTAATTTTGTCATATGTCTACTAATCGACATTTTAGAACACGCCATATCTATGTTTGGTGGTAAAAAGGATGTAGCTCTTTTCAAAACTTGTACATAGAGGTCTGACGATATCCATGCGGTTAATAACGTCATATTATACGCGTGGAATTAGGAACATTTATAGCATACTTCATTTATATTATACTGATATTATACTATATTATACTGATATTATACTGATATTTGGTGGTAGCGCCATTCACAACATTCATCAACTGATTGCAAGCCCTTTGCGACTTCTCAATGGCAATGCCGACAAAATGACGGCGGCATGGTTACACGTTTGTACACGTGGCAATATATATGATCGAATGATCGAATTATCAATCACTCGATAAGCTGCGACCTGTTGGAAATAGCTACGATCAATTGCGAAAGGCTACGACTGATCTTACGACTGACTGGCAGAGACCGCGATTGATCATGCAATCAGTTTCAGATCGCCAGAATGAATCACACGATGATCAATCGTGCGAATGATTTTTCCAGTAGTGGATCGCACGACAATGCATAATGCGTTGCACTTTGACTGAGCTTTGCGCACGTGCAGGAGAACGGCACATGCCACACGCCGTTCTTCCCACCTGACGAATCGCCTTCTACGTTTTCTGCATCTCTTGTCTCTACGATTCTCACCTATGGTGCACGATCGAAACACCTATGCGTTCATTTGTGATCAAAGCCTTGTTACTTCAACAGTACTCCACCATACATTATTTCCTACTGGTAGAAATTTAACCCTTATGAGAGTTCAGCTTGAATGATTGGTCGTTCAATTTTATGTATGCAGTGAAATCTATTTTTATTATACTTTTATTGTTTATGCATTTACAATGATCAAAGCATGTTTGCATAGGTGTTTACATTAATTTTCTTTCTTTTTTTTATTACAAAGTGATCAAAAAAAGTAAAACAAACTTCAATGCCATACATTTCCTCTACCCGGATGATATACAGACAGGCTTATAACGTATTCAAATATATGTACCATAACACTGCCATGAGAGTGGTGATTATATCAAGGCTGCAGCTGGAGCGCTTTTAAGGTCAAAGTATGAAGGAAGGACAGTAAGCCGAATTGCTAAAAGGAGCAATGAACTGATATTCATTTATCATTTATACCCATGTCCTCCCTTCGTGCCTTCAGGGAACATCAGATAAAATAGTTTGGACATTTCCGTTTTACAATTAGGTATGTGGCATACGCTGTTTCATTTGGTATAGTAATAAATGCAAGAGTATATACATCAGGTCGGTGTGTACTGTCCTGGTTCAATAGACTAAATGTGAGCCTTCCGGAAACTTGTACAAATCTTTCCATTCATCTCCTTACTCTTCTTTTGGGGAAAACCCCACTCTATAAGAATATTTCACCCGTGTATCATAGACAAAATGCTCTTATCCCAATGATTGAGATATCTCTTTCTTGATTACACAGTGATTAATAATTTTCACCCTGTAATTACTGTTGTAAGTTGTATTTGTGAACAAAAACCATGGGGCCTTCAGTTGTACTTTACAATGTTTGACATTATCGATGACGTTACTTGATTGTTTCAATTTCGCTGAATCATGATTTTTATTTTGTATTTCATTTCATTATAAAATTTCGGAATGAAAACAGAAGTGGTAATGTACCCGTAACGTGTGAAGTAGTACATGTTGTAATTACTACCAACGTTGTAATCAGAAACTCTGTGCGATTGTTATTGGTTTTACAGTTATCATAAAATTGAAATTAAAGATTATAGAAACATGAGCTTAACATTGTAAACCTGATGTCAGTGTAGTAGTGAGTTGCTCGTTCCAATACAATTTGTCTCCACTCAAATTAATCACTCCGTTTATAAGGTTATAGTGCTCGAACATCAGACCATCCTTAGTCAGTTGATTTGGAAATATACAGATTTATTATAATACATTACAAAGCTGACTGACACAACTCAATCCATATTTAATATTTTATTCATTATCGTGCGACTGAAAGCTTATTGACCCGCTAATAGTTTCGAGATTTTATAGCAATATCTGACTGTTCTTGATATGACACACAACGATGATTAATATACCCGTATCTATATAATCCATTACGTTAATGGCATCCGTGGTCGGGTACGGGTTTCAATTATTATTGCATAAATATTTAATATAGAATAGAATATTAATTGTCCACTCAGCCCTGTGTTATTTGGTGTAGACACACCCTTGGATTTGTGGTGAAAATAATGTCATTTGTTAAAGGTTTGTCACCCTAGGGTTTATAATGACCATGGTGTCACTCGATATATATATCCTTGGGTTTGTAATGACTAAGGTGTCACTCGTTGTGTATTTGTCACCCTTGGGTTTATAATGACCAAGGTGTCACTCGTTGTGTATTTGTCACCCTTGGGTTTATAATGACCAAGGTGTCACTCGTTATGTATTTGTCACCTTGGGTTTATAATGACCAAGGTGTCACTCGTTATGTATTTGTCACCCTTGGGTTTATAATGACCAAGGTGTCACTCGTTGTGTATTTGTCACCCTTGGGTTTATAATGACCAAGGTGTCACTGGTTGTGTATTTGTCACCCTTGGGTTTATAATGACCAAGGTGTCACTGGTTATGTATTTATCACCCTTGGGTTTATAATGACCAAGGTGTCACTCGTTGTGTTTTTGTTACCCTTGGGTTTATAATGACCAAGGTTTAACTCGTAATGTTTTTGTCACCCTAGGGTTTATAATGACCAAGGTGTAACTCGTTATGTTTTTGTTACCCTAGGGTTTATAATGACCAAGGTTTAACTCGTTATGTTTTTGTCACCCTAGGGTTTATAATGACCAAGGTGTAACTGGTTATGTTTTTGTTACCCTAGGGTTTATAATGACCAAGGTTTAACTCGTTATGTTTTTGTCACCCTAGGGTTTATAATGACCAAGGTGTAACTGGTTATGTTTTTGTTACCCTAGGGTTTATAATGACCAAGGTGTAACTCGTTATGTTTTTGTCACCCTAGGGTTTATAATGACCAAGGTTTAACTCGTTATGTTTTTGTCACCCTAGGGTTTATAATGACCAAGGTGTCACTCGTTATGTATTTGTCACCCTAGGGTTTATAATGACCAAGGTGTAACTCGTTATGTTTTTGTCACCGTTGTGTTGATAATGACCAAGGTGTAACTCGTTATGTTTTTGTCACCCTAGGGTTTATAATGACCAAGGTGTAACTCGTTATGTTTTTGTTACCCTAGGGTTTATAATGACCAAGGTGTCACTCGTTATGTTTTTGTCACCCTAGGGTTTATAATGACCAAGGTGTCACTCGTTATGTATTTGTTACCCTAGGGTTTATAATGACCAAGGTGTCACTCTTTGTGTTTTTGTCACTCAGGGATGGTTGAGACCGTTATGCCACTGAGTTTAGCCCCAGCTGATGTAACTTAAATATAGGTTTAATATAAAAAGACTAAATGGATTTTAATATCAATTTTATTTCGAAAGGAATACTTTATACACTTTCTTATACGAAAATCTGTTGATATTATGTTAAGTATGATTCCATTTGAAAATACTACAGTATTAACAACATTTGAAAATCAGAAAAAAATATCGTTAAAGTCGGGGTGTAAATAACGACAATTCTTCCATTATCTTCAATTTCTTTATTTTGGAGTTACACAGAAATACACGTTAAACACAATTGTCACACGCAAAAATAGAACGGACTAAACTAAAACATACATGTATACACTTACCTACCTTCCTGAGCGGACCATCGTCCATGCGGGCAGTATCCCCATCAACTCCGTATATATGACCTTGGTAGTAAAAGTTACCAGAGGTATATAAACAACCGAATCGTTGCTAGTTTCAGTCAGGAGTGACTAGTGGCGAGATTTCGGGCGAATTGAAAGGGCGCGGGTCGAAGGGGTGTTGGGTAAAGTCGGTGGTAGGTCAACTTTCCGTTTGTCACTGGTCAAGATCAAGAAACAATCACGTGACTACAAACCAAATACTTTCATACACACGTCCGTTCGTCTGTCGTCGGTTGTCTGTTGTCGGTTGTCTGTCGTCGATTGTCTGTCGTCCGTCATTATATTTGGCCGATAGGTTTTTTAAGCAAAGATTGCTTAGTAGGTTATGGCGTTGTTATGTCCTTGGGTAAAACAATCTACCTTAATTGCCCTAATTGCATCCAGTATGTTATTCTGTGAAGTAATCACCAACTATTACAATCAGACCCCCCTCCTCAAAATGACCCTGGCGATAAAAACAAAGAAACCATGGATACGATGGATAGTCATGGCATTTGACTGGCAGGTTCCTAAGACAGGCTTGAAAAAGTCTGCGAAGAAAAGACCTTGAATCATATTCAAGGTCACAGGGTGTGTTACAACTTTTGTTGGTTAACTAATGATATTTTTACTAAAGGTGTCGTCATAATTAAGTTACCGGTGCCGTCAAGGCGATAGCACACATTTAAAATGTACCAAAATAACGCTTAACGTCGTCAGAGATTCGTGCTGAATTCGAGAGGGATGTTATCTCGCACAGAATGGCAGTGTGTGTCAATCTCAGTCGATATCGTTGGTTCTCTGGTATGAGGTTTTCTTAACTGAGAAACAGAGCTGTTGGATAAAGAAGTGTCTAGCATTGTATGACCTCTCGAAATCGTTTGGTTAATGCCCCTTTTCTTGTATGCAATATAGAGTTCATAAACCCTCTTATTGCATACAAACGAAAGCATGATGAACACGCCTTGTCCAGCGAGCAAAACGATAAAAAGATATACAAAAACATCCTGATTGGAAATTTCAGCAATAAAACCAAACAGCCAGGCCACTCCTGTCAGAGTTGAAAGCTTTACATAAATCAAAAATCGCTTTGAGTGATGGCGACAGGTTGAGGACCTGGACATATCCGGAAGCTGGCTGACTTTAACTATTACAATACAGAACATTACAATATTTGCTACAACGAGTACCATAACCGGTAGTGTGAAACTATACAATAGAGCATTCGTGTCGTTTATAAAACATATCCGGATTCCGTAACCAGACCTTCCGTTAGTTACGACGCTGTACACACTTCGACCCAGGACGAATAATGCGCTGCCGCCGTAACTATAAACAAGAGATATCACAAAATGGCGTCTTTTTTCTTCCGCAGTCAAAACATATTGCCTGTCTAAATGATTGAATACGCGGAACATATGTACTGAGCATACGTTCATAAGAAATACACTTGTTAACATTGTCAAATGGATTGTAATTCCAAATACTTCACACAAGAAACCGATCTTGACAGCACCGGCTCCAAAGGTAAACAGTACATGAGCGACAGTCAGTGTTGCGCACAAAGCCATTGTGAAAAGGCCAGGAAGTGTCCTTAAAACTGGAAATAGAATATACGTTACCATAGTAACGATGAGACATATAACTGACAAACTTGAGCACACGAGAGACACTAATACTTTACCTAAATCTTCTTCACGTGGAACAATGTTATTTGGCAAATAAGACGCAAAAAATGTATCAGCACAAATCAAGACAGATGACATATCGTCAGAGAAGATGCATTCCTCTGGCTGAAAACAGGAGTTATGCATATCAAAACACACCTTGTTAGAGTGACGTGTTACATTATATTCATTCAGAGATATGTTCACATGTGGACATAAAAAGGCTGGTACCAACCGTGATACCCACGGTTTGAAAGGACAATAGCTAATTTCATCATAAGTTTCAATATTCATTTTATCTCCATTTGAAGGATCTCTGTATTGTCTGTCTAGTGGATAAACGTAATCATATTCGCTGAAACCATATTCAAAGTCATAAAATTTACCGCCAAGTACTTTTGGTTTTAAGTCAATACAAACAGTAACTCCTTCAAGTGATTCAGGCAGAAATACAGATGGGTTAAGGAAACGCCTGGCAACATCAATGGGATCATGGAAATTTTGTATAAAGAATTCCAGGTGAATGACTAGATAGCTTGTATTGACTATTGTTTCACTAGAACAGTTGTTACTAGGAAACAGGACAGTTAAACCACAGACATGTTTATAATAACCAATAAGTATCAAGTGCGTTTTCACATATTCCTGGATCAGACGAGGTGAAAGGCGAAGACACAGGTCACAATTCGTATGGTAGGATGGCAATGTATTGAATCTAAGGAACATCTCGTATCTCTGCGAAGCTACATTGCTGAAGGCATTCTCACACACTCCATTGCTGTATCTAAACGGTGGTGAGCAGGTGATCTCGCGGCAAATATTCTGTAATATAATTAAAAAATAGTCTTTAGTACAGAAGTGCACACATATCAGCTTCTATAAACAATATATGAAATAGGTACGCATTAATCTGTTTCTAGTTATAATAATTTACGTATTCAATTGAAAAGTGTGAACACCCGGAATATAAATGACCCGTGCGGTTTTTACACCACGTGTGTGAGGAAATATGTTATTTTTTATTGACAGAGAATTGGATTAGACGTTAGCCCTATTAATTATATATATCATTCAGTGTTGAAATATAAGTGCAGTGTATTACAAATAAACCTTGACAAAATCAACAGAAGTAGACGGGAGTGACGAGTTATTTGTAAATTGACCGTTTAGATATTCTCTTGTCAAGGATAATCATTATATAATAGCCTAGTGGATTGTACCCGCAATACGCTAAATTGAAGTTGTTCATATTACAGGTATTGGATGTAATTGGCCTTTATCTCCCCAACTGATACAAGTGAGCACTGTATGCACGTCAATTGTCAGTTGTCTGGTGAACGTGACATATATAAAATGTAATACTGGTTGAAAAGGAACGTCTATTCGTATAGTACAGGTAATAATTCAATATACAATTTACATTTGTCCCTCAGACAAAATCTATCATTATGACTCCAGAAAGATATTTGTTTATCAGACAAAACCTATCATTATCACCTCAAAAAGACATTTGCTTTTACAACAAAACCTATCATCATATCACCCAAGAATGTCATTTGTTCCTGCGACAAAATCTATCATTATCACCTCAGAAAACAAGGTGTTCCTCTGACAAAATCTACCATTATAACCCCAGAAAACAATGTGTTCCTCTGACAAAATTTATCAGTATCACCCATGAATAAGATTTGTTGTAAAGTTCTGTTGATAAGAGCACTAACGTCCTTACCTTATACGTGTCAAATTTATGATCTTTCGGACATAGATGAACTGTTTCCGAGGATTGCACTTTCGGAGTGTCATCGATGAAATTGAACAATGCTGCAAACGATGTTATATAAATGGGATTCAAGATTGTCGAAGGCGGCTGACTAGGTGTGACAATACAAATTGGTGGTGGTAAGGCATACGTATTACAAATATAGCAAAAGGCGTTCTTGTAAAATGTAAAATCATATTCATAGGTATTTCGATAGTGTCTACACGCCCAGTCTATGTCACGGTTATATTCTGTCCAGAGACCGGTGACGTTACACTCTGTATACATATAGGTTTCATCTTCACAGGGAAATGGAACGGGAACATCTGGAGGGTGGTAAAATAAATTGCAGCCATCTTCGTTAATAATGAAACTTAACAGCTCTCTGGCTTGATGTGGAAACACAAACTGACTTCCCCGACAGCTAAAACTTGTTTTCCAATTGATCAAGTCCTTGTCATGTTCCCAGTTACAGTATCCACAGTACCTATTACGATAAGTCTCGTTCGTTTTTACAGAGGAAACAGGCAGGTAGTTTGTCACATTTGTCGGCGTAACGTTTCCACTTCGGCACTTTCTGACGATGTTCTCATCCACAAACGTTTTCTGACAATCGCCTATCATCAGGTAAAGATCCATTGTGTTCAGTCCGTTTTCTTCGAAAGGTTTAAGTTGTGATAAAACACAAGAACTTCCTTTTTGATACAGAACATCTAAACTGTCCTGTGCTAGTGCTTTGTCTATACAACAACTTCCTGTTATCACACATGTATCCTCACAGGAGCAGGGTACGCAGCAACTTAGAGTGCTTATATTTTCCTTTACATTTCCTATACTACACAGACGCTGGGAGGTACAGTATAACAGCTGATCCATGATCAACATCTGATGGGTTTTATTTTGTATGTGTTCTGTCATGTTGAATGCCCATTGCGTGGTGTCATTAGAGAGGGCACATGGTATACTGTCAGGTTGGACCAATAATGAAATAAACACCAACATCTTTACAGTTGCTGCCATTTTGTTCTGAAAATATAAATCACGCCATCAACATAAACTCAATGAAAAATTGTGCTAAATCATGTATATTTTGAGGCTAGATAAAAATATTATTAAAAAATTATATACAATATATAGTGACACTGTATGATCAAATACTAGAAAGGAATGCGAAAAGAGAATTATGTTAACAATCATAATTAGGCATTGTCACGAAGTTAAACAGCCAGTATTGGTGTCGAATAAACATTTGACAATACTGTTCAAAGTCTACGAAACATGTTCTTATTAACAACAAAGAACTATATGGTAAAGAGATCAGCCACCATCTACAACTTACGCTCACTAGCTACACCGCTAGTAACTCAGTCGATGAGACAACTAATATAATATTGGCCGCTTATATACGGAATCCCTCGTCATCATTAAAACAATCCCATCAATAATTAATATATGTATAGATCTGATGTCTGATATTTTTTCCGTCAGGATTAATTGAAAATGGAAGTGCATGGCTTTTTAAACCCCACCCTTCATAGACAAGTGATTTATGTAAACAGAATATGCTGCCATCCTACATTGCTATAAACTGAGCATGCTCTACCTGGTGACAAACGTTTGTGAAAGCAATGGCTTTGTCCTGTCTGATGGGTAGGTCTCTAGATAATATGTAAAATACGGAAATACAAATGATATCGTCTGTGTACAGAAATAATAACAATATTATGTCAGCATTCAAGTAAATATTTATTTTACACGACGCATCGATATGTTGCACGCACTCGACAGGTAAGTCAAATCTTCCACTGGTAGGCGAGTCATCCGTGTTCATCAAATTTGTTGACATCTCGATTTTAGAAAGTAGTCCCTGAAGGCATTAATACCAGTAATGTACATCTGGTATTAATACTCGCCCTAACATGCAACACTTTGGGGTATATAATCTATACCAGTGATGTTATTAATTCATACGATTGTTATAATGATGATGAGCTTTAATGTTGGGGTCAAACTCTGGCTACCACTGCACAACTGTCATATGCACCTTTCAAATGTCAATATGGTCTAATATGTTCTACTCCAGAGTTAGGGGCGATTTCGTCAGGTTTATACGTTGTGGTTTGGTATAAATTTGTCTAATAGTTCACATTCATCTTTATTAAGAAGTTTGATTTTCTTTAGAAAAATTGATATCTAGATTATTTGATTGCCATTTAATTCAAGATTTATAAAAACAAAATTTAAACAGATATTTACACTATGTTATCATTTTGTGCAAAGCAGAAAGAATAATCATACCTGACGTTTCACCAATTATACCGGATATTTCATCAATATTTCACCAGCTATACCGGACTTTTACCAATTATACCGGATATTTCACCAATATTTCACCAGCTATACCGGGCATTTCACCAATTATACCGGATATTTCATCAATATTTCACCAGCTATACCGGACTTTTACCAATTATACCGGATATTTCACCAATATTTCACCAGCTATACCGGGCATTTCACCAATTATACCGGATATTTCATCAATATTTCACCAGCTATACCGGGCATTTCACCAATTATACCGGATATTTCAGCAATATTTCACCAGCTATACCGGACTTTTACCAATTATACCGGATATTTCACCAATATTTCACCAGCTATACCGGGCATTTCACCAATTATACCGGATATTTCATCAATATTTCACCAGCTATACCGGGCATTTCACCAATTATACCGGATATTTCATCAATATTTCACCAGCTATACCGGACTTTTACCAATTATACCGGATATTTCACCAATATTTCACCAGCTATACCGGGCATTTCACCAATTATACCGGATATTTCACCAATATTTCACCAGCTATACCGGGCATTTCACCAATTATACCGGATATTTCATCAATATTTCACCAGCTATACCGGGCATTTCACCAATTATACCGGATATTTCAGCAATATTTCACCAGCTATACCGGACTTTTACCAATTATACCGGATATTTCACCAATATTTCACCAGCTATACCGGACTTTTACCAATTATACCGGATATTTCACCAATTTTACCGGACATTTCACCAAATATACCAGATTTCCAACAATAATACGGGACATTTCACCAATTATACCGAACCTTTCACTTATTGCACGCTAACAGGAGTAATATTTCACGACTGTTTAGTACAATAGCAGGTGTGTTAAAGTGGTACCTATCTTAATGTTAATAACTTAGACACCACACGGTATTGAGCATTGGATTTTCGAAATTTAGTTTTCGAATACATTTGTTATTTTCATTTTTGATGTGCACATTTTAATAGATGACGGGGTATATATATTTTCAGATAAAAATGGCAGCAACTGTAAAGATGTTGGTGTTTATTTCATTATTGGTCCAACCATGTGCCCTCTCTAACGACACCACGCAATGGGCATTCAACATGACAGAACACATACTAAATAAAACCCATCAAATGTTGATCATGGATCAGCTGTTATACTGTACCTCCCAGCGTCTGTGTAGTATAGGAAATGTAAAGGAAAATAGAAGCACTCTAAGTTGCTGTGTACCCTGTTCCTGTGAGGATACATGTGTGATAACAGGAAGTTGTTGTATAGACAAAGCACTAGCAGGGGATAGTTTAGATGTTCTATATCAAAAAGGAAGTTCTTGTGTTCTATCGCAACTTAAACCTTTTGAAGAAAACGGACTGAACACAATGGATCATTACCTGATGATAGGCGATTGTCAGAAAACGTTTGTGGATGAGAACATAGCCAGAAAGTGCCGTAGTGGAAACGTTACGCCGACAGATGTGACAAATTATCTGCCTGTTTCCTCTGTAAGAACAAACGAGACTTATCGTAACAGGTACTGTGGATACTGTAACTGGGAACATGACAAGGACTTGATCAATTGGAAAACAAGTTTTAGCTGTCGGGGAAGTCAGTTTGTGTTTCCACATCAAGCCAGAGAGTTGTTCAGTTTCATTATTAACGAAGATGGCTGCAATTTATTTTACCACCCTCCAGATGTTCCCGTTCCATTTCCCTGTGAAGATGAAACCTATATGTATACAGAGTGTAACGTCACTGGTCTCTGGACAGAATATAACCGTGACATAGACTGGGCGTGTAGACACTATCGAAATACCTATGAATATGCTGATACATATTACAAGAACGTCTTCTGCTATATTTGTAACACTAATGCTTCAATAATCCCCTCATGCGTATTTGGATATACAATTGCGGGAGGTGGGCGAGGAGGCGGAATTAACCTAGGTTTAACATCGTTTGCAGCATTGTTTAATTTCATACAGGATTCTTCAACTGTGCAAGCAAAGGACACCACCCAAGTATGCGCCCCGAATTTCCTTTTTGACACTTACAAGGTAAGTATGTTTCTTAATAAGCAGTTTTACTGTTTCTTCTGCAATCGTTAAATGGAAATTGGGTTTTCTCCCCCGCGATAGTGTGTACGTAATACTGCTACAGTAATAATGAATAATGCTGTCTGATAGGTATTTCAGCTTTTATAACATATGCTATCCGAGGTCTCAAATGTTCATATTTTTTCATTATTTTGATGTCTAAACATCTCCGAACTTAAACAATGCCACCATGTAATTCCTATAGTAGGAAGAATCCGAACTGGATTTTGATGTACGTATATATACTACACATTAACTTGTATTCCAGTTCGGGGTATAGACAATATAAAAGCCCACTTGATAACAGAAAAAAGTAGGTTTTTTTCTTTATTGAATCAAGCTGATATAATTTTGTTATCTGTGCTGAAACACAATTAGTTCGTTAATTCATTTCACCAGCAGTTTTACATTATAGCCACACCAGCATTAAAATTATGCCATATATGTTTTTAAAAGATATTTCTTGTTTTATCTGTAATACAGTTGGCGATCATTTCGTTATCTATTCCTCCATTGTAAGTGTTCATTTCACACAGAATAGCAGGTTCGTCCTTCTAGGTCCTAGGGACCTAACACGCTAACCCCTCATTTTATCAATTGGGAATGCTTCGGATATTTCAAAGAAGCTAGTCTAATAAAACAGGAATGAACACATATCATTCTGAAAGTCGATTAACAATAATAAATTTAACAAATATTTTACATAATATGTGTACCTAAGTGATTTAACAATAGTTTAAAAGACAACAGAGATTCTAACTTGGAATTGATCAAAAGATGGCAAACTATGAACAAATATTATAGATTTTGTCATACATACCTACACTGTAGCTGTTTTAACAATATAACGAACTGAATCATCATATAGAGACAGTTCTTATTGCAAAGTATCACGTCTCATCAAAGCAAAGGATATCAAACAGTTAAAGTATGGGGGCAAGTGTCGGGTTTCCCGAGACCAGGTCGAGTCATGGTCGAGGGAAAGCAGAAGTATACATCTCTTAACCCCCTGCTTTACCGTTTTATCATTCCGATAAAGGCATGAGATATTATACCGATACAGGCCGGAGATATTATACCGATACAGGCCGGAGATAGTATACCAATACAGGCCGGAGATATTATACCGATACAGGCCGGAGATATTATACCGATACAGGCCGGAGATATTATACCAATACAGGCCGGAGATATTATACCGATACAGGCCGGAGATATTATACCGATACAGGCCGGAGATATTATACCGATACAGGCCGAGATATTATACCGATACAGGCCGGAGATATTATACCGATACAGCCCGAGATATTATACCGATACAGGCCGGAGATAGTATACCGATACAGGCCGAGATATTATACCGATACAGGCCGAAGGTATTATACCGATACAGGCCGGAGATATTATACCGATACAGGCCGAGATATTATACCGATACAGGCCGGAGATAGTATACCAATACAGGCCGGAGATATTATACCGATACAGGCCGGAGATATTATACCGATACAGGCCGGAGATATTATACCGATACAGGCCGGAGATCTTATACCGATACAGGCCGGAGATATTATACCGATACAGGCCGAAGATCTTATACCGATACAGGCCGGAGATAGTATACCAATACAGGCCGGATATATTATACCGATATAGGCCGGAGATATTATACCGATAAAGGCCGGATAATTGATACCGACGGTGATATTTGTAAATCGAAAATATTTGTAAAACGGGCTATATAGAATGGATATGCATTTCATTTTAGATATCTCAAGAGACATAATACATGAGCTGGGGGGTGGGGGAGTGCGGACGTCGACTTTACCAGTTCCTTTTTTTACCGAGTAAAAAAGGCAGAGTTGAATTAAAGATGTATAATATCCCGATATTAACTGACTACTGACTGTTGCAAACCCGTATATTGCATCATTGTATTTATGTTACAGAACATTTGCCGCGAGATCACCTGCTCACCACCGTTCAGATACAGCAATGGAGTGTGTGAAAATGCCTTCAGCAATGTAGCTTCGCAGAGATACGAGATGTTCCTTAGATTCAATACATTGCCATCCTACCATACGAATTGTGACCTGTGTCTTCGCCTTACACCTCGTCTGATCCAGGAATATGTGAAAACGCACTTGATACTTATTGGTTATTATAAATATGTCTGTGGTTTAACTGTCCTGTTTCCTAGTAACAACTGTTCCAGTGAGACAATAATCAATACAGACTATCTAGTCATTCACGTGGAACTCTTTGTGCAAGATTACCACGATCCCAAGGAAGTAGCAGAGAACCTTCTGGATACATCTGCGCTCCATATTGAATCCGGAACCAATACAGGACCTTTGCTTTGTACTGACTTAAAACCGGAAGTAGTTGGCGGTAATTTTTATGAGTTCGAATCTAGTTCCAACAAATTTAGGATAGTATTTCCGCTAGACAGACAATACAGAGATCCTTCAAATGGAGATAAAATGAATATTGAAACTTATGATGAAATTAGCTATTGTCCTTTCAAACCGTGGGTATCACGGTTGGTACCAACCTTTTTATGTCCACATGTGAACATATCTCTGAATGATTATAATGTAACACGTCACTCTAACAAGGTGTGCTTTGATATGCATAACTCCTGTTTTCAGCCAGAAAAATGCATCTTCTCTGACGATATGTCGTCTGTCCTGATTTGTGCAGATACATTTTTTGCATCTCATTTGCCAGATAACATTGTTTCACGTGAAGAAGATTTAGGTAAAGTATTAGTGTCTCTCGTGTGTTCAAGTTTGTCAGTTATATGTCTTATCGTAACTATGGTAACGTATATTCTGTTTCCAGTTTTAAGGACACTTCCTGGACTTTTCACAATGGCTTTGTGCGCAACACTGACTGTCGCTCATGTCCTGTTTACCTTTGGAGCCGGTGCTGTCAAGATCGGTTTCTTGTGTGAAGTATTTGGAATTACAATCCATTTGACAATGTTAGCAAGTGTATTTATCATGAACGTATGTTCAATACATATGTTCCGCGTATTTAATCATTTAGACAGGCAATACGTTTTGACAGAGGAAGAAAAAAGACGCCATTTTGTAATATCTCTTGTTTACAGTTACGGCGGCAGCGCATTATTCGTCCTGGGTCGAAGTGTGTACAGCGTCGTAACTAACGGAAGGTCTGGTTACGGAATCCGGATATGTTTTATTAACGACACGAATGCTCTATTGTATAGTTTCACACTACCGGTTATGGTACTCGTTGTAGCAAATATTGTAATGTTCTGTATTGTAATAGTTAAAGTCAGCCAGCTTCCGGATATGTCCAGGTCCTCAACCTGTCGCCATCACTCGAAACGATTTTTAATTTATGTAAAGCTTTCAACTCTGACAGGAGTGGCCTGGCTGTTTGGTTTTATTGCTGAAATTTTCAATCAGGATGTTTTTGTATATCTATTTATCGTTTTGCTCGCTGGACAAGGCGTGTTCATCATGCTCTCGTTTGTATGCAATAAGAGGGTTTACGAACTCTATATTGCATACAAGAAAAGGGGCATTAATTCATCGAGAGGTCATACAATATTAGACCCTACTTTATCTAACAGTTCTGTTTCTCAGTCCAGAAATCCCCATACAAAAGATACAACATTAACCGAGGTTGGACATGATAAAAGTTGTCTTACTGTGCAAGATAATCACCCTCTCGAATTGAGCTCGCGTCTCTGAATAAGTACTTTATTATGATTATATATATAATTATTGTTCAATCAAACCAAATTTCATCAACATATTATGAATACTTTCATGCCTCTGTATATTCTCGCATGCACATTTTATAACATGCATTGTTGATCTTATCAACTATTATATTATATATATCTGTATACCACTGTTTGTAACAGCGTTCATATTATAATAACTGAAATTAAATGGTACGCCTTTATTAACTCAAGCAAGCGATCAAGATAATCCATCCAAATTACCTACATTTGTAAGCTGGTTATTACAAATGTATTTTCTGGTAAAGTGGATACGACTGTTATTAGTGTGTAAACCACAAGACATCAACCCTTTTGTGATTATATAAAATTCAGCATTTTAAAGTGTGTTTTCTAGATAGAAAATCTACAATTCTATGAATTAGTGTAGTATTTACCAAATCATGTTGATATCATTTATGTTACCTATTGATCTTAGTAATAAAACTTTGTGTATATTTTACATTTTGTTTTGTAATATTGTGAAATAGTGATATTATCGACCTCGGAGAGCTCCGGAATAGTAAGTGTTCCTGTCAGTCCATACAGCATCGCATAGATACGACACACGTCCAAAACACAAGTCATTTTACTATTTATTCTAGTTTAGAGAGGTCACAAGTTAAATTACATGACATGCTGATACAGGTACCCTACTTGTCAACATTAATATTTTCTACTGATAGGAAGCATATGCATGCTGATCTGACATTCTGAACACGTATATGTGTATTTGGATATAGATGTATACATATACAAAATATTAGAATTTTAATTGCCATCTATTGAACTTCAATACATGGAAATTTAAATTCAAATCCAATATACTTCTGATGTTAATGATTAAATTATAATTCTATCATTGTTTAAATGTATCCCTGTTGTCACTAGGTAGAGGGCTTGTATGGACATTGCCTGTTGTCACTAGGTAGAGGGCTTGTATAGACATAGCCTGTTGTCACTAGGTAGAGGGCTTGTATAGACATAGCCTGTTGTCACTAGGGAGAGGGCTTGTATAGACATTGCCTGTTGTCACTAGGGAAAGGGCTTATATAGACATTGCCCGTTGTCACTAGGGAGAGGGCTTGTATAGACACAGCCTGTTGTCACTAGGTAGAGGACTTGTATAGACATAGCCTGTTGTCACTAGGGAGAGGGCTTATATAGACATTGCCCGTTGTCACTAGGTAGAGGGCTTGTATAGACATTGCCTGTTGTCACTAGGTAGAGGGCTTGTATAGACATTGCCTGTTGTCACTAGGTAGAGGGCTTGTATAGACATTGTCTGTTGTCCCTAGGGAGACGGCTTGCATAGACATTGCCCGTTGTCACTAGGGAGAGTTCTTGTATAGACATAGCCTGTTGTCACTAGGGAGAGTTCTTGTATAGACATAGCCTGTTGTCACTAGGGAGAGTTCTTGTATAGACATTGCCCGTTGTCACTAGGGACAGGGCTTGTATAGACATAGCCTGTTGTCACTAGGGAGAGGGCTTATATAGACATTGCCTGTTGTCACTAGGGAGAGGGCTTGTATATATATTGCTCGTTGTCACTAGGGAGAGGGCTTGTAGAGACATTGTCTGTTGTCACTAGGTAGATGGCTTGTTTAGACATTGCCTGTTGTCATTAGGTAGAGGGCTTGTATAGACATAGCCTGTTGTCACTAGGGAGAGGGCTTGTAGAGACATTGCCTGTTGTCACTAGGTAGAGGGCTTGTATAGACGTTGCCTGTTGTCACTAGGTAGAGGGCTTGTATAGACGTTGCCTGTTGTCACTAGGGAGAGGGCTTGCATAGACATTGCCTGTTGTCACTAGGTAGAGGGCTTGTATGGACATTGGCTGTTGTCACTAGGTAGAGGGCTTGTATGGACATTGCCTGTTGTCACTAGGGAGAGGGCTTGTATAGACACAGCCTGTTGTCATTAGGGAGAGGGCTTGTATGGACATTGCCTGTTGTCACTAGGTAGAGGGCTTGTATGGACATTTCCTGTTGTCACTAGGTAGAGGGCTTGTATGGACATTGCCTGTTGTCACTAGGGAGAGGGCTTGTATAGACACAGCCGGTTGTCATTAGGGAGAGGGCTTGTACAGACATTGCCTGTTGTCACTAGGTAGAGGGCTTGTATGGACATTTCCTGTTGTCACTAGGTAGAGGACTTGTATGGACATTGCCTGTTGTCACTAGGTTGAGGGCTTGTATAGACATTGTCCGTTGTCACTAGGGAGAGGGCTTATATAGACATTGCCTGTTGTCACTAGGGAGAGGGCTTGTAGAGACATTGCCTGTTGTCACTAGGTAGAGGGCTTGTAGAGACATTGCCTGTTGTCACTAGGTAGAGGGCTTGTATAGACATAGCCTGTTGTCACTAGGTAGAGGGCTTGTATAGACATTGCCTGTTGTCACTATGGAGATGGCTTGTATATATGTTGTCAGTTGTAACTAGGGAGAGGGTTTGTATGGACATAGCCAGTTGTCACTAGGGAGAGGGCTTGTATAGACATAGCCTGTTGTCACTAGGGAGAGGGCTTGTAAAGACATGGACTGTTGTCACTAGGGAGAGGGCTTGTATAGACATAGCCTGTTGTCACTAGGGAGAGGACTTGTATAGACATAGCCTGTTATCACTAGGGAGAGGGCTTGTATAGACATGGACTGTTGTCACTAGAGAGAGGGCTTGTATAGACATAGCATGTTGTCACTAGGGAGAGGGCTTGCATAGACATAGCCTGTTGTCACTAGGGAGAGGGCTTGTAGAGACATTGCCTGTTGTCATTAGGGAGAGGGCTTGTATAGACATTGCCTGTTGTCACTAGGGAGAGGGCTTATATAGACATTGCCTGTTGTCACTTGGGAGAGGGCTTGTATAGACATTGCCTGTTGTCACTAGGTAGAGGCTTGTATAGACATAGCCTGTTGTCACTAGGGAGAGGGCTTGTATAGACACAGCCTGTTGTCACTACGGAGAGGGCTTGTATAGACATAGCCTGTTGTCAGTTGTCACTAGGTAAAGGGTTTGTATAGACATTGCCTGTTGTCACTATGGAGATGGATTGTATATATGTTGTCAGTTGTCACCAGGGAGAGGGTTTGTATGGACATAGCCTGTTGTCACTAGGGAGAGGGGTTGTATAGACATAGCCTGTTGTCACTAGGGAGAGGGGTTGTATAGACATGGACTGTTGTCACTAGGGAGAGGGCTTGTATAGACATAGCCTGTTGTCACTAGGGAGAGGGCTTGTATAGACATAGCCTGTTGTCACTAGGGAGAGGGCTTGTATAGACATGGACTGTTGTCACTAGGGAGAGGGCTTGTAGAGACATTGCCTGTTGTCATTAGGGAGAGGGCTTGTATAGACATTGCCTGTTGTCACTAGGGAGAGGGCTTATATAGACATTGCCTGTTGTCACTTGGGAGAGGGCTTGTATAGACATTGCCTGTTGTCACTAGGTAGAGGCTTGTATAGACATAGCCTGTTGTCACTAGGGAGAGGACTTGTATAGACACAGCCTTTTGTCACTAGGGAGAGGGCTTGTATAGACATAGCCTGTTGTCAGTTGTCACTAGGTAGAGGGTTTGTATAGACATTGCCTGTTGTCACTATGGAGATGGATTGTATATATGTTGTCAGTTGTCACCAGGGTGAGGGTTTGTATGGACATAGCCTGTTGTCACTAGGGAGAGGGCGTGTATAGACATAGCCTGTTGTCACTAGGGAGAGGGCTTGTATAGACATAGCCTGTTGTCACTAGGGAGAGGGCTTGTATAGACATGGACTGTTGTCACTAGGGAGAGGGCTTGTATAGACATAGCCTGTTGTCACTAGGGAGAGGGCTTGTATAGACGTTGCCCGTTGCCTGTTGTCACTAGGTACAGGGCTTGTATAGACATTGCCTGTTGGTTTGTTTGTTTTTTGTTTAACGTCCTATTAACAGCCAGCCGGAGTACCCGGAGAAAAACCACCGGCCTACGGTCAGTACCTGGCAACTGCCCCACGTAGGTTTCGAACTCGCAACCCAGAGGTGGAGGGCTAGTGTTAAAGTGTCGGGACACCTTAACCACTCGGCCACCGCGGCCCCTCATTGCCTGTTGTCACTACTCACTACAGAGAGGGCTTGTATAGACATTGCCCGTTGCCTGTTGTCACTAGGGAGAGGGCTTGTATAGACGTCCGTTGTCACTAGAGAGAGGGCTTGTACATACATTGCCTGTTGTCACTAGGGAGAGGGCTTGTATGGACATTGCCTGTTGTCACTAGGGAGAGGGCTTGTATGGACATTGCCTGTTGTCACTAGGGAGAGGGTTTGTATAGACATTGCCTGTTGTCACTAGGGAGAGGGCTTGTATAGACAATGCCTGTTGTCACTAGGGAGAGGGCTTGTATAGACATAGCCTGTTGTCACTAGGGAGAGGGCTTGTATAGACGTTGCCTGTTGTCACTAGGGAGAGGGCTTATATAGACACAGCCTGTTGTCACTAGGGAGAGGGCTTGTATAGACGTTGCCTGTTGTCACTATGGAGATGGCTTGTATAGACATTGCCTGTTGTCACTAGGGAGAGGGCTTGTAGAGACATTGCCTATCGTCTCACAAAGATTCGTAACTTACGAATTTTGCGTAAGTCACATTGACGAATCTTTGTTCAAATCAGAGCATCTGTGCGTTTGAAAGAGTCAGCACTGCAAAGCTTCTGAACGATCTTGTGTTAAAAAATTTAGGATTATACAGAGACGTATATACCTGGGTATCGTTTCACAAAAACTTCTTAACTTACGCAAAAAACTTGTTTAACTTTACGCCATATCCACCTTGTCGTACCTTACGAAAACAATTTAAAATCGTGCGCAAGCATGCCTTTTGAAACAGAAAATAACGTCGTACTCAGTTACAAATTAGCATAAGAGAACGATTATGCCTTGGGAGCGATTGTTTCGAGGTGAAACCGGGTTTTGAATGTGGAGGAAATTAAAGAAGTTCAATAAAATACAATGTATTCTCGAATAAGTTATGGACTAAGTGATAATATCATTTAAAATTTGAAAAGGTAATAGACCCACTATCATTAAACGATAAAATGAATTGATGCCCAAACACCAGTATAAATTGCACTTCAATGTCACCATGATAAGCCTTATGTTAACATGCTGGGCCCCATGATAAATATGTCCTCATTAATTTTAAAGTAAGAAATGATTCTATCGGATTGGTAAGTATGATAACCGGATCATATCATAGGACTTGAAATAGGACTTATTTTTCATCCAGAGTAAAAGTTTCATAAGGTACTATAGGATAAGTCGTGTTTGCGGTGACACATAGAAGACGTGCCAATCATGGATTGGAAGTGCAGTCTTTGTCGTATTAAAAAAATGTTCATACAGACAAGAGGCCCATGGGCCTTAACGGTCAGCTGATTTTTGAAATATTTCAGTAAATTTGAATGAAAGAATGAATTTCAAAACAAATAAAACAAATGATAGTCAAAAATGTGGTTTCCCTATAACTATAGTAAAGTTTATCCTCTCCCATGGGGCAAACACGAGACCCCAGGGCTAGGAAATTCACAATTATGGTAAAGCACCTTAAGACCCTTCAATATGTGAAGAGTATTTAATTCTACCTTATTTGGGTTGTAAGAAGAAGATTTTTAAAATTTCAGTTAATTTGACCCTTTTTGGCCCCACCCATCAGCCCCTGGGGGTCAGTCAGGGCTAACATGTACATACCATCAAACTGTCATCCCAAGCTGATAACGTTAACGAAGTTAGAATGAATTCCAATAAAAATTCAACAAATAATAGTCAAAAATGTGATTTCCCTATATAAACTATAGTAAAGTTTACCCCCTCCCCAGGGGCAAACGTGAGACCCCATGGTCATGAAATTCACAATTTTGGTAAAGCACATTAAGACCCTTCCATCTATGAAGAGTATTTGATTCTTCCATATCTGAGAGTGAAGAAGATTTTTTGAAATTTCAGTCAATTTGACCCTTTTTGGCCCCGCCCACCAGCCCCTGGGTTGTCAACCAGGGCCAACATGTACATACCATCAAACTGTCATCCCATGCTGATAATTTGAACCAAGTTAGAATGAATTCCTATACAAATCCACCAAATAATAGTCAAAAATGTGATTTCCCTATATAAACTATAGTAAAGTTTACCCCCTCTCCAGGGGCAAACGTGAGACCCCAGGGTCATGAAATTCACAATTTTGGTAAAGCACCTTAAGACCCTTCCATCTATGAAGAGTATTTGATTCTACCATATCTGAGAGTAGAGTAGAAGATTTTTAAAATTTCAGTTAATTTGACCCTTTTTGGCCCCGCCCATCAGCCCCTGGGGGTCAACTAGGGATAACATGTACATACCATCAAAGTGTCATCCCATGCTGATAATTTGATACAAGTTAGAATGAATTCCAATACAAATCCAACAAATAATAGTCAAAAATGTGATTTCCCTATATAAACTATAGTAAAGTTTACCCCCTCCCCAGGGGCAAACGTGAGACCCCAGGGTCATGAAATTCACAATTTTGGTAAAGCACCTTAAGACCCTTTCATCTATGAAGAGTGTTTGATTCCACCTTATCTGAGAGTAGAGAAGAAGATTTTTGAAGTTTTAGTCAATTTGACCCTTTTTGGCCCCGCCCCTCAGGCCCCTGGGGGATGGGGACCATATAATTCACAATTTTAGTTGAACTTTAGCCATAGAAGCTCCCTGCCAAATTTCATTGAATTTGGTTCAGTGTTTTTGGAGAAGAAGTTGAAAATGTAAATTGTTTACGGACGGACGACGAACGACGCACGACGCACGACGACGGACAAAAGGCGATAAGAATAGGTCACTTGAGACTTTTTCTCAGGTGACCTAAAAAGACTTGATAGGAACCCTTTGACAGTGTTGTATGATTTTATTATCTTAATTTCAGCCAGGAAATATATTAAATTTTAACAATGATGTACAGAACTAAAGATAAAACAATTTCCTTACAACAAGGATATTAAATATGGTGATACATAAACAACATTATCACAGATAGCATGCTATCACAGAGGAGAGTGCACTCTAGAATCAGGGAAGCTTACTCTTACACAGGGGAGTGCACTCTTACAGGAAAGTACACTCTTACAGAGAAGTAACACTCATACAGGAGAGTACATTCTAACAGGGGAGATCACTCTTACAGGGGAGTACACTCTTACAGGGAAGTACACTCTTACACTGGGGAGTACACTCCTACAGGGGAGTACACTGTTACAGGGGAGTACACTATTACAGAGAAGTACACTTTTACACTGGGGAGTACACTCCTACAGGGGAGTACACTGTTACAGGGGAGTACACTATTACAGAGAAGTACACTATTACACAGGGGAGTACACTGTTACAGGGGAGATCACTCTTACAGGTGAGTACACTCTTACACAGGGGAGTACAATTTTACAGGAAGGGTACACTCTTATAGGGGGTACACTCTTACAGGGGGGTACACTCTTACACAGGGAATACACTCTTACAGGGGGTACACTCTTACACAGGGGAGTACAATTTTACAGGGGGGGTACACTCTTACAGGGGGGTACACTCTTACAGGGGTACACTGGGGAGTACACTGTTACAGGGGAGTACACTCTTACAGGGGAGTACACTCTTACAGGGGAGTACACTCCTACAGGGGAATACACTCTTACACTGGGGAGTACACTCTTACAGAGAAGTAACACTCATACAGGGGAGTACACTCTTACAGGGGAGTACACTCTTACAGGGGAGTACACTGTTACAGGGGAGTACACTTTTACAGGGAGGGTACACTCTTACAGGGGAGTACACTCTTACACAGGGAATACACTCTTACAGGGGGGTACACTCTTACAGGAAAGTACACTCCTACAGGGGAATACACTCGTACACAGGGGAGTGTACCTGACATTTGAGTGCACCCTAGAATATATATTTCTTCTGTTATATCATAGTAATGCAGTTTATTTTTGAAATTTATAGAACAATGTATTTTCATAATCATGCTGGAATACCCTTCATGTAGACCATGCATTTTGACAATGGTAAAAATTCTTTCATCACAAAATATTGATGCTAATTTGTCATAAGTAACAGCAATTAAATAAACTAGAATCATGTTATCCAAACTTAAGAGATGTTATTGGTAAAAGTATTTGCTACTCTATCAACAAGGTTAACATGGTTACATGAAAATACCATCTGGCAATGAATAATCACTAAATTACTTAAAGTATATAATATTTCATACTGCAGTAATAAAATATCTTTATAATATTACTATTACATTATTAGAAATAAAATTAGTATGCTGAAAACAACAGTTCTATTTTTATTTCATCAGGCAAAGAACAAAAATATATATCTCATTATTCAAAATAACTATCAGTTTTAAGCATCCTTGGAAAAATATATGTAACTTAAGACAACCTTTAATTTAGTATTCATTTATATGTAAATATTAATATGGTAAATCTAACAAGAACTGTAAAATGATTAGTCTATGAACATACTAAAAGCATCATATGGGACATAATGATATTCTAATGTGTGATCAATAAAAGAGTCCCTCAGTGATCATCAATTAACACCACAGAGTCCTTCATGATCAGTGATCATCAATTAACACCACAGAGCCCCTCAGTGATCATCAATTAACACCGCAGAGTCCCTCAGTGATCATCAATTAACACCACAGAGCCCCTCAGTGATCATCAATTAACACCGCAAGGTCCCTCAGTGATCATCAATTAACACCACAGAGTCCCTCAGTGATCATCAATTAACACCACAGAGTCCCTCAGTGATCATCAATTAACACCACAGAGTCCCTCGGTGATCATCAATTAACACCACAGAGTCCCTCAGTGATCATCAATTAACACCACAGAGTCTCTCAGTGATCATCAATTAACACCACAGAGTCCCTCAGTGATCATCAATTAACACCAGAGTCACTCAGTGATCATCAATTAACACCGCAAAATTAACTCCGAGTTTTCACAATGCGTTGTCTAATTACTGGTGTTTATCAACTCAAAAGAGTTGATCTTGCTAGTATTTACAGGTTTAATATTAACTGATGATATTGACTACAATCCTATAACGTGCCACTAAAGTCAATTGCTCCATTAAACAACTTTGTAAAGTAATAATTAAGATAGTGAACTTTATCATATGTATGGGGACAACACCATCTACAAATGTGTTATCTGACTATAACTAATTCTGCCACAATCAAGATCTTGATTTATGTTAAATTGAACTTTACATTCTAATTACATAATGTTAGAAATACAAGTTATTCACCCGGACATATTGTGGTCTAGTGTTTGTTTTCAATGAGATTCACAATTAGAAAACAACCAAGAAAAAAATATAAAAAACACTTCATCAAACAGTTCAGAAACTTTCTGTTGCATAAATGTCATCAACAACTATCTTTACCTATTACAGAGTCTCAATTTTTTTCTCCAAGAGTGAAATAGTACACCAGTTTTACTCCATCTGAGAAATAGTACAGTAAATATCACCATTAAAATATTTTTCACAAAGTCTGTCACTCGGACAGGAGACATACAACTTGACTAGCTATTGTTTATCACAGAGAAAATATCACACAGACTCAACATATTGTTTTAAAATATTAATTTGATAGTAAACAATAATTAAGTCTATCGGTGGATAAAACAAATAAGCTGCTTATCGTTATAGTCGTGCTTTTTTGCTTCTTATCACAAACTTTTCTGACATAAAGAAAATATGTAGAAATATAAAAACGTGGACGGACTTAATAAATAAAAAAGGAGTGTAAAATAAATAACAGCTGTTCAAAATCAATATAATTTATTGCTCATACAAGCATAAATCTTTCATAAAGATAGCATACATAATGAATATGTAAATAATTAAATAAATATACATTGTGTACATTTTTTTAGCATCTATTTTTATTAACTTGAAATATAAACATACTGGTACATTGTATATCAGAGAAATTCAAAGTGATTTTAATAAAATAGATAAATATTATCTTGGACCCACTAGTCAATTTGCTTAATTCAAAGAATTAAACATATATAAAAAGATTTAGAATAAAAGAATACTTAGAATATACCTCTGAGGACAATGTAGGAAAAAAACAGATACATGTACATGATTTAATATATAAAGCTACATTTATAGACTTAATCACACCTGTTCCTCCCTCACTAAAGATATCATACAGCCCTTGATATGTCAGCCTCAACTCCTGCTAGGTAAATATTTCATTTAATTCTGATCAGGTCACATTTCGATACAGACAGTTGAGGTCACATTTCGATACAGACAGTTGAGGTCACAGTTTGATACAGACAGTTGAGGTCACAGTTTTATACAGACAGTTGAGGTCACAGTTTTATACAAACAGTTCTGGTCACAGTTTGATACAGACAGTTGAGGTCACAGTTTTATACCGACAGTTCAGATCACAGTTTGGTACAGACAGTTGAGGTCACAGTTTGGTACAGACAGTTCAGATCACAGTTTGGTACAGACAGTTCAGGTCACAGTTTGGTACAGACAGTTGAGGTCACAGTTTGGTACAGACAGTTGAGGTCACAGTTTGATACAGACAGTTCTGGTCACAGTTTGATACAGACAGTTCAGGTTACAGTTTGATACAGACAGTTCAGGTCACAGTTTGATACAGACAGTTGAGGTCACAGTTTGATACAGACAGTTGAGGTCACAGTTTGGTACAGACAGTTGAGGTCACAGTTTGATACAGACAGTTCAGGTCACAGTTTTATACAGACAGTTCAGGTCACAGTTTTATACAGACAGTTCAGGTCACAGTTTTATACAGACAGTTGAGGTCACAGTTTGATACAGACAGTTGAGGTCACAGTTTGATACAGACAGTTGAGGTCACAGTTTGGTACAGACAGTTGAGGTCACAGTTTGGTACAGACAGTTGAGGTCACAGTTTGGTACAGACAGTTGAGGTCACAGTTTGGTACAGACAGTTGAGGTCACAGTTTGGTACAGACAGTTGAGGTCACAGTTTGATACAGACAGTTCAGGTCACTGTTTGATACAGACAGTTTATGGAGTAGGTCACAGTGTTATACAAACAGGTCTGGTTAGATGATGTTGGGAGGTTCTGACTGTTTAAGGTTAAGACAGAACTACACCTTTTGTTTCCATGGTTCGTTAAGACAGAACTACACCTTTTGTTTCCAGGGTTCATTAAGAGAGAACTACACCTTTTGTTTCCATGGTTCGTTAAGACAGAACTACACCTTTTGTTTCCATGGTTCGTTAAGACAGAACTTCACCTTTTGTTTCCATGGTTCGTTAAGAGAGAACTGCACCTTTTGTTTCCAGGGTTCGTTAAGAGAGAACTGCACCTTTTGTTTCCATGGTTCGTGAAGACAGAACTACACCTTTTGTGTCCATGGTTCGTTAAGAGAGAATTGCACCTTTTGTTTCCATGGTTCGTTAAGACAGAACTACACCTTTTGTTTCCATGGTTCGTTAAGACAGAACTACACCTTTTGTTTCCATGGTTCGTTAAGAGAGAACTGCGAGTTTTGTTTCCATTTGAGATTTTTTGTTGTTGAGATTATCTTTAAAAACCGATCTGACTTCTCATTTATCTGAGAGATAGATGTCTTTTAAGGCTGCCATGTATACTGAATAACATAGTACATATTTAACTCATATGGCAAGTGTGAGGAATGAAAAGAGGTAGGTGTTCGGGTGACTATAACGGACAATTTATCAAAATACAGGATTTCATTAATGAAGATTTAAATTACATAAAAAGTTTCATTTTATTTAATATTCACTTACATTTCCTTTTAATTAGCCACTGGTATTAATGTACTGATGGGACTCGAGATATCTTTTTATTGACATTTCACACTAATAACCACAAAAATTGGATTGGAAGCAATTTTAATCTAGATTTACAGAATTGTTAGCTTTATAACTATAGTGTAGTATGATCTACATATTGTATTTTAATATTATAATTAGTACTAAAAATATATATATCAACATTCTAATAAAATCATCTTTCTCCTGGATTGGATAAATAGGTGACGCTATACATACTGGATTCGGTGGTAACATACATATATCTACATATTTGTATATTTACAAATTATAATAATTAAAAAAAAAACTTTCTAATATAAAATCTATGGTAGCACTTTAATAATTCATTCATACTTCAATGTCACAAATTGACACATATCTAAAGCTTTACTATATCAGGTTTATAAATCGTTTGTTATATATGTATAAATATCTTCATGACCTATTGCTGTCTGATACTACAACACTATAATATAGCTTAGTCTAGCCCATATATAGGCTACAAAAAAGCTGGGCATGGACCTTTCCACCTTCATAACTTGAACATTGGACCCTGACTTCTGACACAAGATGTCAGAAAATTTACATCCAGTCAAGTACAGGGTTGATAACAACTTATTTGGCTTTCTTTAAAAATTGTGTTTCAAAATATGATCACACATTACGTCAAGAAAGAAGGCAGAAATACACTGTCAGCATTGCGTGTGTTAAGCTTGAATTCTTTTCCTATCTTTTTGAGCCTTTCACCTACCACCATTTTGGATTACAGACAGTGTGTCAGTCGAACATTTGACATTTGAAAACCTGTATAGTCCCTTTCTCCTAACATCCAGATGAGAATGTGTAGTCCTACACTGATCTGACTAACACCTCTGGTCTAGCAAGCCTCCTGTGATACTACAATGAAGGCTCTATAAAATGTTGGAGACTAAAAACAGACTTAGATGACATAAGATCAGCATTTTCTATAAAAGCATACTGCAGCATCACAGTTTCTGTGTTCTATTTTGAATCTAATGATGACAATCATTGACCTTTGACCTGTCATGATCCCATGCTTGGTGTTCGAGTGGCTGGGTAAAGTTTGGAGTACTTCTGACTCATGGTTTGCGTGTTGGGAGGGATGAGTGACAGTGATTTGTCTCTGGCAGAAATGGATTGCCTGAAATATAAAACATAAACACTGTTGTCAACAACAAACAGCTACAAGACAACACTACAGTTATGCCCACAACAATTCCACAGCATTCTACCAATAACACCTCTATAACAATAAAAAATACTGCAAAATGTAGAACAATGAACAAACAATGTATACAGTCAACAATATACACACATTGTACACCATCAACACTGTATAAACACTGTACAGAGTCAACACTGTACAAACATTGTACCCAGTCAACACTGTACCCAGTCAACACTGTACAAACATCTCACAAAGTAAACACTGTACAAACAATGTACAAACACTGTAGAACATCAACACTGTACAAACACTGTACAAATTCAGACAACACTGTACTCACATTGTTCAGTCAACACTGTACGAATATTTGTGCACAGTCAATGTCAACACTGTACAGACATTGTACAGTCAACATTGTACAAATTCAACACTATACAAACATTGTACACTAGTAACACTGTACCAACAATGCATGCAGTCAACATTTTGCAAAACAGTGTTCATAGTCAATACTGTACAATTGTTGTACATGGTTAATGCTGAACCAACAATGTACATGGTTCACACTGTACAAACAATGTACAAAGTCAACAATGTACAAACGTTGTACATGGTCAACACTAGTGTACAAACATTGTACATGGTCAACACTGTACAAACATTGTACATGGTCAACACTGTACAAACATTGTATATGGTCAACAATGTACAAAGTCAACACTATACAAACAATGTACATGGTTCACACTGTACAAACAATGTACAAAGTCAACAATGTACAAACGTTGTACATGGTCAACACTGTACAAACATTGTACATGGTTCACACTGTACAAACAATGTACAAAGTCAACAATGTACAAACGTTGTACATGGTCAACACTGTACAAACATTGTACATGGTTCACACTGTACAAACATTGTACAAAGTCAACAATGTACAAACGTTGTACATGGTCAACACTGTACAAACATTGTACATGGTCAACACTGTACAAACATTGTACATGGTCAACACTGTACAAACATTGTACAAAGTCAACACTATACAAACAATGTACATGGTCAACAATGTACAAAGTCAACACTATACAAACAATGTACAAAGTCAACACTATACAAACAATGTACAAAGTCAACAATATACAAACAATGTACAAAGTCAACAATATACAAACAATGTACAAAGTCAACACTATACAAACAATGTACAAAGTCAACACTATACAAACAATGTACATGGTCAACAATGTACAAAGTCAACACTATACAAACATTGTACATGGTCAACACTATACAAACAATGTACAAAGTCAACACTATACAAACAAGAGGCCCAGAGGGCCTGTATCGCTCACCTGTATTTCATGAGATATGAAACAAGAATGATGATTAAGTGTATTTGTCACTGGTATTGCTATGTCAATATATCATAGGCATTTTATATGGGTACGTGAGGATTTGATGTCAAAAAATGCATTAATCCATGAAATAAAATTAACTTTTGGCACAACCCCATTGGGATGCTACCACACAAATGTGAGTGATATCCATTGCTTAGTTTCAGAAAAGAAGTTGTTTAAACCAATTGACCCCTTTTGACCCCGCCTTCTGCACCCCGGGGGGAGTGAGGGGTCAGTTCCTTCCTTTATAAAATTTTGAATCCCTACCCAAAAAGATGCTACCAGGCAAATATGAGCGATATCTCTTGCTTAGTTTCAGAGAAGAAGTTGTTAATATCAATTCAGCCAAATTGACCCCTCTTGGCCCCGCCCCTCAGGCCCCCGGGGGGTCAGCTTCAACATTTGTACAATTTTGAATGCCCACCCAATAGTGATGCTACCAGGCAAATATGAGCAATATCCATTGCTTGGTTTCAGAGAAGAAGTCGCTAATATCAATATAGCCCAATTGACCACATTTGGCTCCGCCCCTCAGGCCCCGGGGGGGTCAGCTCCATCATTTGTACAATTTTTAATCCCCACCCCATAGTGATGCTACCAGGCAAATATGAGCGATATCCATTGCTTGGTTTCAGAGAAGAAGTCGTTTATATTAAGAGAGCCAAATTGACCCCTTTTGGCCCCGCCCCTCAGACCCCTTGGAGGTCAGCCCCACCATTTGTACAATTTTGAATCCCCACTCCATAGGGATGCTTCAAGGTAAATATGAGTGATATCCATTGCTTAGTTTCAGAGCAGAAGTCGTTTATATCAATTCTGTAAAACTGACCCCTTTTGGCCCCGCCCCTCAGACCCCAGGGGGTCAGCCCCGTCATTTGTACAATTTCAAATTTCTACCCCAAGGTGATGCTACCAGTAAAATATGAGAGATATCCATTGTTTGGTTCCAGAGAAGAAGTCAATTATATGAATATAGCCCGATTTACCACATTTGGCCCCGCCCCTCAGGCCCCTTGGGGGTCAGTCCCATCATTTGTACAAATTTAAATCCCAACCCCATAGTGATGCTACCAGGCAAATATGAGTGACAGGCATTGCTCGGTTTCAGAGAAGAAGTCGTTTATATCAATATAGCCAAATTGACCACATTTGGCCCCGCCCCTCAGGCCCCTGGGGGGTCAGCCCCATCATTTGTACAATTTTGAATCCCCACCCCATAGTGATGCTACCAGGCAAATATGAGTGATAGCCATTGCTTGGTTTCAGAAAAGAAGTCGTTTATATCAATAGCGCAAAAATGACCCCTTTTGGCCCCGCCCCAGAGGCCCCCAGGGGGTCAGCCCCATCATTTGTACAATTCTGAGTCCCCTACCCATAGGGATGCTTCTGACCAAATTTGGTCAAATTCTGATGTGTGGTTATGAAGAAGAAGTCAATTGTTGACGGACGGACGGACGACGGACGACGGACGACGGACGCAACGGTATGGCATAAGCTCACCTTGGTCCTTCGGACCAGGTGAGCTAACAATGTACAAAGTCAACAATATACAAACAATGTACAAAGTCAACACTATACAAACAATGTACAAAGTCAACACTATACAATCAATGTACAAAGTCAACATTATACAAACAATGTACAAAGTCAACAATATACAAACAATGTACAAAGTCAACACTATACAAACAATGTACAAAGTCAACACTATACAAACAATGTACAAAGTCAACACTATACAAACAATGTACAAAGTCAACACTATACAAACAATGTACAAAGTCAACAATATACAAACAATGTACAAAGTCAACAATATACAAACAATGTACAAAGTCAACACTATACAAACAATGTACAAAGTCAACACTATACAAACAATGTACAAAGTCAACAATATACAAACAATGTACAAAGTCAACACTATACAAACAATGTACAAAGTCAACAATATACAAACAATGTACAAAGTCAACACTATACAAACAATGTACAAAGTCAACACTATACAAACAATGTACAAAGTCAACACTATACAAACAATGTACAAAGTCAACAATATACAAACAATGTACAAAGTCAACACTATACAAACAATGTACAAAGTCAACAATATACAAACAATGTACAAAGTCAACAATATACAAACAATGTACAAAGTCAACACTATACAAACAATGTACAAAGTCAACACTATACAAACAATGTACAAAGTCAACAATATACAAACAATGTACAAAGTCAACAATATACAAACAATGTAAAAAGTCAACAATATACAAACATTGTACATGGTCAACACTATACAAACAATTTACAAAGTCAACACTATACAAACAATGTACATGGTCAACAATGTACAAAGTCAACACTATACAAACAATGTACAAAGTCAACAATATACAAACAATGTACAAAGTCAACACTATACAAACAATGTACAAAGGCAACACTATACAAACATTGTACATGGTCAACACTATACAAACAATGTACAAAGTCAACACTATACAAACAATGTACAAAGTCAACACTATACAAACAATGTACAAAGTCAACATTATACACACAATGTACAAAGTCAACAATATACAAACAATGTACAAAGTCAACAATATACAAACAATGTACAAAGTCAACATTATACACACAATGTACAAAGTCAACATTATACAAACAATGTATAAAGTCAACACTGTACAAACGATGTACAAAGTCAACACTGTACAAACAATGTACAAAGTCAACACTATACAAACGATGTACAAAGTCAACACTATACAAACGATGTACAAAGTCAACACTATACAAACAATGTACAAAGTCAACACTGTACAAACGATGTACAAAGTCAACACTATACAAACAATGTACAAAGTCAACACTATACAAACAATGTACAAAGTCAACATTATACACACAATGTACAAAGTCAACAATATACAAACAATGTACAAAGTCAACAATATACAAACAATGTACAAAGTCAACATTATACACACAATGTACAAAGTCAACAATATACAAACAATGTACAAAGTCAACACTATACAAACAATGTACAAAGTCAACACTATACAAACAATGTACAAAGTCAACACTATACAAACATTGTACATGGTCAACACTATACAAACAATGTACAAAGTCAACACTATACAAACAATGTACAAAGTCAACAATATACAAACAATGTACAAAGTCAACACTATACAAACAATGTACAAAGTCAACAATATATAAACAATGTACAAAGTCAACAATATACAAACAATGTACATGGTCAACAATATACAAACGATGCATACATTCAACATTGTTCAAGCAGTGTTCATAGTCAACAATGTACAATTATTGTACATAGTTAATGCTGAACAAACAATGTACAAACAATGTACAAACATTGTACATGGTCAACACTGTACAGGTTAAATAAAATGACTGAGCTATTGTTTCCTTACCCAGTAGAAGAATGCTCATCCACACTACTAGGGTGAGGAGTGTTGCTTTGGGAAGATTTGGCCTCGGCAGCAAACTGATACACAATAAGAAGGCAGTCGCGACAGAGCTGGACAATACGGCGACAGCAGTTTAGTTCAGCCTCACAGATGTTCTCTGAACTTTTACTGAAAATGGCCTCCCAGCTAGTGGCATTGCTGAATAACAAAATGTAAACATGTTATAGTGTCTAACACTAAAATTAAAACATACTGTTTTGTACAAATTAAAATAAAATATATGGCTGTGAAAGAAACTGACTTACTTTCATTTGCTATCAGGTGCCCTATTTACTTCTTATTGTAAATCTTAAAAATGCTGATCTTAAAATTGTACTTTTTGTTGGAAAAATGAAGGTCAAGGCTGTCAATCACCTCACACATGAAGGAAACAGTGACAGATTACATGTAGTGTAATATGTTACCTGGATGAAGAGAAGCAGTTCCACAGCCCCTGGCCATGACTCCACAGTAAGCGGTTAAACACCCTGTTGAAGATGCGATACACCTTGAGGCTATCCACATCACTGACACGCCATGTACGCAGGAGCACCGCCCGCACATTAGAACGCACAATATCAATCACCTGGAATACATAACTTAGTATAAAACTTATCTAGTCCACAAAATATTTATTTCGGTAAATTGAACAGACTAAAACAAGGCAATGACTTGGTTTATTTGTTTAACATCCAATATCAACAGCAAGGGTCATTTAAGGACGTGCCAGGTTTTAGACTGGTGCAGGAAAGCCGTAGTACTCGGAGAATGATTACTATCCACTCAGGTAGAGGAATTACTATCTACTCAGGTAGAGTGATTACTGTCCACTCAGGTAGAGTGATTACTGTCCACTCAGGTAGAGTGATTACTGTCCACTCAGGTAGAGTAATTACTGTCCACTCAGGTAGAGTGATTACTGTCCACTCAGGTAGAGTGATTACTGTCCACTCGGGTAGAGTAATTACTATCTACTCAGGTAGAGTAATTACTATCTACTCAGGTAGAGTGATTACTGTCCACTCAGGTAGAGTGATTACTATCTACTCAGGTAGAGTAATTACTATCCACTCAGGTAGAGTGATTACTATCCTCTCAGGTAGAGTGATTACTGTCCACTCAGGTAGAGTGATTACTATCTACTCAGGTAGAGTAATTACTATCCACTCAGGTAGAGTGATTACTATCCTCTCAGGTAGAGTGATTACTGTCCACTCAGGTAGAGTGATTACTATCCTCTCAGGTAGAGTGATTACTGTCCACTCAGGTAGAGTGATTACTGTCCACTCAGGTAGAGTGATTACTATCCTCTCAGGTAGAGTGATTACTATCCACTCAGGTAGAGTAATTACTATCCTCTCAGGTAGAGTGATTAGTATCCACTCAGGTAGAGTAATTACTATCCACTCAGGTAGAGTGACTACTATCCACTCAGGTAGAGTGACTACTATCCACTCAGGTAGAGTGACTACTATCCTCTCAGGTAGAGTGACTACTATCCTCTCAGGTAGAGTAATTACTATCCTCTCAGGTAGAGTGATTACTATCCACTCAGGTAGAGTGATTACTATCCACTCAGGTAGAGTAATTACTGTCCACTCAGGTAGAGTGATTACTATCCACTCAGGTAGAGTGATTACTGTCCACTCAGGTAGAGTGATTACTGTCCACTCAGGTAGAGTGATTACTATCCACTCAGGTAGAGTGATTACTATCCACTCAGGTAGAGTGATTACTATCCACTCAGGTAGAGTGATTACTATTCACTTAGAAAACAAGTGTTCCTTTCTTTAACAAGAGATCCCAGAGATATTTTGGCACCCATCATTGATTGACCTTGATTTGATCTTTGTAAAACTGATCTTTTTTTTTTACTTTTCTCTTCTTCCTCTTGATCATTTGATTGGAGAAAGATACATAAAGAATTTTCTGAGAAATGGCATTAACAACTTCAACTGTCAATATTCAAAATGGCCCCCTGTTGGCCATCTTGTTTCTAATCAGTCTGAAAATGGTACATGCATATAGCCATGGGCTAAGGGGAACCTAAACGTGAAATTTGGGAAAGATCCATGAAGGAATTTCTGAGAAATGACAGACCAATTTGAATAGCCTACTATCATAGATGGTGGGCTTAAATATTACTTAATTTAATTATTTAAAATAAATATTCCTAACTTAATGACATACATGTATCATTTACTTGTGATGAAAATAAACCTAAACTAAGGACATTATTTTCACATTTATTTTCTGTTCTTTTACATTAAAGATCAATTCAAATAATAGACATGAAATAAACCTTAAAGAATTAAAGTAGCATGCCTAACCTTTCTGCGTTTGATGGAGTCTAGTTTCACCAGCCAGTAGGATGCTATCCTTGGTTTGTGGAATTTCCAATTCTCGTGCAACTATAATACAAACCAAAGATACACTTAACAACATGTGATGTCATGATTAAACATTACACAGTTAAATTATGTTAAAATCTAAATATGTCAGAATAAAACAATCCTTCCAAATTCTACTAAATCATCTGGACTTCTCTCGGGAAATGTTTACAGCTTTGATGGATACAAATCAGGACAAACCAAAACAACTGAGTCAGATCAGGGATGTCAGTCAGATCAGGACAAACCAAAACAACTGAGGTAGATCAGGGACGTCGGTCAGATCAGGACAAACCAAAACAACTGAGGTAGATCAGGGATGTCAGTCAGGTCAGGCAAACCAAAACAACTGAGTCAGATCAGGGACGTCGGTCAGATCAGGACAAACCAAAACAACTGAGTCAGATCAGGGATGTCAGTCAGGTCAGGCAAACCAAAACAACTGAGGTAGATCAGTGACATCAGTCAGGTCAGGCAAACCAAAACAACTGAGTCAGATCAGGGATGTCAGTCAGATCAGGACAAACCAAAACAACTGAGTCAGATCAGGGATGTCAGTCAGGTCAGGCAAACCAAAACAACTGAGGTAGATCAGTGACATCAGTCAGGTCAGGCAAACCAAAACAACTGAGTCAGATCAGGGATGTCAGTCAGATCAGGACAAACCAAAACAACTGAGGTAGATCAGGGACGTCAGATCAGGACAAACCAAAACAACTGAGGTAGATCAGGGACGTCAGATCAGGACAAACCAAAACAACTGAGGTAGATCAGGGACGTCAGATCAGGACAAACCAAAACAACTGAGGTAGATCAGGGACGTCGGTCAGATCAGGACAAACCAAAACAACTGAGGTAGATCAGGGACGTCGGTCAGATAAGAGACGTCGGTCAGATAAGGGACGTCGGTCAGATCAGGACAAACCAAACAACTGAGGTAGATCAGGGACGTCAGTCAGATCCGGAACGTCGGTCAGATCAGGACAAACCAAACAACTGAGGTAGATCAGGGACGTCGGTCAGATAAGAGACGTCGGTCAGATCAGGACAAACCAAAACAACTGAGGTAGATCAAAGTCTTGGAAGATGTACATTATTGTAGGTTACATAGTATGAAACGGAACATGTAAACATGTAGGTCACAGTAACCTTGTATGTATCTGTGAACAACTCTCCATGTTTATAAACATATTATCATGACTATTAAGTTAAAAACACATTCAAAGTAAAGTCAGTGAGTCAGTCATAGTGACCTACAATAGGGTACAGGGCTATGAGTGCTGTGGATTGGTATAATAAGGCTAAACTCCCGGGCATGGCATGGATAACCACATGTTCTCTTCAATCAATCATGAAGAGAAGGTTGATTAACTACACAAAAGAATTTTTTCTTGACAATAATGTATATATATATATAACCGTTAAAGTTGTGCATATATTTTATTGTATAAATGAATCAAACATGATTTTGTATTAAAGATTCCAAGACAGAATAGGCTAGCAGTAAAAAACAGATGAACAACTTCAATAATCAACACACAAATTTTTGCTTAAATTTCATATTACAATGTATATTATGTATTTACTTATGAAATGTCATCACTACCTTATGGGGCAATGTAAAAATAAATAAATTTTGATTCCAAACTGTACCTTATCCAGAATATATTCTGCCTCCTGGTCAGACTTGCCAGGGAACTTGATTCTCATCTCGTTGAGAGCGACTAGTGTCTTTCTAGTTAACTCGTCCTCCCGTTCCTTCACCACACTCAGTAGGAAGTTGTCGTCCTGCTTTACAGTAAAACCTCAAACTCAATACTAATTCAATTTAGAGATTCTATATATATAACTAAAGTATTTTACAGTTTACCAAGTCGAATAAAACTTGACCTAGCTAGGTTTTGGTGGAATATGTGAGTCATTTTAATAAAGGAATGGGCTGTTTATTACAAATTATGCTGTATGCATTCAACACGCAGGTAATAAAGAGAGACAACATGGATATAGAAACAATTCTGGATAAGCATTCTACATACAGTCAACAGTTTCCAGCTCTATTGTTCAAGATATCATATTTTCATTTACAATGTTTGAGTTGGACGAGATCTTCAATTAACAGTGGTAGAGCTAACATAGATTGATGCATTGTATTGAACTATAATTAGAACAAATATGTTGATTTACGTTACACTGCTTCTTTCCCAGCTTCAAACTTATCAGATGTCCTAACAGTGGGACAACCCTAATATATAAATATCAGTCCTTATGATGTCCTAACAGGACAACCCTAATATATAAATATCAGTCCTTATGATGGCCTGACAGGACAACCCTAATATTAGCCCTGATGATGACCTGACAGGACAACCCTATATATATATTAGCCCTGAAGTTGGTCTGACAGGACAACCCTATATATATATAACTATTAGCCCTGATGATGGCCTGACAGGACAACCCTATATATATATAACTATTAGCCCTGATGATGGCCTGACAGGACAACCCTTTATATATATTAATCCTGCAACTGGCATCCACATTTTTTTTGGAATATTGTCACATGTACCACATATATTTTTGCTGTATTAGACAATGACGGAAATTACAACTGTGTTTTAGAATTCTAGCACATGTGTCGATTCAACTGACTTATAGTCAGTTGAAAAAACATTTAAAAGGCGAAAATAATTGGAACATTGTTAAACCGCTTCACTTAAAAATGCTTATTTTTTATGACAGTTGCATGATAAATAGAATACAAGGTAATTAAGTGTCTTGAAATATAAGCTTTATTTTGGCAAGGTAAAATAGACCTTATACATGTAGAGATAACCATCCTATTGGCCGAGTATATTAAGTACTAAACCTACCACTGTGGATCGCTGTAGCGGTGTATGCTTCCCATTGCCTGTACGGGACAGTGACCTTGACCTTTGGTTAGCTGCTGACATATTGCTGGTTGGCCTTGACCTAACACCCGAATTTGGTCTAGAATTGAAAGTACTTGATGTACCATCGTTACTCAATCTGCTGTCTGGTCGGCCAGAAGAGCCAGGGCGTCTACCAGGATGATAGCCCTGACGCGCCATGGAGGGTGAGCCAGAGGCCGACATACTCTCTGTCTCCTCATCCTCCATCTCCTCATCCTCATCCTCATCATTTTCGAGGGGTGATGGGACACTCACAGGCATGCTAAGTAATGGCTGCAATGCATATTAAAAAGTAAAAATAAACAATATCTCATTTCAAATCTCATACATCTACCACAAATCAACATCTCATACCTAAAGTCCTTCAATATCTCATACATCTATATATAACACAATCAACATCTCATACCTAAAGTCCTTAATATCTTATACATCTCACACAAATCAACATCTCATACCTAAAGACCTTCAATATCTCATACATCTATACCACAAATCAACATCTCATACCTAAAGTCCTTCAATATCTCATACATCTAACACAAATCAATATCTCATACATCTCACACAAATCAACATCTCATACCTAAAGTCCTTCAATATCTCATACATCTATACCACAAATCAACATCTCATACCTAAAGACCTTCAATATCTCATACATCAATACCACAAATCAACATCTCCTACCTAAAGACCTTCAATATCTCATAAATCTACCACAAATCAACATCTCAAAATTAAAGTCCTTCAATATCTCATAAATCTATAACACAAATCAACATCTCATACCTAAAGACCTTCAATATCTCATACATCTATAACACAAATCAACATCTCATACCTAAATTCCTTCAATATCTCATACATCTATACCACAAATCAACATCTCATACCTAAATTCCTTCAATATCTCATAAATCTACCACAAATCAACATCTCATACCTAAATTCCTTCAATATCTCATACATCTATACCACAAATCAACATCTCATACCTAAAGACCTTCAATATCTCATACATCTATAACACAAATCAACATCTCATACCTAAAGTCCTTCAATATCTCATACATCTCACACAAATCAACATCTCATACCTAAATACCTTCAATATCTCATACATCTCACACAAATCAACATCTCATACCTAAAGACCTTCAATATCTCATACATCTACCACAAATCAACATCTCGTACCTAAAGTCCTTCAATATCTCATACATCTATACCACAAATCAACATCTCATACCTAAATTCCTTCAATATCTCATACATCTACCACAAATCAACATCTCAAAATTAAAGTCCTTCAATATCTCATACATCTATACCACAAATCAACATCTCATACCTAAAGACCTTCAATATCTCATAAATCTACCACAAATCAACATCTCAAAATTAAAGTCCTTCAATATCTCATACATCTATATCACAAATCAACATCTCATACCTAAAGTCCTTCAATATCTCATAAATCTACCACAAATCAACATCTTATACCAAAAGTCCTTCAATATCTCATAAATCTACCACAAATCAACATCTCATACCTAAAGTCCTTCAATATCTCATAAATCTACCACAAATCAACATCTCATACCTAAAGTCCTTCAATATCTCATACATCTATAACACAGATCAACATCTCATACCTAAAGACCTTCAATATCTCATAAATCTATACCACAAATCAACATCTCATACCTAAAGTCCTTCAATATCTCATAAATCTACCACAAATCAACATCTCATACCTAAAGTCCTTCAATATCTCATAAATCTACCACAAATCAACATCTCATACCTAAAGTCCTTCAATATCTCATAAATCTACCACAAATCAACATCTCATACCTAAAGTCCTTCAATATCTCATACATCTATAACACAAATCATCATCTCATACCTAAAGTCCTTCAATACCTCTTACATCAATAACAAAAATCAAAATCTCATAGCTCAAAAGTCCTTCAATAGTTAAGAACTACAAATTGAATTTTATTTTAATGCAGAAGGCCACATATTAGAATGTGAAATGTCAGAACTTTCAATTAATCATCCAAACTCATGCCTGCAATTGGCGGAGCAAGCTTAGCTGTTAATCGTAATGTATTGGAATATCTGCATGATCAAATAAATTATGTGTCCCTTGAGCAGCTTGGAAACGTGCCACTCAACATTTATCATTATGGAAAAAGGTCTATAACGATTAATAAGTTTTCTATTCCCATTTGTTCTTTTTTTTGTTATAAAATGATGATAATGATTATGAATGATCAAAGCTATTCCTGAAGGTGTTAAAATGCCTGGCTAACAGGTGTTTTCTGTGAGGATATACATCTGATCAATGACTGAAATCACAGAGCATGCATGTAATGATGGTGTCCCTCATTAAAGCTGGCAATCTAACAAAAACATCTCATCATTGAAATATTATACATAATTAAGATTCAAGATGGCCAAAGATGAATTATAATATTGCTTAACGTGACGTTTTACCTAGATATAAAAATAAGTATATACATATATATAAAAGTGTTGTGAGATAAGGAAAATTAATTAATACATGTAGCTAAATGGTGTCAGCTCACAAAGGCCCTTTACCTTGACGTTCACAGGACGTAGAAACAGGTTATAATACTAATATACATCTGATTAGAAGTACAAGTGTAATAATTAGAAATAGGTATATGAAAATGAAAAAGTGGTTATTGTCAAAAATACACTACATGTACATGTATTATCAATACATTTCAGTCATACTTAAAAAAAAAGGTATATATCCACTCAATGATTAATTCATAAAAGTTAAGAAATTCTATTGTTAATTAAGGACAAGTTATGTACAGGATATATATAAGAGCCAAATATTATTCTATAAAATGCATTTTTGGTCCAACTAGATTGTAAAACAAATTGAAAAATTGAATGAGTAATTATAATTGACATAGTAGTCAATTGTCATAGTGAAAATCATATTTTAATTCAACTGATGATATCAGCTAATGCAATTTCTACAGAAATTTTGACACCCTGTGTTTGTATTTTGTTCTAACTATACAAGGGGTCCAGAGGGCCTGTATCACATGGATAGTAAAGGACAATTCTGGCAGTTTTTGTTTCAGTTTTGATGTTGACCTGATATGTTTGTGTTTATAAAGATAGGAGATACAATGTAGTTTAATGATTCAGTGAACATTGATGGATGATATTATCACAATCTGTTAACAATTGTATCAGGAATCCAGGGCCCAGTTGTTCAAAAAGTGATTACCAGGGTAGGCTAATTAAGTTTAACAACAATTTTGAAATCCTGATAAAATCATTTTGGTGAAGCTAACAGTTGACAAAATTTTATAAAAGGCTGCAAAACCCTTAATTCTCTTCAACTGCCTATTGGAAAGTACACACACATTTATTTGGAAGTAAAGGTTAAGATAATCACCATTTATCAGTTACCTACTTATGCATGGAGATGAGCTTCATTATATAAGTGTGAAAGTGATTCAGTTAAAAGTTTGGAGAGAAATGCATCACACCAAGATAATATCTTAACTACAATGTATATCCAAGTCAAATAACCATTCAACGATTGTTTAACATATTTAATGTAAAATTCAAGATCTTCAGATATCTAAAAAAATTGCCGATTTCTAGAAAATCTTGACAAAGTATTACGTTAATTTCTGTACAATGTTGTGTTCCTTCTCTATGTTAATATACAACAGTCATTTATCAGTATTTACAGAAAATGTTATCATTCTAGTACTATTATAACTAATATGTATGTGACCTCTTGTTACGTAAAACGTGTCAGATTGATTGTATATACAATGTATATGTAAAATCTTGAAACCACGAACCATCCTAGGTAGCTGTAAAAAATATCAGGCCCCCCGAGTGTCTAACAAATTATGAGCCGAATCCTATCAGATTTAATATATTTGACCCTGTGACCTTGAGAATAGGACAAGGCCATTTATATAGGGTAATTTATAGCCCTCCATTCAGGTACCTAATGGCCAAATATATTGGTAATCTCTATCATTCCCAACCCACTGAGTGTTAATTGAATGAGAATGAAACTTTATATTGCCCAGTACATATAGTGGCAAACCTGATTAAAATACAGATCATCATTATTCACTATGTTATGAAGATCTGAAGCTGGCCATAACAGGTTATATTTAGATGAACTTTCAACCAACCAATCAAAATGTGTGTGGCCAAATTCTACCAGAATCTCTTTCTCCTCAGCATCTATTACAGTTGGTAGTAATTAAGTCCATTATGTCCGAGTGTCCCAAACTGACTTTACCGACCACAGCTACGCCTCCTCACGCCTAAAAGGGCGTATTAATTGGACACTTAGGTATGCATATAGTTTGTTGATTTTCCTTTGTCTTTAACAAAAACAACACAGAAAGGACAATTTATCAACGTTCATTATAATTTACATCACTTCATCTTTTTCTACCATTTTCCATGCACTACTGATCATGAACAGACCAAAGAGAGACAATTTTGATTGTTTGGTTGTTTGTTAACAAACATTTGGTCACCTAAACATGAACCCTAAATACTGGCCACCTCCAGGTCTTCATACATGAAGATGATTTGTATTTTAATCAGGTTGACTTTGTGACATGCATTCTATAGAAAATATGACTACAAAAACATAAAGAAGTTGACGCTGAGAAACCAAACATCTGATTATTAAGAATAATATAAAATCAAAAATTAATACTGCCAAGGAAATAAATCACAAATCAATACTGCGCAGAAAAACAATATAAGTAGCTGCTAGAATCACAATGCACAGGAAGACAGAATTTCACTAAATGAGCGAGCGAACACATATTGTACACCTTATTATAATGTGTTATCTCTGCTGTCTGACTTTTTATTTTGACTGCCTTAAAATTCTGGGTAAAAACTGTTAATTTGATTCAGATAAATAAACAATGAAACAGTAAGATCTATGATCTGGTGTTAGTTTGGCTGTGATCCTGTAGCGTTCTGATGATGTTTGTGATCTATGATCTGGTGTTAGTGTGGCTGTGATCTTGGGCCGTTCTGATAATGTTTGTGATCTATGATCTGGTGTTAGTGTGGCTGTGATCCTGGGCCGTTCTGATCATGCTTGTGATCTATGATCTGGCGTTAGTGTGGCTGTGATCCTGGGCTGTTCTGATAATGTTTGTGATCCAAGATCTGGTGTTAGTGTGGCTGTGATCCTGGAGCGTTGTGATCATGTTTGTGATCTATGATCTGGCGTTAGTGTGGCTGTGATCCTGGGCCATTCTGATAATGTTTGTGATCTATGATCTGGCGTTAGAGTGGCTGTGATCCTGGGCCATTCTGATAATGTTTGTGATCTATGATCTGGTGTTAGAGTGGCTGTGATCCTGGGCCGTTCTGATAATGTTTGTGATCCAATATCTGGCGTTAGTGTGGCTGTGATCCTGGGCCATTCTCATGATGTTTGTGATCTAAGATCTAGCGTTAATGTGGCTGTGATCCTGGGCCGTTCTGATAATGTTTGTGATCTATGATCTGGCGTTAGAGTGGCTGTGATCCTGGGCCGTTCTGATGATGTTTGTGATCTATGATCTGATGTTAATTTCATACTTGTTGTGATCACAAAATGTTGTATTTTCAAATATGATATTTTAACTTAAAAAACATCCTTCTAAAATATTAACTTTATTAGAATTATGCCTCACATAATTACATATCTCTTTGTTCTTCTTGGCTGAGGTTTAGGCTATTGGATATAAGGGTTAAAATTGTACACCAATAAGTCAAGGAGTACTCTAGTTAAGAGACTAGAATTTCTTTGATAAACATGTTATTTTGATAAAATTATAAAAGGACACAATAAAATATGGGACATGAAATTCTTAAAATGCAAGGAAATGAAAATTATAAATCTTTTTAAAATGATTGACCCCAATATGTTTTTGCTCGCTGAAGTGTGAGACTCGCTAGCTCTGCCCATGCAGTGATGTTAGTGTTGTTTATATGGTATATGGACATGCTCCACTGTCAGGGTTACCTTGCCGTGATTATAATGAAACCTTCCTGTTGTGTTATAAAGAGGCTGTAAGAAAGTACAATAATCAGACTACTCTCGCGGCATACAAAGTCATGTTCTCAAGTTAACTAGAGTTACGGTGATACTGCCAAATCTATCAACAACACCCAACCTTAATTGTCATATAAACTTTAATGTTTTTCTTTTGTCCACTTATAATTAAACCAAAAAGATAATGCTTTTGAGTTGGGTTAATTTTTTTCGATATGAGAAAATATACATCTTAAAAAAATTGTCAATAAATCTTTGTCCTAAACTATCACATAATTATCTCACCAGGACATAATTGGTAACTAACTATAAAATATTTCTTAAAAGGCAAAACATTACAGAGGTCTATTGATAAGATTTTAAACAATCTAGTAGCGTTCTCTGAGCTGATGTACATGTAAGATACCTTTAATAGATAAAAGTAGGAATACTGATATCTTTGTACGTTGGGTATGATTTACTCTTAGTAAAGTTAGTCATCTCTGATCAGGGTGACTGAGTTAAGTTGTTGACTATATCACAATCTTGACATAGATTCTGATCTCATATTTGTTAAAAAAAATTCTTAAGAATGAACTCTACTGGATATACATTTCAGGGGGTGCTATATTAGTTAATACTAATATTTGATATAGACAAACACATAATTTACATGGACTAAATATGCTACACTATCTACTGAACTAATTGTATAGAGTAGTAGAGGAGGTGCTTCACTAACATACAGTTATAGTCTGTGTGATTAAGTTCTATACAATATGATTTCCATGTCAGAAGAGTTAGATTTGTATGAAAATATTACATAGTGTTTTTAGCTACAAACATAATCTGAATGGTACAAAGACACCAATAAGTTAAAACATTCTATTAGTTCAGATTATGAAACATTTCTTTTCTCAACATGCATGAAATGGAGAATGAAATTTGATCTGAACCTAGAGTAAATATGAAAATGATCCCAAGGAAGTTTGATGAGAGGTCAAAGTTCAACCCAAGGATTTATGGATTTGTGTTGTAAATCACTATTAAAATGTCCTGTTAAGTCATAAGGTTTTATTTATTTACTAATTGGTGATTTAAGTAATAATTAAAGATTTGTTGATTTATTTGTGATATTAAAATTATCAACATATCAATAAGACTATCACATCTATAAGAAACAGTGTATACATAAAAGGGAGGTAACTCTGGCACCGCAGACAGAACCTGCCAGGGAATTAGTACCTTCGGGCCTCTAGGTTTGCCTGTGCCACCTGTATAATATTTCCCTTCTTTTTCATCTGCTTCACATTCTGCCAACATATCCATGACATCAACCTCCTGGAAAAGTCACACAATCAAGATCAAAAATATTTATTGGAAAGACATATTATTATGTTTTATGTATCATTAAGCACACATTCATCTGCAGATCTTCATAGTAACACTTTAATAGCCTAAACAAAGGGCATAGAAACTTTAAAAAGACCATTTATCATATAATGCTATTGAAATATAATTTGTTTTCAGACGTCAACTGAAACATAATTATCAAAGGTACTTTACTGGCCATATTGCAAATGAGATTATTTTTCAAATCAATGATCTTTCAATGGCTAGCTGAACATTAAAACCACAATGAAATACTATATATTAAAATAACATTGAAATTTCATTGACTTTTGTTTAAACATTACGTTTTCTCCTCAACGGATCAGTGATGAGTCTTTGTGGCAGAGACACCAATATCAACAAGTTAACCTACCTTCAATTTATTGTTATAAACTCTCTGGATTTCTTTTTGCATAGCTGGTGCTTTGCCCGACATGAAAATTCCAAATGTTGAGGATAGCAACTGGACATAGCGTTCATGCCTGATTTTGTCATCCGGAGGGAAGATTCGTCGGAATCGGCCACGATTTCTGTTCTCATAGTCCTCTCTAGCTGATACCTTCCTTATTCTAGCCAGTGTCTCTTTCTGAGAAGTAACACACAAAATTTCCTCACAAAATATACATGTTATAATAGAATGGTCTCTTTGATTAGATCACTAATAATGTTTTAAAGATTCAAACTTTTCTCCATTCGTACACCAGTCAGTAATTAGGTTGTACATTACTGTTATAAAGTGGGATTCATCTTAACTAAAACATAAAGCAGTAATATATCATTCCCCTACTTACAAGCTCCTCTTTCCGTTTCTCTATGCTCTGTCGCTTCTTTTCATATTCTGTTATATCAGGTCCATCGGTCCGTTTATTTTGTCGGAAAAGCCTCTTTCTGGCCTCTGCTTTTTGGGCAGCCATGTTTCTGCTCTTGTCACTTATTCTAAATGAGAAATCATTATAATCAGACCAAAAACCCATCAGTGGTTTGGGCAAAGATTATTCAGTGAGAAACTAATATCAAACTATGTCAAAACAAGAGGCCCAGAGGGCCTGTATCACTTACCGGAATATTACAGTGAATATGGGGATCAAATACTACACATTCCTACATTTCAATTATTGGTCCCTGTCCCCAAAACGCTTGGGCACCAGACCCACTGTTTATACAAAATTGATGTTCCTACTCCTACATCTACTTATGGGTAGATAGTCCGGACAGTTAATCAAAGATAAAATAATATCATACAATGTCTCTCAGTAAAACATCTACTCATATATAGGTAGATAGTCTGGACGGTTAATCAGTGATAAACTAATATTATTCTTGTTTTTCAGGTCATCCTCACAACAGTCAGGGTGACAGGTGTGTGTGAGATGTCAATATAATTATACCTGTGCAAGTTATAAAGTAAGAATATTTGTTTGCTCTTTTACATAATCATCTACAAATCGGAGATATAAAAAAGCAAACAAGAGGTAAACTTACGTTACATATCAGTACAGAATTAATGTGATACCTTCCTTCAGTAATTTGTTCCTGTGACATCACCTATCACAGTCTTCTTAATTAACTATCAATTACAATACCTATACATCACCTATCACAGTCTTCTTACTTAATATCAATTACAATACCTATACATCACCTATTACAGTCTTCTTACTTAATATCAATTATAATACCGACATGTATACATCACCTATCACAGTATTCTTACTTCATATCAATTACAATACCTATACATCATCTATCACAGTATTCTTACTTAATATCAATTACAATACCTATACATCATCTATCACAGTATTCTTACTTAATATCAATTACAATACCTATACAACACCTATTACAGTATTCTTACTTAATATCAATTATAATACCGACATGTATACATCACCTATCACAGTATTCTTACTTAATATAAATTATAATACCTACATGTATACATCACCTATCACAGTATTCTTAATTAATATCAATTATAATACCTATCACTTACCTGATATGACCTGTAAATTACTTACTTTATACCTATTACTTACTTAATGTTGAGCAATCTGATTGTGTCCTCTATCAAGGCTGACTTTATGTCGTAGTCTACTCTCTCATCTGTCCCAAAGCTAGGCGAACGATTTACCTGTTAAAGCAGGAAAAATTGTTTAAGTATCTTTCCTGTTAATACAATCTCCAGGTAGCAATACTGATAAAAAATATCAGTAAGTTTAACAAATCCCCTAAAATCCATGTGAAAATCAGAAACAGAGGCTGAAATGACCCCATTTTGGTATATGACACACAGCTTCATCTTAATGTGCTTGAACAATGGAAAGTATATCTACACTAAAATTGGTAGAGAAACATATAATTCAGTACCTGAGGTCATAAGGTAAAATAGAGCTTGTCATTTTCCCATTTTAGTACAAAACTCGGTGCTTTCTTATAATCAGGATCTCCATGAATGCATGACTCGCAGACTCATGGTAAAACACCAGAAACCATTTTTTTGGCACTTGACATCAACTTGTCAAAGGTTAGGGTTAAAGTCTAACTGTAAGGGGGTCTTTATAAGTATCAATGGTAAATGTGGTAGAGTCATCTTCTTATTACTTATATCAGGTGATATTACCTCTAGTAGCCATGGGCGGAGCTTCCTGTCAATTAACACATCAAATCCTAGCACCTCAAAACAAACGCTGTCACTTCCTGGTGCAGCTCCGGGTCGACACATCCGGTAAGCATGCAACAAGTGTGGCTCTGACACAATCAGTGTCTTCACGATCATATCACCAATGTTTTGCCACAGAAGTCCATCGTTGATGTCATTTTGTCTCAAATATTCACGGAAGAATTGAACTGAACGTTTACTTCCTGAGCTAAGAGACTCTCCTTTCTCATAGAACTCATTATGCTTGTTCACAGAATAGTTTGTTAAATGCATGAATGAATGGTTCTGAAATAAATAAAAACATAAACATCAAATGTTTTTAATTGTAGAAAATAAAAAATGAAGGCCAAGGTAAGACAGGACTTAGTTTGAATGATTTCAAGTATAGATGTCCTTACATAGTAATTCTTTATTAAAACCTTACAAAATAAACACTTTATTATGATATCAATGAAAAAAAACAGTTATTCCAATAATTAAAACCTGAACCCAACAAAATTGTATCTGTATTTGGTTAAGATCTCTGGGCTTATTGATGTAAGAGGCCCAATGGGCCTGTATCACTCACTTGCGACAAATATGAATCTTTAATGCTGATCTAGATTATTTATATGTTTGTGGATGCTGAGCTGATTACCAACTACATTGACTTCATTAGATTATAAGGGAGGCTAGGTTATTCATCTCAACAAATTATGTAGTCCTTCATCCAAGGAGGATACTTGCCTAATATTATGGCCCTTAATATATATAAGCTCTCTTGCTTATAAACATAACCTTGAAAGTATGTCAACTAGGTCATTCATTTTAACAACCCAGAATGATCCCTATAACATCGAAAAAACGTTAAAGGTCACTGGTTTGTACAAAGTTGGTAGGCTCTCATCCCAGCAATTGCTATTGGCCCCCATATCTTGACATTGGGCCTTTTAGTTATGAGAAGTTGTTTAAAGATTTTGACACATTTTGCCCCAATGACCGTGAAGAAGGTAAATATTTGTAGCCCTTCATCCGAGCATACTACTGGCCAAAACCATGAACCTGGGCATCTTCCTAAACAAGAAGGTGTTTGAATAGATAAACACAATTGACCCCTGTGACCTTGAAGTACACAAGTGTAGGTCATGGTCAATCATTTGGAAACTGTTAAGCCCTGCATGAAAATGGACCAATATCTTGACCATGAGTCTCTTTGTTGGAGAGAAGTTGTTAAATAGTAAAGTTGAAAAATTGTACTTGATTTGTTTCTAAACATATCAAAATTTAAATTCCATTCAATTAATAGTGTCTGATCCAATCAAAATTGTATTAAGTTTACTTCTGAGTCTATCAAAATAAAAAAAGTCTATTAAATTACTTACTAGTTTCTTAATCAAACTAAATCACATACTTTAGGGTATAGATAATACTCACAATGTTGGCTTCAGTTGGTGCAAGATATTTTTCAGTACTTAGTCTGACAAGGCCATCGTCAAATAGAAACACCCTGAGTGGGTCACACGAGGTCACAAGTACGTAGAGACGGAGGTCAAACTTGTAGCCATCCATCAGCAGTGGTTTGTCTATATATTCTTGTACTATAAAATGTTCTGTCTGGGGAATTTTTTCTGCATTTCTAAAGAGCTGAATCCTGAAAAATAAAAACAAAGTTTATTGCCAACAAGAGAGTTATGTACACTGATATATGTTTTACTTATTAACATTTAACATACCTCGCCCCTGTGACTTGAAAGTAGACCAAGGTTTAGTCATTTGAATTAGAACACTGACTCGTCATGTGGTAATGCATCCTCAATAACCATTAAGAAGCCTTAAATCAGCCCATTATGGCATATCAATGTACTATGATGTGGCTCATGTTTCTTTCTACCTCCAACTTTGCTGGGCTAACAGAAATACCAGACATATAATACTCATTTGAACTTTGAAAACCTCACCCTGTTACCAGCCAGGGTTGTCAGAGATCCAATTTGTCTTTGAACTTTGGACCCAAATGATAGTGGCCTCTGACCCAGTGACCTTGATCGTTTGGTCAGTTAACTGCTTGTTTGATTCTAACTAATCTTTTTCATAAAATCTTAACAAAGTTTGACCTTGATCTTGGTCAGTTGACCATGATTATTTGCTTCATACCAGGATGCTCATAACCGGTACAATATCATGATCCTCCTGGGCATCTTGGTTATTGTCAAGAAGTTGCTTAACTATAGTTAAGTCTATGGTAATCACCTCTGGCCCTGAGGTTTAGTTAGAAGGTTGTAGTCTATAGTAATCGCCCATGACCCTGAGGTCTAGTTAGAAGGTTGTAGTCTAAAGTAATCACCCCTGGCCCTGAGGTCTAGTTATAAGGTTGTAGTCTATAGTAATCACCTCTGGCCCTGAGGTCTAGTTAGAAGGTTGTAGTTTATAGTAATCGCCCATGGCCCTGAGGTCTAGTTAGAAGGTTGTAGTCTAAAGTAATCACCCCTGGCCCTGAGGTCTAGTTAGAAGGTTGTAGTCTATAGTTATCACCCATGGCCCTGAGGTCTAGTTAGAAGGTTGTAGTCTATAGTAATCACCCCTGGCCCTGAGGTCTAGTTAGAAGGTGTGGGTCTATAGTAATCACCCCTGGCCCTGAGGTCTAGTTAGAAGGTTGTAGTCTATAGTAATCACCCCTGGCCCTGAGGTCTAGTTAGAAGGCTGTAGTCTATAGTAATCACCCATGGCCCTGAGGTCTAGTTAGAAGGTTGTAGTCTATAGTAATCACCCATGGCCCTGAGGTCTAGTTAGAAGGTGTGGGTCTATAGTAATCACCCATGACCCTAAGGTCTAGTTAGAAGGTTGTAGTCTATAGTAATCACCCATGGCCCTGAGGTCTAGTTAGAAGGTTTAGTCTATGGTAATCACCCATGGCCCTGAGGTCTAGTTAGAAAGTTGTAGTCTATAGTAATCACCCATGGCCCCGAGGTCTAGTTAGAAGGTTGTAGTCTATAGTAATCACCCATGGCCCTGAGGTCTAGTTAGAAGGTTGTAGTCTATAGTAATCACCTCTGGCCCTGAGGTCTAGTTATAAGGTGGTAGTCTATAGTTATCACCCATGGCCCTGAGGTCTAGTTAGAAGGTTGTAGTCTATAGTAATCACCCATGGCCCTGAGGTCTAGTTAGAAGGCTGTAGTCTATAGTAATCACCCATGGCCCTGAGGTCTAGTTAGAAGGTTTAGTCTATGGTAATCACCCATGGCCCTGAGGTCTAGTTAGAAAGTTGTAGTCTATAGTAATCGCCCATGGCCCTGAGGTCTAGTTAGAAGGTTGTAGTCTATAGTAATCACCCATGGCCCTGAGGTGTAGTTATAAGGTTGTAGTCTATAGTTATCACCCATGGCCCTGAAGTCTAGTTAGAAGGTTGTAGTCTATAGTTATCACCCATGGCCCTGAGGTCTAGTTAGAAGGTGGTAGTCTATAGTAATCACCCATGGCCCTGAGGTCTAGTTAGAAGGTTGTAGTCTATAGTAATCACCCATGGCCCTGAGGTCTAGTTAGAAGGTGGTAGTCTATAGTAATCACCCATGACCCTAAGGTCTAGTTAAAAGGTGGTAGTCTATAGTAATCACCCCTGGCCCTGAGGTCTAGTTATAAGGTTGTAGTCTATAGTAATCACCCATGGCCCTGAGGTCTAGTTATAAGGTTGTAGTCTATAGTAATCACCCCTGGCCCTGAGGTCTAGTTAGAAGGTTGTAGTCTATGGTAATCACCCATGGCCCTGAGGTCTAGTTAGAAAGTTAAGTCTACAGTAATCACCCCTGGCCCTGAGGTCTAGTTAGAAGGTTGTAGTCTATAGTAATCACCCCTGGCCCTGAGGTCTAGTTAGAAGGTTGTAATCTATAGTTATCACCCCTGGCCCTGAGGTCTAGTTAGAAGGTTGTAGTCTATAGTTATCACCCATGGCCCTGAGGTCTAGTTAAAGGTTTGGTTTGGTTTGTTTTTGTTTAACGTCCTATTAACAGCCAGGGTCATTTAAGGACGTGCCAGGTTTTGGAGGTGGAGGAAAGCCGGAGTACCCGGAGAAAAACCACCGGCCTACAGTCAGGTACCTGGCAACTGCCCAACGTAGGTTTCGAACTCGCAACCCAGAGGTGGAGGGCTAGTGATAAAGTGTCGGGAGACACCTTAACCACTCGGCCACCACGGCCCCTCCGTTGTAGTCTATATTTCTTACCCATGTCCCTGAGCTCCATTGGAAGGTTTAATGATGAATGTTTTGGTTTTTTTCTTTGCACGTAGGTCCTTGGCGTAGTTAAGTAAAAGGCTGTGGTCGGCAGGGAGGATCCAGGTTTTAGGAGCAAAGGAAAAGTCATCAGCAAGTTGTTTCTGTACTCTGAAGAAAACAAAGGATGAGTTAGAAGAGCATGGTTAGTTTATTCTTTAAACTGACATAGCTACATACATGTACAGACTAATTGAAGGATGATATATCACTATAAGATTAACTAGGTATAATTCTATATGATCTGATGGGTACAGATTTACATAGGAGATCTGTATATGATATGTATAGCCTCTGTTACATTGTAAATATACAACAAGATGTAGATGACAGTATTTAATTTGTACTGGATCAATAAAGTTTGTCCATAACTGACTTATAATTATACAGCTGTTGTTATGGGCCATTTAAATATATTAAAACAAAATTTGATACTGCACACAAACTGCTTTTATGTTATGGAAGCTGTATGATATATCAAGCTACTGGAACAGCTTACATTAGGAGAATTAACCTCTGGCAGCCGTGATTGATATGAGACCATCGGGCCAACTTAATAAAGGTGGCTATAACAACAGATAGTAATCATCTCTTCATTAACAATTCATAACCACCCCACACAGAAATAGGGTGGAGAGAATACGTCGTCAGGCTATCTGTTCACCACTTCAAAAGCGAGCTTCTCAAGTTGTGTGTGACCCCTATTAGCTAGGCCGCAGGGTAACACATAGGGGACACCTGTTACTAGGCCGCAGGGTAACACGTAGGGGACACCTGTTACTAGGCTACATGGTAACACAGGGAACACCTGTTACTAGGCTACAGGGTAACACAGGGAACACCTGTTACTAGGCTACAGGGTAACACATAGGGAACAACTGTTACTAGGCCGCAGGGTAACACGTAGGGGACAACTGTTACTAGGCTGCAGGGTAACACGTTTTGTTTTTGGTTTTTTGGTATATTTTGCTTTTCTAGTTCTTAGACATTTTATGTTTAAACTTAGAAAAGTGTGTTATCATGTCTGCATTTTCTTGGTTTTACTTAGGACCCTGAGTGAGTATTATGTTGTGTACAACTATCATGTTAACACTGTAAATTCTGTTACACATTCTGACACTCGTTAACCTTATCTGCTGACTTGGTGACACTTTTGGTCATCATAGTAAGCTGACGCATCAAATAAAATGGTTTTATGGAACAGGTTAGTTATGATTTAGATTGGTTAAATGGTAAATTACTTAGCCATGTTGCGGGCCAGACAATCCTTGCGTGTGATTTCCCCCATCCCTGGGAAATGGTTGATCCTTTGGAAAGATTTCATCTCCGAGATCCGATCCGTGGCAACAAAACAGTCATTCCAAAATAGATAGCTGAAGACAAAATTATATTATACTTATCAGCATAGTTACTTGACGACAAAGTAATATTATTGATCAGAATGGGTTCTTGTGGACAAAAATTACACATTTTCTGTTTTTAATTGAGCAGATAGATAGTTTGGGAGAGAAACATAACCTTTATCAGGATTGATAGCTTAAATTTCTACAATCTGTGAAGATCATTTGACCTTCAAAAGTCCTTCAATGTCAAAAACAAAATTTACACACCATCTTGTCATTAATGCCCTGATCTACCAACCTGTTTGGGTCGTCATCTTTGGCAACAGCATATCCAAGCTTTTCAGACATCTGACGAACTAAGAGAATATATACAAATTTTAATTAATAATTGGAAGAGAAAGTTCTGACAAATGCAAGTAAATCTAATTCTCACACTGACAAGAGGAGCTAGCCTAACTCTCACACTGACAAGTGGTACCTGACCTGAGTATAATTATCCCACTGACAAGTAGAAGCTGACCTAATTCTCACACTGACAAGTAGAAGCTGACCTAATTCTCACAATATGTAGAAGCTGACCTAATTCTCACACTGACAAGTAGAAGCTGACCTAATTCTCACACTGACAAGTAGAAGCTGACCTAATTCTCACACTGACAAGTAGAAGCTGACCTAATTCTCACAATATGTAGAAGCTGACTTAATTCTCACAATATGTAGAAGCTGACCTAATTCTCACACTGACAAGTAGAAGCTGACCTAATTCTCACACTGACAAGTAGAAGCTGACCTAATTCTCACAATATGTAGAAGCTGACCTAATTCTCACAATGACAAGTAGAAGCTGACCTAATTCTCACACTGACAAGTGCCAGCATGACCTAATTCTCACAATGACAAGAGGAAGTCTAACCTAATTCTCACACTGTCAAGTGGCATTATGACCTAGTTCTCACACTGACAAGTAGAAGCTGACTTAATTCTCACACTGACAAGTAGAAGCTGACCTAATTCTCACACTGACAAGTAGAAGCTGACCTAATTCTCACAATGACAAGTTGAAGTCTCTGACTCATGCTGACAACTGACAATACTTATTCTCTCCTAATGGAATGAAGCTGCTAGAGTGCTGACAAGATCTTTCTTAATATAGCAACAGTGACCTTAACCTGATGACCCTGAAACATGAACTTGTCTTAGATATTATACATATAGTCCTTTGTATTCATATGAAATTTGGTCAAAATCCCTCAAAGAATTAAGTGCTGGCAAAGGATTTTCTAACAAATAGTAACCGTGACCTTGACCTAAACCCAAACACAAACTTGTAGATATATTACGATTACAGTCCTTTGTATTTGTGTGACATTTGATTGAAATCCCTCAGGGAATGAAGCCTCATAAGTGCTGACAATGGATTTTCTAAAAATAATAACGGTGGCCTTGACTTTAACCCAACAACCCTGCAACTCAAACTTGTCTGAGATATTATGGTTCCTTGCATTTGTGTGAAATTTGATCAAAATCATTCAAGAAATGAATTAAGCCACCACAGCACTGACAAGGATTTTCTAAAAATAGTTAGTGACCTTGATCTTGACCTGACAACCCTGAAATTCCAACTGTCTGAGGTTTAATAGTCCTTTAATGTATTTGAGTGAAGATAGATCCAAATCCCTCAAGGAATGAAGCCACTAAAGTGCTGACAAGTGGTGTTACATGTGTTACATATATACATATGTACAGGCAGATGGAGATGAAAAATATATAGTCCCCCCCCCCCCCCCCCCCAGTTTCTGCGGTAGGGGACTAATAAGATCGATAAGAGATGTTGAAAATTTCTGGCCTTCATTAGGGCTATAATCAGGTACATTTACCCAATACTTACTGACATCATAACGGGTGCCACTAAGGTTGACAGTGATCAGACTTTTCTTTTTCCGTTTCTTTTTAGGTATAAGAGGTCCTTTGAGTCTGTCATCTGCTTCTGCCATTTCCTGTTGTCTTTCGTCGAGACGATCGTCATGGCGTCGACCTGTTTGTTGAAGTGGTCCTGTGGTCTTGGCACTTGGTCGTTGTGTGTAGTGCATCAGGGAACTTAAGGTTACATCTAAAAATATATAGTTATGTCATCTCATTATAGATATGTAATATACAGTTATGTCATCTCATTATAGATATGTAATATACAGTTATGTCATCTCATTATAGATATGTAATATACAGTTATATGTCATCTCATTAAAGATACGTAATATATAGTTATGTCATCTCATTAAAGATATGTAATATATAGTTATGTCATCTCATTATAGATATGTAATATATAGTTATGTCATCTCATTATAGATACGTAATATACAGTTATGTCATCTCATTAAAGATATGTAATGTACAGTTAAGTCATCTCATTATAGATATGTAATATACAGTTAAGTCATCTCATTATAGATATGTAATATACAGTTATGTCATCTCATTAAAGATATGTAATATACAGTTATGTCATCTCATTAAAGATATGTAATGTACAGTTATGTCATCTCATTATAGATATGTAATGTACAGTTATGTCATCTCATTATAGATACGTAATGTACAGTTATGTCATCTCATTAAAGATATGTAATATACAGTTATGTCATCTCATTATAGATATGTAATGTATAGTTATGTCATCTCATTATAGATATGTAATATACAGTTATGTCATCTCATTATAGATACGTAATATACAGTTATGTCATCTCATTATAGATATGTAATGTACAGTTATGTCATCTCATTATAGATACGTAATATACAGTTATGTCATCTCATTATAGATACGTAATATACAGTTATGTCATCTCATTAAAGATATGTAATATATAGTTATGTCATCTCATTATAGATATGTAATGTACAGTTATGTCATCTCATTAAAGATATGTAATGTACAGTTATGTCATCTCATTATAGATATGTAATATACAGTTATGTCATCTCATTATAGATATGTAATGTACAGTTATGTCATCTCATTAAAGATATGTAATGTACAGTTATGTCATCTCATTATAGATATGTAATGTACAGTTATGTCATCTCATTAAAGATATGTAATGTACAGTTATGTCATCTCATTATAGATATGTAATGTACAGTTATGTCATCTCATTATAGATACGTAATGTACAGTTATGTCATCTCATTAAAGATATGTAATGTACAGTTATGTCATCTCATTATAGATATGTAATGTACAGTTATGTCATCTCATTATAGATATGTAATATACAGTTATGTCATCTCATTATAGATATGTAATGTACAGTTATGTCATCTCATTAAAGATATGTAATGTACAGTTATGTCATCTCATTAAAGATACGTAATATACAGTTATGTCATCTCATTAAAGATATGTAATGTACAGTTAAAAATCTCATTATAGATATGTAATGTACAGTTAAAACATCTGATTAGAGATATGTAACTATTATAAGATAAAACATCTCATTATATATATATATAATATGTATCTTTTACTATCTATTTCATTCATGTTAATTGATCAAGTTGGATTACAAAAGAAATTTTTACAGGATATTGAATGCCGAGATTTCCAAATCACCACAAATTAATCTGACCTATTTTGATCTCCTAGCTTCTCTGGTAGTCTGTACTACACAGTATAGCTAAATGATGAGACATCCACTTATGGGCTTTTCCACAATTTCTAACAATATGTAGTGTAAGTGGAACACTGGATTAAACTCAATCAATTTATCTTGACCGACATGATATATTTAGGATAACGTCATTATACTGTGACTTGTCTACAGAGTTTAGACTCCTTTACTCAAATTAAATGTTACCCACAAACTATACGTAAAACATAGTTCGGTAAACATGCACACTAAACAAATCACCGTTTACACTATTGCGTTCATTCTAATGTAACATTACAATTACAACATTCTCAAGAAGATGTTTTGCAGCATATTTTTTACTGGAAAATTGTTTTGCAATTATAATATGCAATATACAAGTTGTATATCCTGAAATAATGAAGATAATGTTTTTCAATAAAAAAAGAAAATTAAAAATAGTATTTCATATATAAATGACCTCCTATCAGATAGCACTGGGTTTATAGTAACTGAAAAAGAATTACATATTAAAATAACACTGACTTTGCAATGATCAACTGCGCACCACTTAGCTAATTTGTGACTTAATAATACAAGTTATGTACTTTGTAGCATGTGAGTGACAGTTCATGGAAGCCGTGCTGCAGGTGCCTTTAAAAAAACTTTCATTATCAAAAATTATACAGAATATTGATACAGTAATTACACTATTGCGTTCATTCTAATGTAACATTATAATTATAACATTCTCAAGAAGATATATTTGTATCACTTTGTCTTGATTATAGCAGACGATTATTACAAATCATTGAGAAGATATAATCACATTGCCCCGTCTCTCGTGTGGTAAAACTACATTCTATAACCTCATCAATCCCGATAAATAGGTGTAAATTATAAACAATGAGATATGACCTTACCTGAGAGCCACATTGTATCAGAAGATCAATTACGTGTACAATAGTAATCAATATCCCTATTGACTAGTTGACTTTGTAGGAAGAAAACTTGGATTACTAAATGTGAACTTTCCTTGACTGTTGTGCCACATGAGATACAGGGCCCTAAGTACATAGACACACACACTGCAGTACCTGTAATCAATATTACTCTTTATGTGGAGACTCTTCCTGTAGAAAGTACAACTATATCATTTAATAATTCAAATGAAGCATTTCTATGATGAGAGAGGTCCTCTGTGGGGACCAAGGAATTATTAAATACGATAAATTCCCGATCTTCCAAAATCAACCTCAATTAATGTTCCTAATAATTAGTCCCTACCCTCACAGTCTAACTGTCCCTACGGCTACCACACAGTCTAACTGTCCCTACCCTCACAGTCTAACTGTCCCTACCCTCCCAGTCTAACTGTCCCTACCCTCCCAGTCTAACTGTCCCTACCCTCATGGTCTGACTGTCCCTACCCTCACGGTCTAACTGTCCCTTAACCCTCACGGTCTGACTGTCCCTACCCCCACAGTCTGACTGTCCCTACCCCCACAGTCTAACTGTCCCTACCTCCACAGTCTGACTGTCACTACCCTCACAGTCTGACTGTCCCTACCCCCACAGTTTAACTGTCCCTACCCTCACAGTCTGACTGTCCCTACCCCCACAGTCTAACTGTCCCTACCCTCACAGTCTAACTGTCCCTACCCTCACAGTCTATCTGTCCCTACCCTCACAGTCTGACTGTCCCTACCCTCACAGTCAGACTGTTCCTATCCCCACAGTCTGACTGTCCCTACCCTCACAGTCTATCTGTCCCTACCCTCACAGTCTATCTGTCCCTACCCCCACAGTCTATCTGTCCCTACCCTCACAGTCTGACTGTTCCTACCCTCACAGTCTAACTGTCCCTACCCTCACGGTCTGACTGTTCCTACCCCCACAGTCTGACTGTCCCTACCCCCACAGTCTGACTGTCCCTACCCTCACAGTCTGACTGTCCCTACCCCCACTGTATAAGTCTGACTGTCCCTCCCCCCCACAGTCTGACTGTCCCTACCCCCACAGTCTGACTGTCCCTACCCCAACAGTCTGACTGTCCCTACCCCTACAGTCTGACTGTCCCTACCCCCACAGTCTAACTGTCCCTACCCTCACAGTCTGACTGTCCCTACCCTCACAGTCTGACTGTCCCTACCCCCACAGTCTGACTGTCCCTACCCCCACAGTCTGACTGTCCCTACCCTCACAGTCTGACTGTCCCTACCCTCATAGTCTAACTGTCCCTACCCCCACAGTCTGACTGTCCCTATCCCCACAGTCTAACTGTCCCTACCCTCACAGTCTAACTGTCCCTACCCTCACAGTCTGACTGTCCCTACCCCCATAGTCTAACTGTCCCTACCCCCACAGTCTGACTGTCCCTACCCCCACAGTCTGACTGTCCCTACCCCCCAGTCTGACTGTCCCTACCCCCACAGTCTGACTGTCCCTACCCTCACAGTCTGACTGTCCCTACCCCACAGTCTGACTGTCCCTACCCTCACAGTCTGACTGTCCCTACCCCAACAGTCTGACTGTCCCTACCCCTACAGTCTGACTGTCCCTACCCCCACAGTCTGACTGTCCCTACCCCCACAGTCTGACTGTCCCTACCCCCACAGTCTGACTATCCCTATACCCCCACAGTCTGACTGTCCCTACCCCCACAGTCTGACTGTCCCTACCCTCACAGTCTAACTGTCCCTACCCTCACAGTTTGACTGTCCCTACCCCAACAGTCTAACTGTCCCTACCCCAACAGTCTGACTGTCCCTATCCCCACAGTCTAACTGTCCCTACCCTCACAGTCTAACTGTCCCTACCCCCACAGTCTGACTGTCCCTATCCCCAGAGTCTAACTGTCCCTATCCCCACAGTCTAACTGTCCCTATCCCCACAGTCTAACTGTCCCTACCCCCACAGTCTAACTGTCCCTACCCTCACAGTCTGACTATCCCTACCCTCTCAGTCTGACTATCCCTACCCCCACAGTGTGACTGTCCCTACCCCCACAGTGTGACTGTCCCTACCCCCACAGTGTGACTGTCCCTACCCCCACAGTCTGACTGTTCCTACCCCCACAGTCTGACTGTCCCTACCCTCACAGTCTAACTGTCCCTACCCTCACAGTGTGACTGTCCCTACCCTCACAGTCTGACTGACCCTACCCCCACTGTCTGACTGTCCCTACCCCCACAGTCTAACTGTCCCTACCCCCACAGTCTAACTGTCCCTACCCTCACAGTCTGACTGTCCCTACCCTCACAGTCTGACTGTCGCTACCCCCACAGTCTAACTGTCCCTACCCCCCACAGTCTGACTGTCCCTACTCTCACAGTCTGACTATCCCTATACCCCCACAGTCTGACTGTCCCTACCCTCACAGTCTGACTGTCCCTACCCTCACAGTCTGACTGTCCCTACCCTCACAGTCTGACTGTCCCTACCCTCACAGTCTGACTGTCCCTACCCTCACAGTCTGACTGTCCCTACCCCCACAGTCTAACTGTCCCTACCCCCACAGTCTAACTGTCCCTAACCCCCACAGTCTAACTGTCCCCACCCTCACAGTCTAACTGTCCCTATCCTCACAGTCTGACTGTCCCTACCCTCACAGTCTGACTGTCCCTACCCTCACAGTCTGACTGTCCCTACCCTCACAGTCTGACTATCCCTACCCCCACAGTCTGACTGTCCCTATACCCCCATAGTCTGAATGTCCTGATCTTTACAATTATTTGTATGACAGACCTAATTCATCATATTGTGTGCTGTAGATGGTAAATCCATGGTGACATTTTTTATGAGGTTAAGATCCTGAAGCTTGGTGATGTGGGAATATTAACATATCTACAGGTAAGTCACAAGTGAATGCTATGTTTCTTAACCAGATCTGGGTTTATTACACATCCAAGGCGGCCTCAAACCATTCAGGTGAAGGAACAACTTGTATCTTACTTTGTCAATAAAGCTACACAGGTGAAAAACACATACCAAACCTTATCATCTCCTCCATACCACACTGATGGTACAAAAATACTGAAGCTGATAATGCATTCATATTACTCAAATGTTGCAAATAACTTGAAAAGTGTTTCAACTTTATTTTAAGCTAATATCAAGCTAAAAACTGAACATTAATTGTTTCTTCCAAACAACTTCTCAGGTTTCAGAATCTATAACTAATTGATGAACTTTTTTACCAACACAAGGGGGGATAATGATGTCATATCTCACATGTTATAACTCTGAATACTTAAGTGTAAAAGTCCTTTTGATCGCGATAATTTCATCCACTCATATAATATTTTGATATCAATTTGCTTAATGAAGAACTACAAATGAAGTTGAATTGAACGTGGAAATTACACCCACATGTATTATTATTATTCCCTTTATTTCCTCCTTAAAGAAGATTTTATTCACTTGAAGGATGAAATATTCTAAAGTGAATTAAGGGACAATGCTTTTCCATCCAAACTAATTTGAACACAACATTTTTTTTTATTCCACAGGCTACTCCACAGACATTCTGGTATAACATTTACAGTCTCCATTACTGTCTGATATAGTTTACAGATCCAGTACTGTCTGATATAGTTTACAGATCCAGTACTGTCTGATATAGTTTACAGATCCAGTACTGTCTGATATAGTTTACAGATCCAGTACTGTCTGATATAGTTAACAGATCCAGTACTGTCTGATATAGTTTACAGATCCAGTACTGTCTGATATAGTTTACAGATCCAGTACTGTCTGATATAGTTTACGGATCCAGTACTGTCTGATATAGTTAACAGATCCAGTACTGTCTGATATAGTTAACAGATCCAGTACTGTCTGATATAGTTTACAGATCCAGTACTGTCTGATATAGTTTACAGATCCAGTACTGTCTGATATAGTTAACAGATCCAGTACTGTCTGATATAGTTTACAGATCCAGTACTGTCTGATATAGTTTACAGATCCAGTACTGTCTGATATAGTTTACAGATCCAGTACTGTCTGATATAGTTAACAGATCCAGTACTGTCTGATATAGTTAACAGATCCAGTACTGTCTGATATAGTTTACAGATCCAGTACTGTCTGATATAGTTAACAGATCCAGTACTGTCTGATATAGTTAACAGATCCAGCACTGTCTGATATAGTTAACAGATCCAGTACTGTCTGATATAGTTTACAGATCCAGTACTGTCTGATATAGTTAACAGATCCAGTACTGTCTGATATAGTTTACAGATCCAGTATTGTCTGATATAGTTTACAGATCCAGTACTGTCTGATATAGTTTACAGATCCAGTACTGTCTGATATAGTTTACAGATCCAGTACTGTCTGATATAGTTTACAGATATACTGGTATAACATTTACAGATCCAGTACTGTCTGATATAGTTAACAGATCCAGTACTGTCTGATATAGTTTACAGATCCAGTACTGTCTGATATAGTTTACAGATATACTGGTATAACATTTACAGATCCAGTACTGTCTGATATAGTTTACAGATCCAGTACTGTCTGATATAGTTTACAGATCCAGTACTGTCTGATATAGTTTACAGATCCAGTACTGTCTGATATAGTTTACAGATCCAGTACTGTCTGATATAGTTAACAGATCCAGTACTGTCTGATATAGTTTACAGATATACTGGTATAACATTTACAGATCCAGTATTGTCTGATATAGTTTACAGATATACTGGTATAACATTTACAGATCCAGTACTGTCTGATATAGTTTACAGATCCAGTACTGTCTGATATAGTTAACAGATCCAGTACTGTCTGATATAGTTAACAGATCCAGTACTGTCTGATATAGTTTACAGTCTCCAGTACTGTCTGATATAGTTTACAGATCCAGTACTGTCTGATATAGTTAACAGATCCAGTACTGTCTGATATAGTTAACAGATCCAGTACTGTCTGATATAGTTAACAGATCCAGTACTGTCTGATATAGTTAACAGATCCAGTACTGTCTGATATAGTTTACAGATCCAGTACTGTCTGATATAGTTAACAGATCCAGTACTGTCTGATATAGTTAACAGATCCAGTACTGTCTGATATAGTTAACAGATCCAGTACTGTCTGATATAGTTTACAGTCTCCAGTACTGTCTGATATAGTTTACAGATCCAGTACTGTCTGATATAGTTAACAGATCCAGTACTGTCTGATATAGTTAACAGATCCAGTACTGTCTGATATAGTTAACAGATCCAGTACTGTCTGATATAGTTTACAGATCCAGTACTGTCTGATATAGTTAACAGATCCAGTACTGTCTGATATAGTTTACAGTCTCCAGTACTGTCTGATATAGTTTACAGATCCAGTACTGTCTGATATAGTTTACAGATCCAGTACTGTCTGATATAGTTTACAGATCCAGTACTGTCTGATATAGTTTACAGATCCAGTACTGTCTGATATAGTTAACAGATCCAGTACTGTCTGATATAGTTTACAGATATACTGGTATAACATTTACAGATCCAGTACTGTCTGATATAGTTTACAGTCTCCAGTACTGTCTGATATAGTTAACAGATCCAGTACTGTCTGATATAGTTAACAGATCCAGTACTGTCTGATATAGTTTACAGATCCAGTACTGTCTGATATAGTTAACAGATCCAGTACTGTCTGATATAGTTAACAGATCCAGTACTGTCTGATATAGTTAACAGATCCAGTACTGTCTGATATAGTTAACAGATCAGTACTGTCTGATATAGTTAACAGATCCAGTACTGTCTGATATAGTTAACAGATCCAGTACTGTCTGATATAGTTAACAGATCCAGTACTGTCTGATATAGTTAACAGATCCAGTACTGTCTGATATAGTTAACAGATCCAGTATTGTCTGATATAGTTAACAGATCCAGTACTGTCTGATATAGTTAACAGATCCAGTACTGTCTGATATAGTTTACAGATCCAGTACTGTCTGATGTAGTTTACAGATCCAGTATTGTCTGATATAGTTTACAGATCCAGTACTGTCTGATATAGTTAACAGATCCAGTACTGTCTGATATAGTTAACAGATCCAGTACTGTCTGATATAGTTTACAGATCCAGTACTGTCTGATATAGTTTACAGATCCAGTACTGTCTGATATAGTTAACAGATCCAGTACTGTCTGATATAGTTTACAGATCCAGTACTGTCTGATATAGTTAACAGATCCAGTACTGTCTGATATAGTTTACAGATCCAGTACTGTCTGATATAGTTAACAGATCCAGTACTGTCTGATATAGTTAACAGATCCAGTACTGTCTGATATAGTTTACAGATCCAGTACTGTCTGATATAGTTTACAGATCCAGTACTGTCTGATATAGTTTACAGATCCAGTACTGTCTGATATAGTTAACAGATCCAGTACTGTCTGATATAGTTTACAGATCCAGTACTGTCTGATATAGTTTACAGATCCAGTACTGTCTGATATAGTTAACAGATCCAGTACTGTCTGATATAGTTAACAGATCCAGTACTGTCTGATATAGTTTACATATATACTGGTATAACATTTACAGATCCAGTATTGTCTGATATAGTTTACAGATCCAGTACTGTCTGATATATATACATGTGTGTTATATACATGTGTGTTATATATATACATGTATATGAAATACAGGTGTGGTATATACATGTGTGTTATATATATACATGTGTGTTATATATATACATGTGTATTATATACATGTGTGGTATATACATGTGTGTTCTATACAAGTGTGTTATATACATGTATATGATATACAGGTGTGTAATATACAGGTGTGCTATATACAAGTGTGTTATATACATGTATATGATATACAGGTGTGTAATATACAGGTGTGCTATATACAAGTGTGTTATATACATGTATATGATATACAGGTGTGTAATATACAGGTGTGCTATATACAAGTGTGTTATATACATGTGGTGTGTAATATACAGGGTGTGTAATATACAGGTGTGTTATATACTAGTGTGTTTCTTACATGTTTGTTCCTGACAACTGTGTTATTTGCAATTGTTTGATATATATAAGTATGTTCTATACAACTGACATGTTCTAATACAAGTGTGTGGCTCTGTGGTTTTCTGATATGCCTACAGCATTTAAATAGATATTCGATCTCCTGTTTCTATTGATTGCAGCAGTGGATGCTTCCGTTTTATTTTAGAGTCAATATTGAATGAATACAGCAGGTGTATTAGCTACAAGTGAATGTGACATTGGAGCAAACAAAGCAATGTACCTATCTTTAACCAAGGGCTGGTTCAAAGTCATCAATAATGTATGGCCCTTCCCCATAACTGACCCAGAACAACTTATATCTTGTCAGTACTGTCCAACACCCACATCTCATATATCTTAAGTGTCAAATATTTAACTTGTAACCAAGAGGCCCAAATGGCCTGCATCTCTCACAATTATTCAATATCTTTTGAAAAAGAGGCACAATTGACCTGCATAACTCACCTGCATATTCACTGCAATGTTCTCTACCTTTCATCGGTTAATAAAAAGTGGTTTGAATATTTTATCAAAGGTGACACCTCTGTAAATCCTTGAACACTTTGTTAATGGTGTTAACCCCAGAGCCTTAACCAGTCAAATACAAATGTACCTTCTATGTCTTTTGCATATTTGGTTGATCAAAAGTTTCAAGAATGTGTTCAAAATCTGACTCCTGTGACCTTCAATGTGGATCAGAGTATTTTTTTCTAAATTTGTTGGGTGCTTTCCGAGGAACCTACCAACCAAATATCTTGAATTCTTAAGACCTTTTGGCTATTGAAAAGAAGTTGTTTAAAGGAAACTTCTGACAGCAAGACATCAGGCAATGTGCAAACAGGTGTGCTAAACTGTCTATATACAAATGTAGTTGTAAATTTTACTGAGGCATGCAAATTTTAACATATGCATGATCTATCCTCAGAAATCCCAGGCAATATGGCAAGTATGGTAAGTTCTTTTCACAAACAATAAGTTAATAACAGCAAGCTTTACCCAGCGAAACATCAAGAACTTCAGAAGAAGCTGTTGGAATTTTGTCCCCATGATGCTTAAGTGACCTAAAAAAACCAGGTCAAGGAGCAGCTTTTTCACAAACACTATCATGTTTCACTTCAGAAAACTGTGTATTGTGGTCCCTACAGTCATTGACTTCAGAAAACTCAGTGTATTGTGGTCCCTACAGTCATTGACTTCAGAAAACTGTGTATTGTGGTCCCTACAGTCATTGACTTCAGAAAACTGTGTATTGTGGTCCCTACAGTCATTGACTTCAGAAAACTGTGTATTGTGGTCCCTACAGTCATTGACTTCAGAAAACTCAGTGTATTGTGGTCCCTACAGTCATTGACTTCAGAAAACTGTGTATTGTGGTCCCTACAGTCATTGACTTCAGAAAACTCAGTGTATTGTGGTCCTTGCAGCCATTCATTCTAAATACTTGTAAGAAAAAAAGTTGATGGAGACAGGACAATGGACGACAATGCCACTCTTGATGGAGGCAGGACAATGGACGACAATGCCACTCTTGGTGGAGGCAGGACAATAGACAGTAATGCCACTCTTTTTGGAGGCAGGACAATGGATGGTAATGCCACTTGATGCAGGCAGGACAATGGATATCAATGCCACTCATGATGGAGGCAGGACAATGGATAGCAATGCCACTCTTGGTGGAGGCAGGACAATGGACGACAATGCCACTCTTGGTGGAGGCAGGACAATGGATGGGAATGCCACTTGATGCAGGCAGGACAATGGATATCAATGCCACTCATGATGGAGGCAGGACAATGGATAGCAATGCCACTCTTGGTGGAGGCAGGACAATGGATAGCAATGCCACTCTTGTTGGAGGCTGGACAATAGACAGCAATGCCACTCTTGTTGGAGGCTGGACAATAGACAGCAATGCCACTCTTGGTGGAGGCAGGACAATGGATAGCAATGCCACTCTTGATGGAGGCAGGACAATTGACAGCAATGCCACTCTTGGTGGAGGCAGGACAATGGATAGCAATGCCACTCTTGATGGAGGCAGGACAATTGACAGCAATGCCACCCTTGGCTTTTCAGACTACTCTCCAGAATGAATTTATACAAACATTACTAGAGACAGATAAGACACATGCTAGACCAAGTGACAGGTATTTTGAGGCATTATAATGGAGCAATACCGGCATTTTATCAACTGTTGACTTCTATCAAGCCTCCTTGTGTCACTGTTTTACCATAGAATACTGACAGAATCAATATGTACAGGTGATCCAGACACTACTTATATATACAAACCACTCATGATAAATGGTAAGGAAGGTTCTAACATTTGAAACTATTATGCAATACTAATTCTCATCATCTGAGAATATTTTCACTGTTACCAGCTTACAGTAAGAAGTATGGTTACTCAATGACAAGTCTTTCTATCAAAACAAACACTGCCTTTTCATGTAACTTAATTATTTTCTTTAGAAGCTTGTAATATGATATTCTTGTATATCTGTTTTACCAATGATTGGCCCTGCCATAAATCAATCCATCTTGGACAGCCAACTTGGTACTAAAATAGCAAATTATGGAAATTCTATTGTTATCATACAACTGTACTGTAGTGTATACCCTATTGTTATCATACAACTGTACTGTAACAGTAGTATAAACCCCATTGTTATCATACAACTGTACTGTAGTGTATTCCCTATTGTTATCATACAGCTGTACTGTAGTGTATACCCTATTGTTATCATACAACTGTACTGTAGTGTATACCCTATTGTTATCATACAACTGTACTGTAGTGTATACCCTATTGTTATCATACAACTGTACTGTAGTGTATACCCCATTGTTATCATACAACTGTACTGTAGTGTATACCCTATTGTTATCATACAACTGTACTGTAGTGTATACCCTATTGTTATCATACAACTGTACTGTAGTATAAACCCTATTGTTAACATACAACTGTACTGTAGTGTATACCCTATTGTTATACAACTGTACTGTAGTGTATACCCTATTGTTATCATACAACTGTACTGTAGTGTAAACCCTATTGTTATCATACAGCTGTACTGTAGTGTATACCCTATTGTTATCATACAACTGTACTGTAGTGTATACCCTATTGTTATACAACTGTACTGTAGTGTATACCCTATTGTTATCATACAACTGTATTGTAGTGTATACCCTATTGTTATCATACAACTATACTGTAGTGTATACCCTATTGTTTAACTGTATTGTAGTGTATACCCTATTGTTATCATGCAACTGTACTGTAGTGTATACCCTATTGTTATCATACAACTGTACTGTAGTGTATACCCTATAGTTATCATACAACTGTACTGTAGTATATACCCTATTGTTATCATACAACTGTACTGTAGTGTATACCCTATTGTTATCATGCAACTGTACTGTAGTGTATACCCTATTGTTATCATACAACTGTACTGTAGTGTATACCCTATTGTTATCATACAACTGTACTGTAGTGTATACCCTATTGTTATCATACAACTGTACTGTAGTGTATACCCTATTGTTATCATACAACTGTACTGTAGTGTATACCCTATTGTTATCATACAACTGTACTGTAGTGTATACCCTATTGTTATCATACAACTGTACTGTAGTGTATACCCTATTGTTATCATACAACTGTACTGTAGTGTATACCCTATTGTTATCATACAACTGTACTGTAGTATATACCCTATTGTTATCATACAACTGTACTCTAGTGTATACCCTATTGTTATCATACAACTGTATTGTAGTGTATACCCTATTGTTATACAACTGTACTGTAGTGTATACCCTATTGTTATACAACTGTACTGTAGTGTATACCCTATTGTTATCATACAACTGTACTGTAGTGTATACCCTATTGTTATCATACAACTGTACTGTAGTGTATACCCTATTGTTATCATACAACTGTACTGTAGTATAAACCCTATTGTTATCATACAACTGTACTGTAGTGTATACCCTATTGTTATCATACAACTGTACTGCAGTGTATGGAATCATTCATACAAAGTGCTATTTTACAAATAATGATCCAATGTCACACCAAGTATTGACAATGACAATCATTTTGTTATAAGGACTTTTTTAGCTGACGCAACGAGTTCCAACTTAAAATCCCATCCTATGATTCTCAAGTCTGAGACTGCCCCATCATACTGTACACACCCAAATTACATAACAATGTCAATCATTTCCAAACCCCACCCAAATAGTCTGGTCCGAGACAGCCCATAACATACACTTCCAAATGGGCTACCCCAACAGTCTGGTCCGAGACAGTCCCATAACATACACTTCCAAATCCCACCCCAACAGCCTGGTCCGAGACAGTCCCATCACATACACTTCCAAATCCCACCCCAACAGCCTGGTCCGAGCCAGTCCCATCACATACACTTCCAAATCCTACCCCAACAGTCTGGTCCGAGACATGAGTCTCATTACATTACACTTCAATATCCCACCCAAATAATCTGGTCTGAGACATGACTCCCGTTACATTACACTCCCAAATACTACTCCAACAGACTTGTCGGAGACACGAGTCTCATTACATTACACTTCCAAATCCCACCCCAACAGACTTGTCTGAGACATGAGTCTCATTACATTACACTTCAATATCCCACCCAAATAATCTGGTCTGAGACATGACTCCCATTACATTACACTCCCAAATACTACTCCAATATTGTCATCCAAGACAGATTACATAGTAGATACACTGTACACTTCCATATCCCCACGCCAACAGTCTGGTCTGAGACACAATTTAAGTCCCATAACATCACTTCTAAATCCCACCAAGTCTGATTGCTATTTCCAATGACAAGACATGTACAGTCCCAAATGTAAGACAATCGGTAATTTCAAAATATAATGTACCCTTTTTCTACAGGCAGATGGTTTGTCTTTACCTTGTGTCTGTGCTAATTGGATCAATAGAGTAAAGCATTATATCTACAGAGCAAATAACTGAATGGAGTACTCAAACAGCTGACAAAAATACGAGCTACATTAATACAATGAAAAGGAAAACTGTTTAAACACAAAAATGTTACATTGTATATGGTTGGTGTGTGTGTGAAGAATTTATGTCATTATTTTGAGTACAGTATCTTATACCATGAGTCTAATAAAGTTTTAGGATACAGTAGAATATCTGTTTAATACCGCTACAAAATTGGCCCACACAGCAACCCATTATCCCGTGTCTGTCACACAGGAAGTTATATGTTTTGTGCTGCCAATTATACAGGTTCTCTTTCTCTCTTTGTGTCATTAGGTAGGAAATGTATCCATAAATGATCTCTGTCATGGTTAATCATTCCTGTTTGATGTCCCGCCTCAGGATAAATCACACACAACTAGTAACCTGTTTTACCTGTCCGATCAATGCATGTATGTATGACTACATCAATAATATTTATACAGAAACCAAATCAAACATCGAAGGATACAAAAATTATCTGAATTTTGTAAGCTTTCCAATTTTCAAAATAACTGTTTATATAAAATGGTCTTAGCCCTAATGGCTGATTATTTCAACAAAATGAAGTTATGAATTATCTTAAAAGCCTCAGTTTAATATGACAGCCTAATATCATACTCCGAGGAGGCAGAAACATTGAAACGTTCCACCGACCCAGTGTCAGCTGTCCATTAACTACTATTATCAGTATATGCTCCTTTTTAATATTGACTCCTCGAAAAATAAAATACCACTGACAAAACTTATTTACGTCTTTCAAATTTCAATTTTAAAGACATTTAACTGCTAAATGTTACTGCTTTGTAACTATACATTTACATAATGGTACCTCACACCTTAGATCAAACGGTAATTCATAATGAACCTGTTTGGGTAATGTCTGGTCAGGTAAATCATAATGAACCTGTTTGGGTAACGTCTGGTCAGGTAAATCATAATGTACCAGTTGGGGTAATGTCTGGTCAGGTAAATCATAATGTACCAGTTTGTGTAACGTCTCGTCAGGTAAATCATAATGTACCTGTTTGTGTAATGTCTGGTATACTCAGGTAAATCATAATGTACCTGTTTGTGTAATGTCTGGTCAGGTAAATCATAATGTACCTGTTTGTGTAATGTCTGGTATATATACTCAGGTAAATCATAATGTACCTGTTTGTGTAATGTCTGGTCAGGTAAATCATAATGTACCTGTTTGTGTAACGTCTGGTCAGGTAAATCATACTGTACCTGTTTGTGTAACGTCTGGTCAGGTAAATCATAATGTACCTGTTTGTGTAATGTCTGGTCAGGTAAATCATACTGTACCTGTTTGTGTAATGTCTGGTATACTCAGGTAAATCATAATGTACCTGTTTGTGTAATGCTGGTCAGGTAAATCATAATGTACCTGTTTGTGTAACGTCTGGTCAGGTAAATTATAATGTACCTGTTTGTGTAACGTCTGGTCAGGTAAATCATAATGTACCTGTTTGTGTAATGTCTGGTCAGGTAAATCATAATGTACCTGTTTGTGTAATGTCTGGTATACTCAGGTAAATCATAATGTACCTGTTTGTGTAATGCTGGTCAGGTAAATCATAATGTACCTGTTTGTGTAATGTCTGGTCAGGTAAATCATAATGTACCTGTTTGTGTAATGTCTGGTCAGATAAATCATAATGTACCTGTTTGTGTAATGTCTGGTCAGGTAAATCATAATGTACCTGTTTGTGTAATGCTGGTCAGGTAAATCATAATGTACCTGTTTGTGTAATGTCTGGTCAGGTAAATCATAATGTACCTGTTTGTGTAACGTCTGGTCAGGTAAATCATACTGTACCTGTTTGTGTAATGTCTGGTATACTCAGGTGAATCATAATGTACCTGTTTGTGTAATGTCTGGTCAGGTAAATCATAATGTACCTGTTTGTGTAATGTCTGGTCAGGTAAATCATAATGTACCTGTTTGTGTAATGTCTGGTCAGGTAAATCATAATGTACCTGTTTGTGTAACGTCTCATCAGGTAAATCATAATGTACCTGTTTGTGTAACGTCTGGTCAGGTAAATCATAATGTACCTGTTTGTGTAACGTCTGGTATACTCAGGTAAATCATAATGTACCTGTTTGTGTAATGTCTGGTCAGGTAAATCATAATGTACCTGTTTGTGTAATGTCTGGTATACTCTGGTAAATCATAATGTACCTGTTTGTGTAATGCTGGTCAGGTAAATCATAATGTACCTGTTTTAGTAATGTCTGGTCAGGTAAATCATAATGTACCTGTTTGTGTAACATCTGGTCAGGTAAATCATAATGTACCTGTTTGTGTAACGTCTGGTCAGGTAAATCATATTGTACCTGTTGGGGTAACGTCTGGTCAGGTAAATCATAATGTACCTGTTTGTGTAACGTCTGGTCAGGTAAATCATACTGTACCTGTTTGTGTAATGTCTGGTATACTCAGGTAAATCATAATGTACCTGTTTGTGTAATGTCTGGTCAGGTAAATCATAATGTACCTGTTTGTGTAATGTCTGGTCAGGTAAATCATAATGTACCTGTTTGTGTAATGTCTGGTCAGGTAAATCATAATGTACCTGTTTGTGTAACGTCTCATCAGGTAAATCATAATGTACCTGTTTGTGTAACGTCTGGTCAGGTAAATCATAATGTACCTGTTTGTGTAACGTCTGGTATACTCAGGTAAATCATAATGTACCTGTTTGTGTAATGTCTGGTCAGGTAAATCATAATGTACCTGTTTGTGTAATGTCTGGTATACTCTGGTAAATCATAATGTACCTGTTTGTGTAATGCTGGTCAGGTAAATCATAATGTACCTGTTTTAGTAATGTCTGGTCAGGTAAATCATAATGTACCTGTTTGTGTAACGTCTGGTCAGGTAAATCATAATGTACCTGTTTGTGTAACGTCTGGTCAGGTAAATCATATTTGTACCTGTTGGGGTAACGTCTGGTCAGGTAAATCATAATGTACCTGTTTGTGTAACATCTGGTCAGGTAAATCATAATGTACCTGTTTGTGTAACGTCTGGTATACTCAGGTAAATCATAATGTACCTGTTTGTGTAACGTCTGGTCAGGTAAATCATAATGTACCTGTTTGTGTAATGTCTGGTCAGGTAAATCATAATGTACCTGTTTGTGTAACGTCTGGTCAGGTAAATCATAATGTACCTGTTTGTGTAGCCCGAGTTTTCTCTGGCCCTGTCACCATGTCTGGTGTAGGGCCAGAGCGCACTACTATATGAAAACGTGGAATTATCCGACACCGTTTGGTGTCGCTAAGAATTTGATGCAAAAACAATAAAATCGGGTGTGACATAACACCTACCTTACATATATGGATAAATGAGATATTTATGTACCCCAAAACACCCATTTAGTCCCATATAGGTGTTTTATTCCGTCCGTATAGACCCTCGCTTTACGCTAGTCAAAATTTCATACTTGACTCGACGCCATATTGCTAACTATGTAGGTCGCGGTCCGCCTAATTACCCTAATCTGTGCGCGATGGAGCGAAAAGAAAAAAAAATACAACATTTATTTTTATATATTTTACCGCTTATAATTTATAAATAATGATTTTTTTAATGGAATATAACATCTTTTGGGAAATAATCAACTTAGTTTTGATAATTTAAACTTTGTAAGAAGAAAAACACAATAAATGATATGTGGTCTTTTTGGTCCATTGCGTTCCGATTTGGGTGGTTAGTCGTACTGTCACTTACAAAATGGCGGGTCAACAGTATGAAATTTTGACTAGCGTAAAGCGAGGGCCTTTACGGACGAAATAAAACACCTATATGAGACTAAATGGGTGTTTTGGGGTACATAAATATCTCATTTATCCATATATGTAAGGTAGGTGTTATGTCACACCCAATTTTATTGTTTTTGCATCAAATTCTTAGCGACACCAAACGGTGTCGGATAATTCCACGTTTTCATATAGTAGTGCGCTCTGGCCCTACACCAGACATGGTGACAGGGCCAGAGAAAACTCGGGCTACTGTTTGTGTAACGTCTGGTATACTCAGGTAAATCATAATATACCTGGTGTGTAACGTTTGGTCAGGTAAATCATAATGTACTTGTTTGTGTAATGTCTGGTCAGGTAAATCATAATGTACCTGTTTGTGTAATGTCTGGTCTGGTAAATCATACTGTACCTGTTTGTGTATTGTCTGGTATACTCAGGTGAATCATAATGTACCTGTTTGTGTAACGTCTGGTATACTCAGGTAAATCATAATGTACCTGTTTGTGTAACATCTGGTATACTCAGGTAAATCATAATGTACCTGGTGTGTAACGTCTGGTCAGGTAAATCATAATGTACCTGTTTGTGTAACGTCTGGTCAGGTAAATCATAATGTACCTGTTTGTGTAACGTCTGGTCAGGTAAATCATAATGTACCTGTTTTAGTAATGTCTGGTCAGGTAAATCATAATGTACCTGTTTGTGTAACGTCTGGTCAGGTAAATCATAATGTACCTGTTTGTGTAACGTCTGGTCAGGTAAATCATATTGTACCTGTTGGGGTAACGTCTGGTCAGGTAAATCATAATGTACCTGTTTGTGTAACGTCTGGTCAGGTAAATCATAATGTACCTGTTTGTGTAACGTCTGGTATACTCAGGTAAATCATAATGTACCTGGTGTGTAACGTCTGGTCAGGTAAATCATAATATACCTGTTTGTGTAATGTCTGGTATACTCAGGTAAATCATAATATACCTGGTGTGTAACGTCTGGTCAGGTAAATCATAATGTACCTGTTTGTGTAATGTCTGGTCAGGTAAATCATAATGTACCTGTTTGTGTAATGTCTGGTCAGGTAAATCATACTGTACCTGTTTGTGTATTGTCTGGTATACTCAGGTGAATCATAATGTACCTGTTTGTGTAACGTCTGGTATACTCAGGTAAATCATAATGTACCTGTTTGTGTAACATCTGGTATACTCAGGTAAATCATAATGTACCTGTTTGTGTAACGTCTGGTCAGGTAAATCATAATGTACCTGTTTGTGTAACGTCTGGTCAGGTAAATCATAATGTACCTGTTTGTGTAACGTCTGGTCAGGTAAATCATAATGTACCTGTTTGTGTAACGTCTGGTATACTCAGATAAATCATAATATACCTGGTGTGTAACGTCTGGTCAGGTTAATCATAATGTACCTGTTTGTGTAATGTCTGGTATACTCAGGTAAATCATAATGTACCTGTTTGTGTAACGTCTGGTCAGGTAAATTATAATGTACCTGTTTGTGTAACGTCTGGTCAGGTAAATCATAATGTACCTGTTTGTGTAATGTCTGGTCAGGTAAATCATAATGTACCTGTTTGTGTAATGTCTGGTCAGGTAAATCATAATGTACCTGTTTGTGTAATGTCTGGTATACTCAGGTAAATCATAATGTACCTGTTTGTGTAATGTCTGGTCAGGTAAATCATAATGTACTTGTTTGTGTAATGTCTGGTCAGATAAATCATAATGTAACTGTTTGTGTAACGTCTGGTCAGGTAAATCATAATGTACCTGTTTGTGTAATGTCTGGTATACTCAGGTAAATCATAATGTACCTGTTTATGTAATGCTGGTCAGGTAAATCATAATGTACCTGTTTGTGTAACGTCTGGTCAGGTAAATCATAATGTACCTGTTTGTGTAACGTCTGGTCAGGTAAATCATACTGTACCTGTTTGTGTAATGTCTGGTATACTCAGGTAAATCATACTGTACCTGTTTGTGTAACGTCTCATCAGGTAAATCATAATGTACCTGTTTGTGTAACGTCTGGTCAGGTAAATCATAATGTACCTGTTTGTGTAATGTCTGGTATACTCAGGTAAATCATAATATACCTGGTGTGTAACGTCTGGTCAGGTAAATCATAATGTACCTGTTTGTGTAATGTCTGGTCAGGTAAATCATAATGTACCTGTTTGTGTAATGTCTGGTCAGGTAAATCATACTGTACCTGTTTGTGTATTGTCTGGTATACTCAGGTGAATCATAATGTACCTGTTTGTGTAACGTCTGGTATACTCAGGTAAATCATAATGTACCTGTTTGTGTAACATCTGGTATACTCAGGTAAATCATAATGTACCTGGTGTGTAACGTCTGGTCAGGTAAATCATAATGTACCTGTTTGTGTAACGTCTGGTCAGGTAAATCATAATGTACCTGTTTGTGTAACGTCTGGTCAGGTAAATCATACTGTACCTGTTTGTGTAACGTCTGGTCAGGTAAATCATAATGTACCTGTTTGTGTAACGTCTGGTATACTCAGATAAATCATAATATACCTGGTGTGTAACGTCTGGTCAGGTTAATCATAATGTACCTGTTTGTGTAATGTCTGGTATACTCAGGTAAATCATAATGTACCTGTTTGTGTAACGTCTGGTCAGGTAAATTATAATGTACCTGTTTGTGTAACGTCTGGTCAGGTAAATCATAATGTACCTGTTTGTGTAATGTCTGGTCAGGTAAATCATAATGTACCTGTTTGTGTAATGTCTGGTCAGGTAAATCATAATGTACCTGTTTGTGTAATGTCTGGTATACTCAGGTAAATCATACTGTACCTGTTTGTGTAATGCTGGTCAGGTAAATCATAATGTACCTGTTTGTGTAATGTCTGGTCAGGTAAATCATAATGTACCTGTTTGTGTAATGTCTGGTCAGATAAATCATAATGTAACTGTTTGTGTAACGTCTGGTCAGGTAAATCATAATGTACCTGTTTGTGTTATGTCTGGTATACTCAGGTAAATCATAATGTACCTGTTTATGTAATGCTGGTCAGGTAAATCATAATGTACCTGTTTGTGTAACGTCTGGTCAGGTAAATCATAATGTACCTGTTTGTGTAACGTCTGGTCAGGTAAATCATACTGTACCTGTTTGTGTAATGTCTGGTCAGGTAAATCATAATGAACCTGTTTGTGTAATGTCTGGTCAGGTAAATCATACTGTACCTGTTTATGTAATGTCTGGTATACTCAGGTAAATCATAATGTACCTGTTTGTGTAAAGTCTGGTCAGGTAATCATAATGTACCTGTTTGTGTAACGTCTGGTCAGGTAAATCATAATGTACCTGTTTATGTAATGCTGGTCAGGTAAATCATAATGTACCTGTTTGTGTAACGTCTGGTCAGGTAAATCATAATGTACCTGTTTGTGTAACGTCTGGTATATTCAGGTAAATCATACTGTACCTGTTTGTGTAACGTCTGGTCAGGTAAATCATAATGTACCTGTTTGTGTAACGTCTGGTCAGGTAAATCATAATGTACCTGTTTGTGTAACGTCTGGTATATTCAGGTAAATCATACTGTACCTGTTTGTGTAATGTCTGGTCAGGTAAATCATAATGTACCTGTTTGTGTAATGTCTGGTCAGGTAAATCATAATGTACCTGTTTGTGTAATGTCTGGTATACTCAGGTAAATCATAATGTACCTGTTTGTGTAATGTCTGGTATACTCAGGTAAATCATAATGTACCTGTTTGTGTAACGTCTGGTCAGGTAAATCATAATGTACCTGTTTGTGTAACGTCTGGTCAGGTAAATCATAATGTACCTGTTTGTGTAATGTCTGGTCAGGTAATCATAATGTACCTGTTTGTGTAACGTCTGGTCAGGTAAATCATAATGTACCTGTTTGTGTAACGTCTGGTATATTCAGGTAAATCATACTGTACCTGTTTGTGTAATGTCTGGTCAGGTAAATCATAATGTACCTGTTTGTGTAATGTCTGACAATTCTCACATGACCATATGTATAAGGACAGTATACTCACACGTCCATCAGGAAGTAAAATTCTCACACAATAGTGTGGTATAATTGAACTTTGTGTATGATAATTTACAACTAAGCCCTTAATTAAGGTCTCTATTTAAAACATTTTCACAGCCAATCAAACAAGTTCCTATTTGTAACAGGAAGTCATTATAAAAGTTTGCATTTACAATAACATTCACTAGGGTTGAATTTAAATGTCTTATTTCCATACTTTGGTCTGTACATTTTCCTTAGTAGTATAAAAAAATTTCAAGCCAAAAAATGCATGTGTTTAATTTAAACTAGATATAAAACTTGTATACCCGTTATGCACTCATAGCTGAACTATAACAGTTCCAACTTAAAGCTGACACCAGGATGACTGACTTTTGATACTCTTGCCCTCTTATCAATGCTAATCAACTCAAACATTATGTGAGAAGGGGTACAACTACATAGGTCAAAGTAATATATATCTCAAAAGTTTGAAAAAAATATCTACAGAAAAATAACCATATACATAATACAGCCTTAGACGCCATCATAATGTCAAGATTTTCAGTGAAGAGGTGCAACTTCTGAAAAATGGCTCCAAATCCAACCAATCCTGTTATCCTTACCTTGCTTCTCAGTTGATGCCAGGGAGCTGACAGAGGAGCTAGGCTTCATGCCTGGCATCCTTTCAAGCCCCGCCTTTGGTTGTCTTATCATCCAATCAAATTAAGTCAATTTCAAATTATAATCCAAAAGATCTTCTAATGTAAAATCCTCTATTTCCATTGCAACACACAGAATTCTGAATCTAAGCCATAGGTTCTATCTGATGAATCTGTAAAACATGAAATGAAAGAAAAGTTCAATAACATTTAAAACATATTGTAAAATCCAAAAGTATGTACCCATAAAAGAGAAAAATCATTTGTTGCTGCTCCATTCAAGTAAAATGACATAAAACTTTGTCCTTCTTTGTAATGAAGATTGTACCACACAATCACACACACATGTTTAACATTGAATTTTCTCAAATGATCAAATTTACACCTGATGATAAAACTTTCCATTTACTGTACCTAATCAGTTTGGGGTTGGATTTAGTACACCACAAATTTAGAATTATATTTTGGCAGACAACCAACCTTCTGAGGGTACTCCACGCAGGGCTGTATACAGTCACTATAGAAGGACATACATGACATGTATATATATACAGCTCTAAACAGTTAATCGGTTCCATAAATCTATATTATACAATTATAGCCAACCTGTCACTCTCTGGGTAAATCTACACATTCACAGCTAATGCTCCCATTGTTTAAAATAATAAACCTAAAGAAACCCTTTCTTTTGTCGAAACAGGATTTCAAATAATACTGAATTAAAGGGAAGGCTTTTTACCATCTACATATTATGTATTACACAAAAGTATATACCTACAATAAAGTAAATATTTATTTCTAAATGTACAGTAAATGAAAGAAATGTAAATATTATATATTATTTGTTCAGTAGAGCAGGGTAATGGGAGTGGGTCTGACAGTGAGTTAACTGTGAGCTACATATACATGTGTACATATAAGTACGGTATATTATACAGGTTGGGTTGGAAAGTCGAGACAGTCTTGATTTTGCGAGATTTCTTTGTATTTTACGACATCGAAATTAGAGATTTTGATATATTTTAATAAAAATTGCACCACTTTTGCAATTATGAACAACTTTTGCTAATTAAGATTTTTTTTCTCCATTTTATACCAATTTTGGATCATCCAAAATCACCTTTTTCAAAAGAAGCAACAAAAAAAAGAAATTTGTCAAAAATTGAAAACTGATCAGGTAAAGTTGTTTGTTTATAATAAGCATAAGAGGTGCGGTTTTCAATAAGATATACCAACATCTATGATATTTTATATATATATAGGGCATACTCAATATCAAACTGTGAACACAGTTTATGATTAAAACACGGTTTAAGATATGTTTCTAAACCTTGCAACTACTAATAGTTTCAGGCTCAAGCATCACCAAATTAAAGGAATTTATGCTGAACCTTCAATATCTACAATGTAAACTTTATACTTTTTGAATTTGAAAACTATTAATTTACATAATCTACAACAATGCAAAATTTATCTATAGAGAACTGGAAAATTTAACAAAAATTATACTAAAACATTGCATCCTTATAAACCTTAGGACATCACTTTTAGTACTCATGACCTTGAATTTGACTCCTAAGATTTTGAGGAATAGGAATCATTATCACACTAGTATAAAAAATTGAAAAATTAACACAACTTCCCAGTAGTGTGATGGTGATTAAGTTAAACTGTGAACACAAATTTAAAAAAAAAACTGTAAAAAATCAAGGAACCACCCAGAGATTCTGTCTCCAAATATGTCAGAGACAGACAAGTTGACCCCGATACTTAACATTGTTGTGAATGCAGCAAATGAATACAACTCCACCAGCAAATCACAGTTCTACTTCCAGATCAACATCGTCCTGATGTCTATTTGTCTTCAGATGGTAATTAAGAATCTAACAATGTTCAAATTGCACTGGAAGCAGGAATTCTATTTTCAACTTAACCACCAGGTAAACATCAACTTACCACCAGGTAAACACCAATTAACCACCAGGTAAACATCAACTTACCACCAGGTAAACACCAATTAACCACCAGGTAAACCTCAACTTACCACCAGGTAAACATCAACTTACCACCAGGTAAACACCAATTAACCACCAGGTAAACCTCAACTTACCACCAGGTATAAACATCAATTAACAACCAGGTAAACATCAATTAACCACCAGGTAAACATCAATCAACCACCAGGTAAACATCAACTAACAACCAGGTAAACATCAATCAACCACCAGGTAAACATCAATTAACCACCAGGTAAACATCAATTAACCACCAGGTAAAATCAGGTTAACATCAATTAACTGCCAGGTAAACATCAATCTACCTACAATAATAAGACACAACTGCCATCGTTACTAGAACTTCTCCCAAGACTCTCCAGGAAATACTACATGTCACACAACTTGTAATGAATCTATTTATACATGGTTTGGAGGTCCTGTGTTCAGTCCTATCTCACTAACACTGTTAACTTATTTACATCTTTCCTGCTCAGAATGAGAAAAAATGAAACTATAGAATGGTTAAAAATATCTACTATTCTGATGGATGAACTCCACACACTGGTAGTGGCTTTCTGTCTGTATTGGGGAATAGTCTTATAGTTAAATACCCTACAATGGGAGAACCTTAAACATTCACAATGGAGTCCCGAGGCATGAAGTATTTCTTATGGAAATAACTCAACCATGAAATCAGTTCACAATAGAGTTAAATGTTTTACGTCACTATACAATCCATACCAATGGCCTGTATCGGTGATGATATATGATGATAATAATAGTTTTTACCTACACAATATACATGTACATGTAGATGAAATTGCCATGTTATTTATAGAAATATTACATTGTTTTTAAAATCATCACTAAATTATTCATAGGTAGCATAGAAAAGAATCGTCCACTTTTAGATATTCATTTGTAATAATATAAAGAAATGCCAGTAAAACAGTGCTGTCTCTAATGTAAACAATCACACACAAGTGCCAGTAAATTTCCCTACATGAGTAATTTTACACAAATGGAAATTCAGTCTGATTTACACGAATACATATAATGATGGTATATAGCTTAATTATTTAACTGATTAGCTGTCTGCAGGTTGTTAACTGATTTTAATATGGGTTATAATACAAAACCAAACAGTTATAAATTTTTTGATAATAAGAAATATCAGTTTTAGGAGTCTAAAGTTTATATAAAGCATTGATGAAATCACAAAATTTATTTTCAATACATCTTCTTATAGATAATCATATCATTTTTTATTCTTTTCCCCTCTCCTTTGATAAATAAAAAAAGATAAATTACAGTATACAATTATGGTAACCAGGTATTTACGGCAATATTTAAAGAGGCTTACCCGCAGACGGACCGGTAAACGGCACATCTCCTATCACTAAATAAACTTCAGTACACGTTTCTATGTGACAAAATTAGAGGCTTTCCGACTTTATTACTTGAAAACAATTACAGAATATGTATTTAAAAGACGTTTTAAAACTCAACCTGAGAGGGAAATGTATGGAATATAACGGCAAATCTTCTTTGTAAATCGCCGCTGCCTTTGAAGTTATCACTGTGCGGCACTGTGCACAGTGCTTGTTTCTTTGATGTGTCAATCAAATTAGACTCCACTTTATAGCGGGGACTTATTGCGGGTTGCGATTAAATAAATAATATTTAAAAAATGAGGTTTTAATATCACTTTTCAGCGTTTTATAAGGAAAATAAAATGAAAAACTCAACAATTCCAACAATCTGTCATGTGTAAAAAATCTTTTTCTATTAGCCAATTTTTCTGATCTCTCTGCGGGCAAGCCTCTTTAAGATTGTACAGTTAATTGACACTTTGTACAGTTAATTGACACTTGTACTGTTAACTGACAATTAATTTGTACAGTTCACCGACACTTAATTTGTTAATTTAAGTTAAAATTAATAGTTAATTAACACTTTGTACAATTAATTGACACTTTGTATAGTTAACTTCCAATTTGTAAAGTTAACTGACACTTTGTACAGTTAACTGACACTTTGTACAGTTAACTGACACTTTGTACAAGTTAATAGACACTTTGTACATTTAACTGACACTTTGTACAGTTAACTGACACTTTGTACATTTAACTGACACTTTGTACAGTTAACTTCCAATTTGTACAGTTAATAGACACTTTGTACAGTTAACTGACACTTTGTACAGTTAACTGACAATTTATACAAGTTAATAGACACTTTGTACAGTTAACTGATAATTTGTACAAGTTAATAGACACTTTGTACAGTTAACTGAATTTTAATTAATGTGTAGTTAACTGACACTTTAACTGACACTTAATTTGTACAGTTAACTGGCACTTAATTCGTACAATTAATTGACACTTTGTACAAGTTAATAGACACTTTGTACAGTTAACTGACACTTAATTAATGTGTACAGTTAACTGACACTTAATATGTACAGTTAACTGACACTTAATTTGTACAGTTAAATGATATGTCCATTTATTACAGAGACGTATAATGCATCAGAAGATAAAAGACTAAGGAAAGGTATCACAAATATTAACTGGTTTTAAATTGATCAGGATCTTGACAAATCTGCATTGTAAGGACTTATTTATTTATGTTGCTGAATGCTAGAGTACATTATAACAGCTGCATTCCTATAATATCCTGTACTTAAATTGGATTTGAAAACATATTATGAGTACATGTGCCTTACGGGAGGTGTGGCATGTCACCATCAGAGGTGTGGTATGTGGGGAGGTGTGGCATGTCCCCAGCAGACATGTGGCATGAGGAAAGGTGTCGCATGTTGGGCCTTGTGACATGTGGGGAGGTTGGCATGTGGGAAGCTAAAAGGTTGGCATGTGGGAAGGTGTAGCATGTGGAGAGGTGTGGCATGTAAGGAGGTGTGGTAATTGTGGAGAAGTTGGCATGTGGGGAGGTGTGGTATGTGGAAAGGGTGGTATGTGGGGAGGTGTAGCATGTGGAGAGGTGTGGAAAGTCTGGAGGTATTGCATGTGGGGAGGTGTGGCGTGTGGGGAGGTGTGGTCTGTGGGGAGATGTGGTCTGTCAGAAGGTGTGGTCTGTGGGGAGGTGTGATATGTGGGGAGGTTGGAATGTGGGGAAGTTTGACATATGGGGAGGTGTGGTCTGTTAGAGAAGGTGTGATATGTGGAGAGGTGTGGTATGTGGGGAGGTGTGACATTGCAGAGAGGTGCAGATTGAAGGGGAAGTGGAATGGGAGGATGGGTATCCGTTCTGTTGTAGGATATATATCCCTCCTTCTAGTATTTTGGCAGACTGAATGGGTCTACCACAGAACTTTACATTTCTAATCAGGGTTTAACATTGTATATCCATAGATACAATTTTACACCCCTCTTCCTCTCCCCCTCCCAAAATGAAATCAATAACAATCAACAAAATAAGCATGGAGTACACATAAAAATAACTATATATACTTTCTCCCAATATTGGTTATTCTTGTACCGAGCTTCAACACACAATGCTGTAATTGACAATTCAATAGTAGGAAAACAAAGACTGATACAACACACAGTTCAACACAAGTATATAGTTGACAGTTGTCCAGATCTGATCGATGTTCCGATCCTACTGGACTTTAAAATATCCGATAATTTTGTCTGCGTTTACCTTCAATTCATATGGCACTCCAATATGAATAGTAACCAACATTAAATACGTGTATATTTCGCTTAAATCATCTTTAAAAACTCACCAATGATTAATCTTATCACTAATAGAGCTGTGTAATGACAGCCACTTCCATGCAGGTGCCCGTTCAGACGTACGCCATGTTTGTTGGTATCACGTGATCAAATCAAGTTTGCACTTGACAACTTAGACGCTTTCACATAGCAACAATACAACAAGGCGAAGACTTTCCACCATGCAAATCTTAATTTGGAACCGGTATAACGTACCATCTTGTGATATTTCTATGTGTGTATTTCACAGTAAACAAGACAATTACACAACCATATAACTTTTAATATGCAGACTATAGTACTACAGGTGGATACACAGGTGTATACCATTCACATTCATTCATTGCATTAACTAAATTTAGCCGTAATTACGGCACATCAGTACATATGTATACTCATGTTACAGAGCGACACAATACATATACATAGCATTAGATTATTTCAGCAATATAGTAAACTACACTATGTGGCTAAGTTTAATTAACAGAATGTTACACCCAATATAGAACAAAAGTTATTGCTGTAACTATATACACGTACAAAAATGAAAAAAAGATCGCTATCGTAGTGGACATACGGACGAACAGACGAACAGATGACAATCGGACAGACAGTGATACAGAAAAATACATTCAGGCCAAAAATTGTTGTTTTGTAAGCTTCTGAAATAAACTTTACTAACAAATTTCTTTTTGATTGTTTGAATTCAATAGTTCGACAATAGTTCGATAACCTTAAATAATTAAAAACTGACGGTTTGTGTAAAAAATTTCTATTTACATTTTTTTCATAATATCCGAAAAATACCGACAAAAAAAATTGATATTCGTCTTCAACATCCAATGAATTACAATTTAAACAATATCTGTAACACCTGCTAATATTTATCCCCTATAACTTCCGGATTCTATGGCTAAATTATGTACAGAAAGACAATTTAGTTATCATAATTCTTCGGTTGTTTTGGTAAAGATTTAGTTAGATGAAACAGAAAAGTGACTTTTTCTTACTCGAGACATTCGATTAAACAAAATTTGGCTGGAATGATAATTGATTATCTGTTTAATTTTAGGCAAAAAATTGATATCGGCTGGTGTCTGTCTCACCCAAACATATCCGAATACAGCTCAAATAACTTTTGTTTAATATAAACCATCCAACTGGGTTTTTTCTTTTTCTTCCTCTGTTTCCATATAAGAAAATTACATGCCTCCGTTAAGATACAATTATCAGATTTCAATAATTAAAAAAAAATATTGTAACATTCTAAGCAATTGTGTATTTGCTAGAGGTTGGCGACCTAGATTTCTTTACACCAAGCTTTTTTTTTTTCCCCTATAGGCCTACCGCTTTATTAATTCCCCATACTTCATGGGCATAATAAAGAATACTTTCGACAGGTGTATTATAAGATGTAATATGTTGCTCAGTTGCGACATAGAACTTTATAGACTAGAGTTTTTTTTGTTTTTTGTTTTCATTTTAAAATGAAGACGTATCTAGCACGGCTATATCTCTGGATTACCGAATACTTAGTACATACAATAAAGGACAAACTGGATTGATTTTTTAAAAATCTTATTTAAGATTCAATAAAGAATTCTCTATATAATCAATAAAATATATTGGGTATGCATAATTTCTTGAACGGCAGATGGCAAACGGTTAAAAAAATCCTCTATCAGTCAAACATATGTTGACGTCACATATTTGTCAAACAAAACTATTAAATTCTTTGGTTTCTATAAAAGATGTGTTTTTCAAAGGCAGTGGAATTTATCTGTCTGTCATAAATGTATGTATAGACCTATGTCAAAGACACGTTCAGAAAGTATATGAACTCCGCCAGTGTTAATCCTCATTCACACTAAAAACACACGTCTCTAACAGGAAAATAGCGACCACTGGATCATTCAAATGTCGGTCTTGGGTATGGCGTCAGAACCAAAAAATAGCCAGAGATCTTTAGCTAGCCCAAGTAGGGTACACAGGCAAAATACTTTGAGATAAATTTGACCTGAAAAAAATATCGACCTGAAATTGGTCTGATTTGATCTGAACTCTACACGGAAGAAATTCAAGGTCAATTTCAATGTCAAGAAATTGACCAGAAATTGACCTGAAAAAAGTCTTGAAATGAATTGACTATTCCGCTCTGTTCAGGTCAACCTGAAATTGACTTGAAGACATTTTGCCTGTGTGCACCTAACCTCTTAAAGCAAGTTCCACGTCTGTCATACCTGCTCTCGACCACAGGGACTTGAGAATTAGTTACAATCTACATGTATTTGGACCTCCCCTAGTGTGCATAGCACATTTTGAGACGTTTTGGGGGCTAGATTAAAATTCGGTAAAAATGACTCCCTCGGTTTTCATTATATACAGGACTTATGTACATAATGATTACATTAGTCCTGTATATAATGAACACCGGGGGAGTCATTTTTACCGAATTTTAATCTAGCCCCCAAAACATCTCAAAATGTGCTATACACACTAGGGGAGGTCCAAATACATGTAGTCCCTGTGCTCCCGACACTGCCAACGTTTTCCTGTACTTGGCACCTTTCCTCTCATACTCATGGCAGAGTCAGCTCTGCCAATATCAATTTCTTTATTTCTTGCTCCCCTTTAGACAACAGCGAGATGTTGAACATGAGAGCTCTAAAGGATTATCTTCCGTTCAGATCCACTTCCATGGGCCAAAAGTCTTGTCTTTTCCTTTTGGATCCGTGCGATATTGAATTTCGGCCTTCCTTCACAAACTTGATGGTAAGATCTACAAGCTACATAACATCATTATGCCTCCGCGTGTAACGTGCATGTGTTGATGAGAGTTTGTCAGCAAATGGTCCAAGAACCCCCTTTTGCTGCACAGTACACATATTAGGATCTGGTACCAGACCCGGTCTGTGGAGATTGACCGGCGATGCTAAGACGTCAGATAGAACGTGCTGAGCTGGTGGATATCTCCAGATGTTCTGCCAGGTGAGTCGCTTCCTCTTGTCCAGACAATCTGGCAGCCATTCTCCACAGCTTTTGTCTTCCTTCCCTCCTCATGTGTTCTGAACCAATGCCATTCTCTCTCTGAAGTCAGGCGTTTTCCACTGTTGCCTGTGAGTGGATTGATATTATCAGACCATGTCTTCCTTGACGTACTGGTCAAACTGTGTCTAAGGCCGCTTTTTGCATCCTGCATGTCCTTGATTGCTGACCATTCCCCCGTTTTCACCTGAACGCCTTTCTCTTGCTAGAGTCATTGAGCGTCATGATAACCCTAACCTTCCCTACCTTATACTAGCGAAGTAATCATAACTGTAGCTTAAACATTCTGCTAATACAATCTTACACTAGAGGAAGATGGTGGCACTACTGGCCAATGCCGCAAATGTCAGTGGATGGTTCTTTTCAAGCCTTCTTAAGTACGACACATCTCGTAAAATCATCAAGCTTAAGAGGCCCATGGTCCTTACTAGTCACCTTAGTTCTGAATATTTCAGTCAATGAGACGTCTGCTTCTGTTTAATATTAATAGAAAATGATAGCCCTATAGTAGGAGTAGTGGCCAATATTGTTTTCTATCAATACTGACCAATATGTTCATGCCATCAAGCTGCCACCCCATACTAATAATTCTCATCAAGTTTTTTTTTCTACTGGCAATTTAACAAGCGATGTTTAATAATGTGATTTTCCTGTATAAACTAGTTTTAGACTTCCCCAGGGGTAAATTAAAGCAGGATCCCTGGTCATGAAATTTGAAACTCATTCCATCTACCAAGAATTTTTTATTGGGTCTTGAGAATTTGTTAAGATTTTAGTCAATTTGACCATTTTCACTCCATTCATCAGCCCCTGGGTGACAGCGAGGGCCAGATTATGCAAAACATTCTCAAAAATGTGATTTTCTTGTACAACTAGTAAATGGGAAATTCGAGATACCAGGTCATCAAATTAATCAATTCAGTCAGGACTAATACATGTACATGCCAATATGTACATACAATCACGCTGCTGTTTACATGTAAAATTAATGATTCTTACAGTTTGAATCAACATACCTGGATCTTGGGAAGATTTTCAAAGATCAATTTGATCCTTTTTGCCTCGATCTCCATGTCACTTAGGGTATAGACCATGTCCCAAAGTTTGGTCGTCCTTTGGCCATGGAAGTTTAGAGAAGTTGTTGAAATGTAAAATGTTCACAGATGCATGACAGACAAAGGTGATGTTAAATGCCACCTATGACTAACAAGAGGCCCAATGGATCTGCCTCGCTCAGTCTCATAAGGACTTTATTCTAGGCCTTTCCGTTTTGAGAGAAGTCATTGTTTGACCCCTATGACCTTAATTATGGGTCAAGGTCACTTCTTATCACAAACATTGAGCAGCACGATCTCGGGATCCTACAAGCCAAATAACACGATTCTATGTCTTCATTTGTCATAAAAGTCGTTTGAATGTTTCAACACATTTGACACCTCTGGCCTTGAATATGGACCAAGGTCATTTCTTTCCACAAACTTTGTGGAAAACTATCGCAGGAACTTTCTAGTCAAGTATGATTCTACATGTAAGTCTTTTACTTTGTGAGAAGTAGTTTGAACAAATTTGACCTTAATTCATGGTTAAAGTCATTTCTTATCATATTTGAGTCCTTTTCGGAAAAAGTTCACTAGATAGATGGACAATTTTTGTTGAACATGGCATATAGGTATTCACTAAGCACTTTAAAAGCTTCTCAATTAATGGTGATAGCAGAATTGTTTATCTATGAAACAGAAAACAATGGTCAGTGGAAGGAAAAAAACAAGTACATCACAAAAAAATTGTAAGAACAACTTTAATGGTGGAGATCAACACAATATAACATGTGATCATGAAAAACATGACTATTAATAATCATTTCTACCATTAAGTTTTTTTCTCTTCATTTCATATAAAAATATCAACCACAAATTTTACTTTTATCTTAATATTTCCCCTTCAACTCAAGAAATTGGATATCTACTGACTTAGGTTTCAAAAATCAACAAACACAAATTTGTGACATTATTGATAAAATAGCTTTACACTTAGGGGGCTGTTAAAAGTATTATCCAATTGATGAAAATTCCTCGATGCTGTCCATGTCAATAATATAGACACATAAATAAATACATTTATGTACATCATGGAAGCTTCGACAACACAATAGTTGTGATATTATATAATACCTCCAAGATACAGTAAAATCATTATTTCATATAGACATCAAATAGGTTGATACGGATTCCAAAGATTTCATCGATATTTTTTAATATAATCATCATTATGTTGGTGTAACACACCCCGAATCTGTAGAATACAGATATACAGCACTCACATAAATCTCAGGTATGTTCCCAGACAACAAACAGGTTATATCCCCCTCCCCCTATACACTGTATGACATCAATAAATATGATTATCTGCAACAGTTTAGTGGCTGCAGAATATTGGTGATTGTATGAATTAAACTCCATCCATAAAATCAACAGTAATAAATTCCACAGGAAAATAATTTTACTGTGTATGAGTTGTGATAACATATCTGTAGAATGAACACATGCTGATCAAGTATGTCCAATATAGGAGTAATGACAACGCACTGGTGATGAACTTGTGACATGCTCCAGTCACGACTAGCACACATCTCACAAGGCTGAACACACATCCAGCACTGACAACAAAGTGTGTCTGAATCTCCTGTCATTATCCTGGACAAATAAACAATGTCAGATCTGATCTGGTGACCCTTCTAGATGGTCCAGCGTATTATTCAGGTCATGATTGGTCCACATTCATGGCTTGTCAATGTTCCATCTTGGCTGCACCTGCTGTATCTTCCTTTGTCTCTGCTGGCTGTTCAGGTTTACTAGGGGGTGTTGAAGATTCTATAATATAACAATGAACACAATTACAACTCTATAATATACAACTTTTTTAAACTATATAATATACAACTATTTTTGGTTGAAGTGAATATGGAGGTTCCTCCAGACAATAAGTAATCTAATTTCCTGATTATTTTTTTTTAGACTTAACCGTTTAAGGAATTTTTTCTTGTCCAGTGTTCAGGGGTGGCTAGTGCTGAACAGGTAAAGTATCAATTAACCCTGTATTGTCACTGTCAATGTAGACACTGACAGCCACACCCCTGAACAGGTAAAGTATCAATTAACCCTGTATTGTCACTGTCAATGTAGACACTGCATGACAGCCACACCCCTGAACAGGTAAAGTATCAATTAACCCTGTATTGTCACTGTCAATGTAGACACTGACAGCCACACCCCTGAACAGGTAAAGTATCAATTAACCCTGTATTGTCACTGTCAATGTAGACACTGACAGCCACACCCCTGAACAGGTAAAGTATCAATTAACCCTGTATTGTCACTGTCAATGTAGACACTGACAGCCACACCCCTGAACAGGTAAAGTATCAATTAACCCTGTATTGTCACTGTCAATGTAGACACTGACAACCACACCCCTGAACAGGTAAAGTATCAATTAACTCTGTATTGTCACTGTCAATGTAGACACTGACAGCCAGACAACTGATCTCTCTTCACACATCAAAACGTTGCCTGTATTGAAACATATTACGATGTACGTAATTGTGTCGGATACAATAACAACCAGCTGAAATATGCCAGTGCGACTTCCTCTCATGAGTTCCACAATTGCACAATAACTGTAGGAAGAAATAAAATATCTCGCTCATGTTTTTAATCATAACACTGCTACCGGTATAGGAAATAAACTCAAAATTGAGGGTATTTTTTCTGAATGGGAAATTACACTTCTTGACATCATCCGACCAGCTTATCCTGGTACAGACACAGATGAGTCGGATGTAGGAATTAAAAAAGGATGACAGAGGACTTGATAATTAAGATGGAAATTCTATTCATAGTCAAAGACCTTTCAGAAAAATACCATCAATTAAAACTGTAGGTTGTCAATGTGTTCCCAGTTGACAATAATGATGAGACAAAGAATGTAATAGCCCTGATAAATTAAAAATTATAAAACATTTTTGTATCTTTTTTTTGCATTATAATATAAGTATTGTTAGCACACACTCCAAACTTAAGTACACGTGCAAACTTAGAAGCTGCACAACCAAAAACCTGGTCTACCTCATCATATGCTCTAAATGCAAACAACGATACGTAGGAAAAACGAAACACAAATTCCGCTTTTGCATTGCTGAACACCTACGGGACATAAGAATACAAAGAGACAGTCCAGTAGCGTTACACTTCAACCTCGAATCACATTCATTACAGGATGTATATTATCAAAATCATTCACATCCTGCACACGGATCCCTCATCCTCTGAATCCACCTCTCGCAGGAGAAAATCAGAATACTACTGGACACTGACATCACTGGGGATCAATGTCCAAGGTAACATTGCATTCTCAGGCATTCCTTCATTGTGTCCTTTTCCTTTAAATGCACCTTACCTATTGGACCCGCTTATGGCGACAGTTATATGTGATCGGGAAAACTATAACTACTACTAACGTAGTACAACCTACTTGGTACCCAACGATTTATCCAAGTTAGAACCCCAACCCACCGTAGATACACCAGACTACCCATACTCCATCTTACCATAGGTGATCACAACTAAGTGATGTCACAATTACAGCACAACTATATTATGACGTCACACAATTGTCAACATCATTCGGTACACATGTACATAACAGTTCACATTAAGAATCACCAACACATACTACAGATAACCACAACACACCACTTTACCAAGGAATGGAGCCTTACCAGACACATATGATACACGCACCAGGCGGAATCGTCGACCTGCACCTATTGCCAGAACGCAATACATTCTACTTGAACTTAAACCATTGTCTATTTATACTTGGATTTTAACCCTTTCTTAAGTGGAGCAATAAAACGTTCCGATACTACCCCAAGCCATCTGACAACTTTGCGCCACCCCTCACAGGACTGCACCACCCTGCGCCACCCCTGCCACTCTGCACCACCCTCCAGAGCCTATATAAGGGAGCGCTAAGCTGCAGACACACTACACCTCTGAAGATTTACAATAGTAAGGAAACTGGTCAGGTTCTCTAATCAGGTACCGACACAAACCAGACTTGGGTAGACCATTCCTTCAGTCACCTTTTACACTTCTATGTCAGACTTGAACTCTTGGCTGATTAATCCCTTAACTTTAAACAAGTAAATTTGAATGAAAGAATGAATTTCAAAACAAATAAAACAAATGATAGTCAAAAATGTGATTTCCCTATAACTATAGTAAAGTTTATCCCCTCCCATGGGGCAAATGCAAGACCCCAGGGCTAGGAAATTCACAATTATGGTAAAGCACCTTAAGACCCTTCGATCTGTGAAGAGTATTTAATTCTACCTTATTTGGGCTGTAAGAAGAAGATTTTTAAAATTTCTGTTAATTTAGACCCTTTTTGGCCCCGCCCATCAGCCCCTGGGGGTCAGTCAGGGCCAACATGTACATACCATCAAACTGTCATCCCAAGCTGATAATGTTAACGAAGTTAGAATGAATTCCAATAAAAATTCAACAAATAATAGTCAAAAATGTGATTTCCCTATGTAAACTATAGTAAAGTTTACCCCCTCCCCAGGGGCAAACATGAGACCCTAGGGTCATGAAATTCACAATTTTGGTAAAGCACCTTAAGATCCTTCCATCTATGTAGAGTATTTGATTCTACCATATCTGAGAGTAGAGAAGAAGATTTTTGAAATTTTAGTCAATTTGACCCTTTTTGGCCCCGCCCATCAGCCCCTGGGGGTCAACTAGGGCCAACATATACATACCATCAAAGTGTCATCCCATGCTGATAATTTGATACAAGTTAGAATGAATTCATATACAAATCCAACAAATAATAGTCAAAAATGTGATTTCCCTATATAAACTATAGTAAAGTTTACCCCCTCCCCAGGGGCAAACATGAGACCCCAGGGTCATGAAATTCACAATTTTGGTAAAGCACCTTAAGATCCTTCCATCCATGAAGAGTATTTGATTCTACCATATCTAAGAGTAGAGAAGAAGATTTTTGAAAGTTTTGTAAATTTTACCCTTTTTGGCCCACCCACCAGCCCCTGGGGGTCAACTAGGGCCAACATGTACATACCATCAAACTGTCATCCCATGCTGATAATTTGATACAAGTTAGAATGAATTCATATACAAATCCAACAAATAATAGTCAAAAATGTGATTTCCCTATATAAACTATAGTAAAGTTTACCCCCTCCCCAGGGGCAAACATGAGACCCCAGGGTCATGAAATTCACAATTTTGGTAAAGCACCTTAAGACCCTTTCATCTATGAAGAGTGTTTGATTCCACCTTATCTGAGAGTAGAGAAGAAGATTTTTGAAGTTTTAGTCAATTTGACCCTTTTTGGCCCCGCCCCTCAGGCCCCTGGGGGGTGGGGACCATATAATTCACAATTTTGGTTCACCCTCAGCCATGGAAGCTTCCTGTAAAATTTCATTGAATTTAGTTCAGCAGTTTTTAAAAAAAAGTTGAAAACGTAAATTGTTTACGACGCACGACGCCGGACAAAAGGCGATTGCAATAGGTCAACTGAGACTTCGTCTCAGGTGACCTAATTACCCACTGTGAACACTTAAAACATTATTGATTTCATACCTTTCTTTTCAGCTGTCTCGGTCTTCTCTTCACTAGAAAAAGAAAACAGAAATTGGTTAAAACTTTAATAGTAACATCTCACTTGAAGACATGCAACAATGAAGAATATTTCAACTATTTAAGAACTGAAATTAGAAAGTATTTTTATCGTCAATATCTTTTAATATTATATCCTCTAATTTATCACTTCACCCACTATTACCATGTGAGGTCTAATTATTATCTCTCAAAAACAGGTGTTTGTTATAAAATTATGACGACCAACTCACCTCTTTTCAGCCACTGCTTTAGGAGGTTCTTCTTTGTTCTCCGCAGGTGAATCTTTTTTAGGCTCTTTTGCATCTGAATAACAATATTTACAAGATTTGTAGAACAATGTCATTTGAATAACAATATTTACAAGATTTGAAGAACAATGTCATCTGAATAACAATATTTACAAATATTTGTAGAACAATGTCATCTGAATAACAATATTTACAAGGATTTGTAGAACAATGTCATCTGAATAACAATATTTACAAAGATTTGTAGAACGATGTCATCTGAATAACAATATTTACAAGGATTTGTAGAACAATGTCATCTGAATAACAATATTTACAAAAATTTGTAGAACGATGTCATCTGAATAACAATATTTACAAAGATTTGTAGAACGATGTAATCTGAATAACAATATTTACAAGGATTTGTAGAACGATGTCATCTGAATAACAATATTTACAAGGATTTGTAGAACGATGCCATCTGAATAACAATATTTACAAAGATTTGTAGAACGATGTCATCTGAATAACAATATTTACAAAGATTTGTAGAACGATGCCATCTGAATAACAATATTTACAAAGATTTGTAGAACGATGTCATCTGAATAACAATATTTACAAGGATTTGTAGAACGATGCCATCTGAATAACAATATTTACAAAGATTTGTAGAACGATGTCATCTGAATAACAATATTTACAAAGATTTGTAGAACAATGTCATCTGAATAACAATATTTACAAGGATTTGTAGAACGATGCCATCTGAATAACAATATTTACAAAGATTTGTAGAACGATGTCATCTGAATAACAATATTTACAAAGATTTGTAGAACAATGTCATCTGAATAACAATATTTACAAAGATTTGTAGAACAATGTCATCTGAATAACAATATTTACAAAGATTTGTAGAACAATGTCATCTGAATAACAATATTTACAAGATTTGTAGAACGATGTCATCTGAATAACAATATTTACAAGGATTTGTAGAACAATGTCATCTGAATAACAATATTTACAAGGATTTGTAGAACAATGTCATCTGAATAACAATATTTACAAGGATTTGTAGAACAATGTCATCTGAATAACAATATTTACAAAGATTTGTAGAACAATAACTTACTACACAACTTGCATGCTATGATATTAAATATCAGGAAATATCTAGGTATTGGAATCCTTTATAAAATAATTACCTGTATACAGAGATCAATTAGACAAGATGGAAGTATTTTATTACGATAGATACTTTTGAATAAGTGAACAGTCAACACCCATCTAAATATATTACCCTTTTCTCCCTCCTTTTTTTCGTCATCAGTGCGAGGTCGCTTGATTTTGGGTTTGTAGTTCTGTCGGTCACGTTTTCCTTCACCTTCGTCTTCACTGTCAGAAAACTCCTCGTCACAGGCAATTCTTTTATCATTAGCCCTGATAGACACACGAGTATCAGGGTTTTCTTTGTCTTCATCATCACTTTCATCATTTAAAGCATCTTCAGGAATGGCTGGTAGGAAAATAAATCAACATTAACTACAAATATAAGTGGACACAAGATAATTGACTGTTATCAACATCCTGTCAAATAACATCATCTGCAGAATACACAAAAACAGGTAAGTGGTTCTTTTATTTGTCCCCTTCTTTCAAAATGTTTATAAAGTCGAACTTGAATTGTCCTCCTTTTATGTGTCATGTCACATGGTCTCTATGGGGCAGGCAGGGAAACAACAAGTCCCTATGGGGTATTCAGGGTAATACCAGTTCCCTATAAGGTAGCCAGAGTAACAACTGGCCCCTTCATAGTATGCAGAGTAACAACAGGTCCCTATGGGGTATTCAGGGTAATACCAGTTCCCTATAAGGTAGCCAGAGTAACAACTGGCCCCTTCATAGTATGCAGAGTAACAACAGGTCCCTATGGGATAGGCAGAGTATCAACAGGTCCCTATGGGATAGGCAGAGTATCAACAGGTCCCTATGGGATAGGCAGAGTATCAACAGGTCCCTATGGGATAGGCGGAGTAACAACAGGTCCCTATGGGATAGGCGCAGTAACAACAGGTCCCTATGGGATAGGCAGAGTAACAACAGGTCCCTATGGGATAGGCGGAGTAACAACAGGTCCCTATGGGATAGGCGCAGTAACAACAGGTCCCTATGGGATAGGCGCAGTAACAACAGGTCCCTATGGGATAGGCAAAGTAACAATAGGTCCCTACCTGACATCTGGACACCAGGAGCATGAGGCAACATTACAAAGTTTCCAAAGGTTGTTCTGAAACAACAGGTCCCTATGGGATAGGCAGAGTATCAACAGGTCCCTATGGGATAGGCAGAGTAACAACAGGTCCCTATGGGATAGGCGCAGTAACAACAGGTCCCTATGGGATAGGCAGAGTATCAACAGGTCCCTATGGGATAGGCGGAGTATCAACAGGTCCCTATGGGATAGGCGAAGTAACAACAGGTCCCTATGGGATAGGCAGAGTATCAACAGGTCCCTATGGGATAGGCGGAGTATCAACAGGTCCCTATGGGATAGGCGGAGTATCAACAGGTCCCTATGGTATAGGCAGAGTAACAACAAGTCCCTATGGGATAGGCGCAGTAACAACAGGTCCCTATGGGATAGGCAGAGTATCAACAGGTCCCTATGGTATAGGCGGAGTAACAACAGGTCCCTATGGGATAGGCAGAGTATCAACAGGTCCCTATGGGATAGGCAGAGTATCAACAGGTCCCTATGGTATAGGCGCAGTAACAACAGGTCCCTATGGGATAGGCGCAGTAACAACAGGTCCCTATGGGATAGGCAAAGTAACAATAGGTCCCTACCTGACATCTGGACACCAGGAGCATGAGGCAACATTCTCAAATTTTCAAACAGTCTTGTTCTGAAAAAGACGTTTCATTCTTGTAGAAAAATAACATTAGAAATGCTATACCCTAACATGATACAAAATTAAAAGTGCATTTGAGATTCTGACATTGGTATAGTGAGGGTTTGCTTAGTATGCAAATAAATTTTATGTTAGTGTTTTGAGAATCTTGAATTTTTTGAGAATATTAAATTTTTTCAAAATTATTTCTTTATTGAAAAAAAGAAAAAAAATACAAGTCAGGTTGGCTTACTTGATCTTGTCCATGTACTCTCCTGTATTCTGATTGGCCATATTGGATGGACTGATGTGTAGCTTGAAGTCAGGTCCATAGTACTCGAAGTAGTCATTGTAGGGTAATTCTGGAAACCAAGAAACAATCAATTTCAATCCTCAATATCCTTACACATCATCAAAATTTAATGACATGTTTGAAATAATTAATTGAATATTTTGTATCAATATTTTTTTAAAGAGGAAGGGTTAAAGCCTATGAAATCAAATTTTATTGGACTCAAAAATCCTGGAGCTGCTACATTCTGTATTAATAATGGACATGTATTAGTGCCAACATATTTATGTCTAGATCGAAGAAAACTTGTGAGTTGCTAAGAAAACGGCTATGTTGCTGTGATATATAGCAGTACATCAAACTCCAAACTATTGTTAATTGTTACCAAATTAATGTGAAGCCACCCTAGCACATTTACCATTAGCTATCTCTACCCCCAGAGCTATAGATGTTTCGTAAGTCCAACAGCGAGCCACATTCCTGATGGTGTATCCACCTCCTCCCAATAACAACAGAGGTAGATTCCACTTCTTCATGAACTCTGCACACTTTCCATGACCTGTTACAGGGGAGATAACTGTGCATATAGTATTCCAGGTATACTAGAAATTATATCATAAATATTGTATAATATTGAGTCCAGTAAAGAGGACAGTTGTTTACATTTCTAAACCAGAATAAAAACGTAATGTATACATGATTAACAGATATTTCTGCATAACAGATTAACCACTGGGATAATTAATTCAGAGTAACACACTGAACATGCATTTTTAATTAAATTTGTCAATATAAAGTGTACACACTAAATTTTAAAAAAGGCTAGGTGTCTTAGTTAAGTTTAATACATTTACCTTTAAGAGTGAGGTTGAAGCAGCCGAGTCTGTCCCCAGACAAAGAGTCAGCTCCACATTGTAACACTACAGCACTAGGCTGGTACATCTCCATCACTTTGGTCATCACCTATTTATACACACCATTAGTTTTATAACATTTTCATCCCTCAAAATGACCAGAGACACAAAATGTTTGCCCCACCCTCCATCACATTCTGGTCAGACATACTTAACTCGTAAGTTTGATTCAAGGTGGATTTTTTCATACAAGTGATTTTTATTATTACATAAAAAGTAAACATTTGTTTATTAGTATCATTTGTGAAGTTTTGGGAGGCTAAAATTTACAGTATGAAATTTAGGTTTTCATCAAGTGGGATTAGAAACAAATGACACACTGTCCAGTCTCTCTTTTTGGTATCCTTAAAATATTTCTATTTTCAATTTAGTTTCAAAGTATTGCCAAACTCCACAATACACAAAATTACAGATGGTTACCAGGTTAAATCCTTTTTCTCAAGCAAAGCCTCTCATCTGACCCAAATTCTATATAATTATTGGGTAGAATATCTATATGTAATATACTTTCATAAGGTAGATGCATTCACTTTTAACATACCGGTTTGAATATAGATTCGTAGGACTCGTCATCTATGCCATCCCGAAGAGGAAAATTCACAGCATAGTACTTTCCTTTGCCGGCACCAATATCCTAAGACAAAAAAAAACATAAACGATGCATATATATTTAATTGTATAGTGGTTAGAAAATATGTATTAAGCAAGTATGATACACATCTATTAATTTACAGAAAATTGTTTAGAAGTTTAACCGAGGGCTATTCCAGTAAACTATCTATCCAACGGGAGGAATACAGAAATAAATTACAGTCATACAATAACGCTTTGAATTAAATAACTTTTAACCGGGGTGGTGCGGGAAATGCCCAGTGCCTGGGAGTCAATGTACTCCCCATACTTGTAATATGACCTACCCTGAGATCTCCAGTGCCTGGGAAGTACTCCCCCTACTAGTGTTGGGACGATGATCGGTAAAGATCGATTAGCGATCGTTTATAGCATCTTGATGCCGATGATCGATAGCAAACATCAACAATCGATCATCGGCAAATATAAAAAGGTACCGAAACGAACGAACCTCAGTATATGTAATCGAACGCGCCCGTACCAAGATGGCGGCCGCTGAAGAAAATCTAAGGGAAATATACCCAAACCCAGGCTCCAAAACGAAATCAGATGTTTGGAAATTCTTCGGATTTTATAAAATTAATGATAATGAACCACCATCAAAAAAAGAATTTGGATACAACGCAAGCTGTTTGCCGTCTATGCCGCAAGATTTACAGAAATACAGGTAAGTTCTAGACCAAGCTAACAAACTCGTACGGCAGACGTAACATGTGTTTCATTTGTAAACTCAAAATTGTATCAGCCGTTTAGAACGCTTGTCAGTTGTATATTTATTATCTTTGAACAAGTATCAACTTAATATTTTCTTCCGTCGTTTTCAGGAAATACTACGAATTTCAGAGCCCATATTGACGGGGAACACAAATTACCGTCGGGAAATTCCACACAATCACGATCAGACAAAGTTGAAACAAAATTAGTTCAACCAACAATATCGGCTGCATTTATCAAAAGATGTGATGTTGTATCAGGATTTTACAGAACATTATCTACTATCCACTAGTATCTAGCTACCCCAGTAGCCAAATTGCAAAGACAAAAAAAACAATCATTTCCAGGGAGATTTGAGTGCATGTATTGTATTTGCATTTGTGAGTTTTTCACCCTTGTTCATGTTCAATAAATGTTAACTATTATTTTCTAGTGAAAAGAATGGTTTGTCAAAAATGTCAAAAACTGTCAATTGTCTAGTCAAGAATGTTTAGTTATTGGTCTGTTATACTAAATTATTGTTTATCAGTTTAATAGCTCAATTGAGCTGTTTTCATTGTTAATAAAAATATTGTTTTTCTTGATTGTAGCTTTTTGTGATTGATGTGTCCTCATGATCAGTAATTAAAATTATTTTGAGAAATCCTCAAATCCCAAAAACATATAAAGTTGGAACACCCCTTTTCTATAGTGCTTAAAGGAACTGGTTAAGTGATTCATTAAGTGGCATTAACATATTAGAGACTTTATCATGTTCAACAGGAAGTTATGTTTCACATACTAGAGAGGGGGTGAAGCATACAGTACACATACAACACAAAATAAAGTAAACAAAGGCAGATAACTGAAAACAGTTTATTTCCATGCTAAGTTACTAATATTCAATGGAATTTTAAAGATATTAAAGTTATAAATGCATTGGAAAAGTAAACCGATTATTTCACCGATTATCGGATCGAATAGGGTATCCGATTCCAACCGATGATCGATTATGATTTTCAACCGATTTCCCAACACTACCCCCTACTTGTAATATGACCTACCCTGAGATCTCCAGTGCCTGGGCAGTACTCCCCATACTTGTAATATGACCTACCCTGAGATTTCCAGTGCCTGGGCAGTACTCCCCCTACTTGTAATATGACCTACCCTGAGATTTCCAGTGCCTGGGCAGTACTCCCCATACTTGTAATATGACCTACCCTGAGATTTCCAGTGCCTGGGCAGTACTCCCCATACTTTAATATGACCTACCCGGAGATCTCCAGTGCCTGGGCAGTACTCCCCATACTTGTAATATGACCTACCCTGGATTTCCAGTGCCTGGGCAGTACTCCCCCTACTTGTAATATGACCTACCCTGAGATTTCCAGTGCCTGGGCAGTACTCCCCCTACTTGTAATATGACCTACCCTGAGATCTCCAGTGCCTGGGAAGTATTCTCCGTACTTGTGAAATGAGACGGTCATGACACGGTCTGTTGTGTAGAAAGCTTCCTCAACTCCATCTCCATGATGGATGTCGATGTCCACATACAACACTCTTTGGTGATATCTGGATAATCAAGTTCAAGCATACCGTAAACACTGATCTTTTTTATAGTCTATGGATATAGGGTCAGCCTAATGTGCCTGATTAACTAAGTAAATAGTGCAGTTTCTACATGAAGGACATCGCCATACTCCACAGCAAACTTAAAATGTTAATATTTGTAAGGCAACTGATGAAAAGTAAATTATGATTTACATAAAGACTAATTATATATAAGAAACTTTTCAAATAAATATTACCAATGTAGCCAATATAGTATTAATCAGTGTAGGATGAATTCACCAATGTCATTGCTACTAATTCATCAAACACATTGTAACTACAAAATGAAATTCCCACACATACTTAATATTACAGTAAAATAACTCACTTGAGAAGTTCTAGAATAGCCAGGACAATATCATTGACATAACAGAATCCTGATGCTTCCGACTTCTTAGCATGATGAAGACCTCCAGCCCAATTAATGGCAATGTCAGATGCCTGCTTGTTCAGTTTAACTGCCCCAGCTGAAAGATATTCGATAACAATATTATGACATTGTAGCGATCTGAATAATGCAGAAATTAAAATAAATATCTGTTCCTGCTATAGGGGCTTATGGCCGAATTTAGACCTGGTTCTAAAACATGTTTCATACCAACTTATGTTTTTGGCAAATACAAAGTACATAAAATGGAAGAGGCTATTGCCGAATGTTTTTGATATAATGACAATCTATGCCTACCCTTTAAAATATGTGTTAGTATTCTGTTTTTCAGTTTGTATTATAGGCATTCATTGGTATTTTAGGTTGTTTTTTTTAACATTTCACAGTAGTAGAAAAGATGAGTGCATAATTAAGGAAATGTACAGTAGTCTTGTGAAATTATAATGCAATACTCATGTGCAACTGTAAAGTTTCACATGCCTTGCACGTTTAACTAGGTCTCTGTTTCTGTAACATACATTGTACATAACACCTGTCAGTAACAATGTGCTAAACTTTACGTCAATTGGACGAGAGCAGCCGACAGAGTTTAAGTCATAGTATCTTATCTTGAAGCTGAACAAACACTATGGAAGGGAAGTAACACTAGTGATCATGTGATTATAAAATAGTTTTTACTGGTAGTAACTAGGCCAGTTGACAAGTGTTTTAGTCATACAGACTGCAGCATGATTATTTGTTCCAGAATTCAGACTTTCAGGCCAAATTATGACAATCCACGACTTGTCCTCCGGGTGTTTCAACTCGGTCTTCCACTCAGGGTGTCAAAAGGACTGTGATATTGCATTTGTTTAAACATAGCCAACATGGAAGCTTAAGTTTATCACCCTAACCTTCTTGAATATTAGGTATTAATTGACCTATCACTGTCATCTCTTTCACTAATAAATTTGATGGATGAATTAACTTGCCAGGATTTTAAGCTTTTCAATCAGTCGATATGACCATCACATCTATTGATCTGATTATCAATTAATTAGGCATTACACAATATGTAAAACAAACATAACCTTTTAATAAAGTACTGTAACAAAATCTTTTTTTTTTTTAAATAGTGTCTGTTTTTTAAACATTCAAATTAAATTTATATTATATTAGATTTTTGGGACAAGAACAAAATTTGGGAGGGGGTTATTACCGAAAGTAGGCCTGTATCCAAAGTCTTAATGTAACAGGGTCTAATTTTATTAGATTTTATCATTTTATATACTAAATGTGATATTTGTGTTCAGATGTCTGTTTAAATGTGCCCAGATTGTATTGTGTATGTGTTTGTTCGTTTATTGGCATTACATGTTACAGGGTGTGGTGTTGTATGTTAAAGGTTATATCTGGGACAGTTTAGTAATTCTATTTAAAATAGAATTATTTATTTGAATTATAATAGTGAGTTATCTCCCTTAGCTATGTATGTGTGTGTAAGTTCTACTGTTCGTCCTACTCAGTGTTTAGTATATCTTTATATATTTATTGCAGAGTAATTTGTATTCGTTCTTGTTCCCGTTCTCTAAAACATGTGCTGTGTGTGATACCTTGTCGAATTCGGAATAAAGAACTCATTGCCTTACTAAATGGCTTTTCTACTATATTTAAAAGCAACATGGTTACATTAATATATAGGAAGGCAACTTATTGCTGAGCAGGTACTTGTTGCCAGTCGAGTACGTTACAGTTGGACTGAGAACATTTAACCACACAAACATTTAAATATTGTCAGAATTCATACTTACCTGCAGGTCCACCTGACGACGACCGACAGAATTGATATTTACCTTCAGATCATTTCAAAATAGCAGAGAGAATTCACACTTACCTACAGATCCACCTGTAGACAGCTGACAGAATTCATACATGCCATCAAACACTGGACAGTCCTCTCCAACGTTGACTGTGGAAAACAAGTCAAATCTATGACATTATGTTGGAATCAGAGTGGACGTCATCAGGTACGACGTACATGTATTAAATGTTGGGACATGAAAATTATACTTGACCCGTTGCTTGTAGACCTCCAACGACAAAGCCATGTTCTTAAGCATGCAAGAAAAATCATTCCATATTGGCTGCATATTTAAATGTTCCAGTACAATTAGCAAATAAGTAAACAGTACAAGTGGGGAAATAAACTTTTTTCTAGTAAGTTGTGATGGCTAACGGATAAGTTCCCAAGGATGGATCACACAATTATATCTGAAGTCTTTCTTCATACCAATGCAATCATGTAGTGTAGATAGGTGATTTTATTTCAAGGGTTTTGGAAAAATTGTTTAAAATTTGTTTGCAACAGACCAAAATAAACATGAAAGCCTCTCTGTTTTCGTAATGTATTACAAAATTACAAAAGTATGTTGAACGATAGAAAATATATACCCTAATGATGATATATGAAAACCAATACCAGTTCTTTACAATTGGAATTAAAACCTGGAATCTACCCACTGATTACAGGGCATCTTTAATGTGGTTCTCCACTCAATATATGTAAGTGAAAAAATATGCCATTATTGGCGAAAAAAGGATTGTGTAAATTAACAGCTTCATCTACAACTTACAGAGTCAACATGGGTCTATTAGACAAAAAATGATGATAGATTATATTTAAAAAGCCACCATGAATTTGTAGCGAGATTTCCAAGCAATTCGTAAACAAACCAACATTTTTCTGTTTATCATCCGTGCATGCAACTCTGCATGCACAATTGATTCATGTTCTGTTTTAGATGTTTATTTTAAAAATACTTGAGGAAACTGAGTAGATTAAAAAAGGAATAAATGAATATGAATAGGTATATATAAACTTCAGTGATAAAGTTTTATAATTATCAACAAAAACATAAAGAGGATTTAACTGTATTTCTGACATAAACTCAATATAGTTTCCTCAAACACTTATACTGAACTGGACTATCAAGCCAACCATGTCTATCAGTATCACCAATTCCAGAATGTTTTGTCTGTATGAAATATCTGCTTATTCAATGATATTTGTTCCCTCTGGGTAAGTATATATATAATAACTTCATCTTTTTATTTTCATGGTGATAGAAGTGATTGTGACATGAACTTGCAAATGAAGAAACTTACAGCGCTGCATCTGTTTGTTGTATTCAGACATATTATCTGGTCGGATACTCCTTAGAAACTTAATGTAATCATCGCTGTGGAACTTAGTCATCTCTTCCTGTGTGGCTTTGTGGGGTCTCTGTTGGTCAAACATGACAATCAATATTTCCACTAGAACACTGAAATCTTCCACAATAAATAATAACACATTCTTGACCAGTCACATAACCAAAATATCCAAATTACTCCCCCCCCCCCCCCCCCCCCCCCCCTACATCTTTTCATTCTGTTCTTGCCTCCTGTCAACATATCAGTGTGAACATGGGGACAAATAAGACAAATTCTACTCAAACATGGTCAGAGTTGGATTGGAAATCTTTTTCTTGCGAGATAGCATTTTATGGGCGTTTTATATTTCCCATTAATATAATAAACATACAATTATAATTAACAACCAGTGAAATGTTCTATGCTGTGGATCTAGGAGGTGGGGTATGCAGTATTCAAGTAATGTGATTTAGAGGAAATAGTGTTGCACTACCAAAATTACCTGAAGTAAATCTTATAATAATAATAAAATGTTTTGTCAGCAAGTTAACGTTGTTAGCTGAGACATTCAAGGCTTACACCAGATTAGTGTTCCAACTCAGCAGTAGGCAAGAAATATATAAACTGAAATATGATATAAAAACGTGATTTATCGATGTTTGAATAACTAACTTACATAAATTTCCATCTTTCTGTAAAGGCCATAGTTCAGGATGAGGTTGTGGGTCATGCGTATCCTATGAGGCTTCATGGGATGTCCCTGGCCATAGTAGTAATTCCCAATGTCGCCTGTCAAAAAGAATAAGAGACAATCATCAAATCATACACTACAGTGATAAATCTACGTGCGTGTCCTGCGTCTGTGACGCATAAAAATCGGAAGGGACGCACATATTCTAATCACGGGCGTCCTAGGGACGCATACTAAATAGTAGATATGCCTAATTTGTTGCACAACCTCATATCAAACTGGTTAACAAATAAATCTGACCAAAATCGAAAGATGCTTTTCCGTGTCGTCAATAAAACTTTCATCATATGTGTCCGGAACACCTCTCGCTTTTCTTCCTTTGGAGAAAACAGGAAAAGCCCGAAGAGTTCCGGATGCTGTCATACTGGGAATTTTTCTGTTCTAATTATAGCGAAATACGAAAGCGACGTGCTGATTGGATATTAATTTCTGTAACCAGCCAATCGCACATTACTTCAGTGCACTGGTCTCGAATGTAAACAAACATGCCTCCCAAAAAAGTTGCACGACTGGGTAAGGGACAGCAAACGCTGTTTTCTCTCCTAGAAAAGCGTCCTGCTGATAACATTGTGAGAGAAAAGGTAATAGATGAAGAGGGGGAGGGGGCGAAACCAGAAATGAGGCAGATACTAAGTCTGAATGGGCGTTGCTGAAAAGGGTAGTCCTTGCCGAGCAGTACCCTCGTGACTTGATGCAAATTCTCTGGGGGCTTATCACTTATCAATAAGTTGCACAGAAAAGAATTCCCCAATGTTATTGTTTTGGCACAGTTGGCCCTCACTCTTGCCATTCACACAGCTGGTTGCGAGAGGGGGTTCTCCGTACAAAACCAGACGCTGACTCCCTCTCGCAATCGGCTTAATATAGATAAGCAGGACATGCTGATGCGAGTAAGACTCGGGCCATCAAGACAAGATTACAACTTTGAGGCAACATTGCAGCATTGGAAAGAGGGCAAAGAGAGGTGGTTATACAAGCTGAAGGCCTTAAAGTAGACTAGTGAAATGCCAAGTACATCATACCATTCATGTACTTGTTACTGAATGTTAAGAAAATAAATAATACTTGTTGTTATTTCAGTTTGTACTGTCTTTTATATATGGTGTAACCAGGATGTTTTAGGCTGGGTAGGGATGAGGTGTAGAAGTCATACAGTATTAATTTTTGTGATGATATAATTAAAAAAAAGAACATTTCTGACAATGTCAAAAGTAATAAGTATGAATTGTTACTTGAAATATGCTCAGAATGCAGGATTTTGCATCTACATTCTCAAATTTTTCTGGGGGAGACCCCCCATCCCCCCCTAGCAAGAGGGGGCCGCTGCCACCTCCCGCACCCTCCCCCACCTTGTCGCTTTGCTGCGGCAGCAGTTACTAGGACCCATACATTCAAAACTTGTGGGTCCCAAGGACCCACAACCATAAATCCTAGATTTATCACTGCAATACACCCATCAACAAGTCCAGATCATAACTAGCATTGTTATACACAAGGTATATATTGTAAGTACCAGTTATTCCATAATATTACATTTACACAAACAAGATTATCACACGATTTTGTTGATCTAGATTTACAGATCTATGTAAGGCTAAATATGTAACAGGACATGGACATGGTACTTTTAAAAATCAATGAGATTTAGAATATTGGAATTACAGCCAGTATAATTTTTTTTCTAAATGAAAGCCAATGACCACAAAGGGAAATAAAACAATATATGTCAGGGCTTTTTCTCACTGGTTTGGGAAGGATCCTTTTTGTCTCATTTTTTCCAGGAGTAAACTGCAAATTTTGGGAATTTGGCTTTAAAATGAAATAATTCCAATTGGGAATGAGGCCCATTAACGGCCCCAAAAAGCCCATAGAAAAAGCCCTGTATGTTGGTTACTTATATAGACCAGCCATTGGACTGATTGACAATGATTGTACAATGTTGTTTCCAAACATATTACCACTAATTAAAATGCTAATGGTTAACCTAATTATAAGGTAAAAATGTACTTTTTGAAATTCAAATACTTTCATAATAAATATTTATTCATCTAGCATAATAATTTCCCCAGAACCCTTTTTAGAGTTTTTCACACTGCCCATACAACCCCAATTTTTTATTGGTTCATTATAATTATGAAGGTGCAAAATTATAAAAATCCCATCAAATATCAGTCTGAGTTTCCTCTGGCCCTGACACCATGTCTGTTGAGAGTGCACTGCTATATGAAAACGTGGATTTCTCTGTCACCGTTTGATGTGACTAAGATTTTGGTGCAAATACAATAAAATCGGATCATGAGATGTGACATAACATCTTCCTTATATATGGATAAATGAGATATTTATTCATCCCAAAACACCCATTTAATCAAATATAACTGTTATATACCGTCCTTATAGATCCTCGAAAAAGATAGACATCTTAGCATACTAACAGGACGATATTGTTACCAGTTTTTAGAGTACACCATTTCATTCACTGAATCACAGGCCTAATCTCACCCCCATGTTTTCTGGGCTTCCATACAAATATATTCAGTAAATTACAGCAAATTTCTCGTTGCAAGAGTCAAACATGAATGTTAACACCCACATACATGTCAAAACTGCAAGTAGTAGCTTTCTTGTAGGTCAGCGCATTCAAAATATCGTAAATTATTTCTAAAACCACTGCAAACGAAGTTGCAAATTATGTACGCGAACAAAGCCTGAAGTTGGGCTTCCATACTTCCCTTGCACTCGCGCTGAACTTCAAACGCTTTGAAACGCCAAAATAATTATTTCGAAGTGAAAAAACGCTTAACCGTTTTGATCATTGCAACAACATAATTGATTTTATTTAATTAGAGCAATATTTTCTACAGAATCGTGCGTTTACAAATATATTAGATTTTTACGACTTCAGCGTAACACGATGGAACCGCGGGTACACAAAGGGGGCACCGGCTTGATAAGAGTTTGGTTAAAAGGCAACAACCGAAAATACAACAAGTGTGGTTCTAAATAAACAGATGTGTTGCCTTAAAGAAGGGATACAAAATGTAAAAACGTGATGTACTTACCGTCGTAATAATAGCACACTCTTTTCTTGCTGTGAGGTTGTGTAGCCATCTTTTCCTTTCAAACGCTTCCGTGACCTGTGTCTACGATATGCAAATTTTGACCTATGGAGTATGCTACAGCGCCACCTGGCGGTACATGTAACATCGACCATATTTACAATTCAACAAATATTGGCCCACATTTTCATTGATAATTTCATTAGATTTATTATTAATGATACTTTTAATAGCTTCTACATTTGTATTGACTTTTGCACGAGACATTTACCTCGGGATACAAATGTATATTGAATATGTTTTTACAATGTTTTAATCAATTTGAAGTTCCAAAATATATGTTTTTTAATTCACAATCAGGTAAATACACTTGTATGTTTTTATATTTTATTTATTTTTATATACATGTATATCATTTTGTATCTGTGCATGTCTTTTACTGTTTGAGTCGATTTAAATGGCTCATTAGAGCTAATATTGATTTGTTACCCCCGATATGTAGACTATATATTGACTATAAATACAGTTTGAATTTAATTGAATTAAAAACAAGAAATATCTTTTAAAAAGATAAACGGCATAGTTTTAATGCTGGTGGTTTTAATGTAAAACTGCTGGTGAAATAAATTAACGAACTAATTAATAAATGCGCAATTTCAGCACGGATAACAAAATTATATCAGTTTGAATCATTTTTGGAGATAATAAGAGTAAGACTGCATTTGAATAAGGAATATGATTCTATTAATGTGTCATTTGAATAGATACATCCACTTATTCAGCTTGCATTCAATCTTAATTTTGTTTCGTCTTTAACTGCATGTCTGCATTTTGCATTTACCGCTACATTGACCAATCACATACTTCATCTTGACCAGTAACGCCACCTGTCGCGTCATATCCGGGAACAAAAGAAAATTATACGGCTATGCCGAATAACAGGTACATAAATATGGTAAGATTTTCTAAAGTTAGGATTGAGGTCTTCGATCGATACTGTGTTATCAATTCAACAGTACTTATATATGTAATAGTGGTGATGTTATTGTACAACAAGTCCACGGGGTTGTGTTCGAGGTTTTATTCCTACAAGACGTCATCTTTAAAATGCGGACACTCTGTAACAAATAATGAAACAATAATAAATACACTATCAAGCTAGCCATACATTCACAACTCGCGTACACAAAGGGACATAACTCTTACAATGACAAAATGACTGAAACTTCTACAAAGGTCCACAATTAAAAGACAAGTAAAGAATTTATCCATCCTTACATTTCAAATAAATAGATTATACAATAGTAATACATGTAATGATACCTGAGTATGGCTCAAAGCTCCAAACGTCCAGGTACAGAGAGCACCAACTACGAATCTCTACGGGTATTATATTACCTAACACTAAAAACACAAACAAAGCCCTTCTATACTTTCATACAAATTACAGTTTTATGGATTTAATCTAAAGATAATAGAATGGGGAAATGATCAGATTTAAATTTATACCAATATCACATTTACTCAGCATAACGTAAACGATCAGATGACACCAAAAATAATACAGCTTAGCTTGTAATAGTCGGGGTTGTTTTCCCTCCAAATATCTATTAAATCAAACTTTGACGTACGCTCTGTATTTTACAATTATTGGTAATATCGTACATAGTTTTTTGTGTGTCTAACCTGTAATCTTGTGGAACATTCCAATCCCCCGCTTATAATAACAGAAGTATTTTCACAGAGTTCAAACTATTCGGCTAATTGTTGAGAAAAAAGAACATCCGCTTCATTGGTACGACAGACAGCGACTAATGTTATCAATTTAACACAGGAATCTAATTCTATGTTAAGTATGTATTAGAAAACTCCCCCTGTGGACCCTAAATGTCATCGCGTTTCATTCGTCGTCGTGTGCCGTGCTATGAACTTTTTACATTAATAACTTCTCACGTTCCACCGGTTGAATTCAGCACAAACTTGCCAGAAATAATCCTGTAATGAGCCTACCTAAATGTTGTTATTTTACAGGTCAGTTTGAAATCCAAGATGACCGCCATTTCCACCATCTTGAAATACACATGATAAACTTCTTCTCTGGTTCCATTGGTACCATTAAGCTAAAGTTGGTGGGAATGATAACGAAAGGAAGACAACAATGTGTTGACAGTTTGGGCCTCGTCAAAAGTTCGATATGGCAAGCTACAACGTCCATTTTGTAATATGACTGTATACTCATGTTTTCTTTTTCTTCTTTTTTTAACAACACCCTTTTAAACTTCTCAGGTTCTTACAATGATATTGAGATCAGTCTTGCCTAAAACGACCCTCACAAGTTCCGACCAAATGTTGTTCTTTCTCTGATCGGTGTGCTTACCAAGATGGCCACTATGACCAACATCTTGAAAAACATGTATTAAACTTCTTCTCTTGTTACACTTGTTGGATTTAATTGAAATGCATGGTCCTGAAATTTTCCTCATAAAATGCTGTTATTTTTCAAAATAGTCCAAATCCCCGACTTACAATAGCTCTAGGGTCTGTATGATCTGTTGTTACGGCTCCGATCACTGCCGTATTCAGTAGACTTTTATAGACTGCATTGATTATTGATGGTAGCATGTACAATGTATATATTATGACATTGCCACGTTGTTAAAACTGCATGTGTATGAAAGCACACTGTGACCGTCATACTGTGTGTTGAGCAGATAACAATAATAAAAAAAGATAATGATGAATTTTATCCAACCAGCCAATGTCTTTCTTTACTCACCGGGGAATATACCATTCGGTGCAAACAGCTTACGCATGACATTTTTTGCACTGCTCTATCACATACTCATTTACAACGGAGCCAAGTAACTTCTTAAGGATACACACACAACGCCAGTGCGGATCTCGACCTAACACAAAGCCCTGCGTCCTACTACTACACCAACGTGCCTCCATAAGGTATCTCTAGGGAAATATACGATCACAAGTTAATTACGATATAAATAATTAATGGGCAATACATGTACAGATGATCAAATTAAACTTATTTTAACAGGTGTGGTTTATTCTTTACCCGGATCAAACATAAGTAGAAGTCATGATGGCTGTTACACTGCGTTATGTTTTCTGCTGGATATTCTTCATTTTGGCTGCAAATGTAAGTGATGACGTAATTATACACATTTACTTAGACTGTGATATTGAACCTGTTGTGTAACTTCCACTCTTATGCGCGAGTTATGGTATTGTCCGTCCAGAGTTACGGTATTGTCCGCCCAGAGTTACGGTATTGTCCGCCCAGCATTACGGTATGGTCCGTCCAGAGCTACGGTATGGTCCGTCCAGAGCTACGATATGGTCCGTCCAGAGTTACGGTATGGTCCGTCCAGAGTTACGGTATGGTCCGTCCAGAGCTACGATATGGTCCGTCCAGAGCTACGGTATGGTCCGTCCAGAGTTACGGTATGGTCCGTCCAGAGTTACGGTATGGTCCGTCCAGAGCTACGATATGGTCCGTCCAGAGCTACGGTATGGTCCGTCCAGAGTTACGGTATGGTCCGTCCAGAGTTACGGTATGGTCCGTCCAGAGTTACGGTATGGTCCGTCCAGAGTTATGGTATGGTCCGTCCAGAGTTACGGTATGGTCCGTCCAGAGTTACGGTATGGTCCGTCCAGAGTTACGGTATAATCCGTCCAGAGTTATGGTATGGTCCGTCCAGAGTTACGGTATGGTCCGTCCAGAGTTACGGTAGGGTTCATTCAGATTAATGGTATGGTCCGTCGTACTTTCGGACGCAGGGATTCAAGTACATAATATCTTTTCTGCCTTCAGTTTCATCAATGTGACTTAACAGAGGGAAATCCTAATCTTAAATTTCTATAGCAAATATACAGGATTTAATAAAAAATCTTCCTTAATTAAGGATTGTTCCTATATTCCAAACATGATTTTTTTGTTAAAAAATTCAAGTTAAAGTGTATTTATTTTAATCTAAGAAACGTTGATAAAGCAAAGCTCGTTACAACTTTGGGATGTCATCAGAAACAATTTCCGTGTTAACCATTCCTATTTGTTTGACAGTGTCTGTGTTAAGCATTCCTATTTGTGTGAGTGTCCGTGTTAACCATTCCTATTTATCTGACAGTGTCTGTGTTAACCATTCCTATTTGTGTGAGTGTCCGTGTTAACCATTCCTATTTGTGTGACAGTGTCTGTGTTAACCATTCCTATTTGTGTGACAGTGTCTGTGTTAACCATTCCTATTTGTGTGACAGTGTCCGTGTTAACCATTCCTATTTGTGTGACGGTGTCCGTGTTAACCATTCCTATTTGTGTAACAGTGTCCATGTCAACCATTCCTATTTGTGTGACAGTGTCCGTGATGACCATTCCTATTTGTGTAACAGTGTCCATGTTAACCATTCCTATTTGTATGACACTGTCTGTGTTAACCATTCCTATTTGTGTGACAGTGTCCGTGTTAACCATTCCTATTTGTGTGACAGTGTCCGTGTTAACCATTCCTATTTGTGTGACAGTGTCCGTGTTAACCATTCCTATTTGTGTGACAGTGTCCATGTTAACCATTCCTATTTGTGTGACAGTGTCCGTGTTAACCATTCCTATTTGTGTGACAGTGTCCATGTTAACCATTCCTATTTGTGTGACAGTGTCCGTGTTAACCATTCCTATTTATGTGACAGTGTCCATGTTAACCATTCCTATTTGTGTGACAGTGTCCATGTTAACCATTCCTATTTGTGTGACAGTGTCCATGTTAACCATTCCTATTTGTGTGACAGTGTCCGTGTTAACCATTCCTATTTGTGTGACAGTGTCCATGTTAACCATTCCTATTTGTGTGACAGTGTCCATGTTAACCATTCCTATTTGTGTGACAGTGTCCGTGTTAACCATTCCTATTTGTATGACAGTGTCCGTGTTAACCATTCCTATTTGTGTGACAGTGTCCGTGTTAACCATTCCTATTTGTGTGACAGTGTCCGTGTTAACCATTCCTATTTGTGTGACAGTGTCCGTGTTAACCATTCCTATTTGTATGACAGTGTCCGTGTTAACCATTCCTATTTGTATGACGGTGTCCAGTGTTAACCATTCCTATTTGTGTGACAGTGTCCGTGTTAACCATTCCTATTTGTGTGACAGTGTCCATGTTAACCATTCCTATTTGTGTGACAGTGTCCGTGTTAACCATTCCTATTTGTATGACAGTGTCCATGTTAACCATTCCTATTTGTGTGACAGTGTCCGTGTTAACCATTCCTATTTGTATGACAGTGTCCATGTTAACCATTCCTATTTGTGTGACAGTGTCCGTGTTAACCATTCCTATTTGTGTGACAGTGTCCGTGTTAACCATTCCTATTTGTATGACAGGTGTCCATGTTAACCATTCCTATTTGTGTGACAGTGTCCGTGTTAACCATTCCTATTTGTATGACAGTGTCCAGTGTTAACCATTCCTATTTGTGTGACAGTGTCCGTGTTAACCATTCCTATTCGTGTGACAGTGTCCGTGTTAACCATTCCTATTTGTGTGACAGTGTCCGTGTTAACCATTCCTATTTGTGTGACAGTGTCCGTGTTAACCATTCCTATTTGTATGACAGTGTCCATGTTAACCATTCCTATTTGTGTGACAGTGTCCGTGTTAACCATTCCTATTTGTGTGACAGTGTCCGTGTTAACCATTCCTATTTGTGTGACAGTGTCCATGTTAACCATTCCTATTTGTGTGACAGTGTCCGTGTTAACCATTCCTATTTGTATGACAGTGTCCGTGTTAACCATTCCTATTTGTGTGACAGTGTCCATGTTAACCATTCCTATTTGTGTGACAGTGTCCGTGTTAACCATTCCTATTTGTGTGACAGTGTCCGTGTTAACCATTCCTATTTGTGTGACAGTGTCCGTGTTAACCATTCCTATTTGTGTGACAGTGTCCATGTTAACCATTCCTATTGGTGTGACAGTGTCCGTGTTAACCATTCCTATTCGTGTGACAGTGTCCGTGTTAACCATTCCTATTTGTGTGACGGTGTCCGTGTTAACCATTCCTATTTGTGTGACAGTGTCCGTGTTAACCATTCCTATTTGTGTGACAGTGTCCGTGTTAACCATTCCTATTGTGTGACAGTGTCCGTGTTAACCATTCCTATTTGTGTGACAGTGTCCGTGTTAACCATTCCTATTTGTGTGACAGTGTCCGTGTTAACCATTCCTATTTGTGTGACAGTGTCCGTGTTAACCATTCCTATTTGTGTGACAGTGTCCGTGTTAACCATTCCTATTTGTGTGACAGTGTCCGTGTTAACCATTCCTATTTGTATGACAGTGTCCGTGTTAACCATTCCTATTTGTGTGACAGTGTCCGTGTTAACCATTCCTATTTGTGTGACAGTGTCCGTGTTAACCATTCCTATTTGTGTGACAGTGTCCGTGTTAACCATTCCTATTTGTGTGACAGTGTCCGTGTTAACCATTCCTATTTGTATGACAGTGTCCGTGTTAACCATTCCTATTTGTGTGACAGTGTCCGTGTTAACCATTCCTATTTGTGTGACAGTGTCCGTGTTAACCATTCCTATTTGTATGACAGTGTCCGTGTTAACCATTCCTATTTGTATGACAGTGTCCGTGTTAACCATTCCTATTTGTGTGACAGTGTCCGTGTTAACCATTCCTATTTGTGTGACAGTGTCCGTGTTAACCATTCCTATTTGTGTGACAGTGTCCGTGTTAACCATTCCTATTTGTGTGACAGTGTCCGTGTTAACCATTCCTATTTGTGTGACAGTGTCCGTGTTAACCATTCCTATTTGTGTGACAGTGTCCGTGTTAACCATTCCTATTTGTGTGACAGTGTCCGTGTTAACCATTCCTATTTGTGTGACAGTGTCCGTGTTAACCATTCCTATTTGTGTGACAGTGTCCGTGTTAACCATTCCTATTTGTGTGACAGTGTCCGTGTTAACCATTCCTATTTGTGTGACAGTATCTGTGTTAACCATTCCTATTTGTGTGACAGTATCCTGTGTTAACCATTCCTATTTGTGTGACAGTATCCGTGTTAACCATTCCTATTGGTGTGACAGTGTCCGTGTTAACCATTCCTATTTGTGTGACAGTGTCCGTGTTAACCATTCCTATTTGTGTGACAGTATCCGTGTTAACCATTCCTATTTGTATGACAGTGTCCGTGTTAACCATTCCTATTTGTGTGACAGTGTCCGTGTTAACCATTCCTATTGGTGTGACGGTGTCCGTGTTAACCATTTCCTATTTGTATGACGGTGTCCGTGTTAACCATTCCTATTTGTGTGACAGTGTCCATGTTAACCATTCCTATTTGTGTGACAGTGTCCGTGTTAACCATTCCTATTTGTGTGACAGTGTCCGTGTTAACCATTCCTATTTGTGTGACAGTGTCCGTGTTAACCATTCCTATTTGTGTGACAGTGTCCGTGTTAACCATTCCTATTTGTGTGACAGTGTCCGTGTTAACCATTCCTATTGGTGTGAGTGTCCGTGTTAACCATTTCTCTTTGTATGACAGTGTCCGTGTTAACCATTCCTATTTGTATGACAGTGTCCCTGTTAACCATTCCTATTTATGTGACAGTGTCCATGTTAACCATTCCTATTGATGTGACAGTATCCGTGTTAACCATTCCTATTTGTGTGACAGTGTCCGTGTTAACCATTCCTATTTGTGTGACAGTGTCCGTGTTAACCATTCCTATTTGTGTGACAGTGTCCATGTTAAACATTCCTAATTGTGTCACAGTGTCCGTGTTAACCATTCCTATTTGTGTGACAGTGTCCGTGTTAACCATTCCTATCTGTGTGACGGTGTCCGTGTTAACCATTCCTATTTGTGTGACAGTGTCCGTGTTAACCATTCCTATTTGTGTGACAGTATCCGTGTTAACCATTCCTATCTGTGTGACAGTGTCCGTGTTAACCATTCCTATTTGTGTGACAGTATCCGTGTTAACCATTCCTATCTGTGTGACAGTGTCCGTGTTAACCATTCCTATTTGTGTGACAGTGTCCGTGTTAACCATTCCTATTTGTGTGACAGTGTCCGTGTTAAACATTCCTATTTGTGTGACAGTGTCCGTGTTAACCATTCCTATTTGTATGACAGTGTCCGTGTTAACCATTCCTATTTGTGTGACAGTATCCGTGTTAACCATTCCTATTTGTGTGACAGTGTCCGTGTTAACCATTCCTATTTGTGTGACAGTGTCCGTGTTAACCATTCCTATTTGTGTGACAGTGTCCGTGTTAACCATTCCTATTTGTATGACAGTGTCCGTGTTAACCATTCCTATTTGTGTGACAGTGTCCGTGTTAACCATTCCTATTTGTGTGACAGTGTCCGTGTTAACCATTCCTATTTGTATGACAGTGTCCGTGTTAACCATTCCTATTTGTGTGACAGTGTCCGTGTTAACCATTCCTATTTGTGTGACAGTGTCCGTGTTAACCATTCCTATTTGTATGACAGTGTCCGTGTTAACCATTCCTATTTGTGTGACAGTGTCCGTGTTAACCATTCCTATTTGTGTGACAGTGTCCGTGTTAACCATTCCTATTTGTGTGACAGTGTCCGTGTTAACCATTCCTATTTGTGTGACAGTGTCCGTGTTAACCATTCCTATTTGTGTGACAGTGTCCGTGTTAACCATTCCTATTTGTGTGACAGTGTCCGTGTTAACCATTCCTATTTGTGTGACAGTGTCCGTGTTAACCATTCCTATTTGTGTGACAGTGTCCGTGTTAACCATTCCTATTTGTGTGACAGTGTCCGTGTTAACCATTCCTATTTGTGTGACAGTGTCCGTGTTAACCATTCCTATTTGTGTGACAGTATCTGTGTTAACCATTCCTATTTGTGTGACAGTATCTGTGTTAACCATTCCTATTTGTGTGACAGTATCCGTGTTAACCATTCCTATTGGTGTGAGTGTCCGTGTTAACCATTCCTATTTGTGTGACAGTGTCCGTGTTAACCATTCCTATTTGTGTGACAGTATCTGTGTTAACCATTCCTATTTGTATGACAGTGTCCGTGTTAACCATTCCTATTTGTGTGACAGTGTCCGTGTTAACCATTCCTATTGGTGTGAGTGTCCGTGTTAACCATTTCTCTTTGTATGACGGTGTCCGTGTTAACCATTCCTATTTGTGTGACAGTGTCCATGTTAACCATTCCTATTTGTGTGACAGTGTCCGTGTTAACCATTCCTATTTGTGTGACAGTGTCCGTGTTAACCATTCCTATTTGTGTGACAGTGTCCGTGTTAACCATTCCTATTTGTGTGACAGTGTCCGTGTTAACCATTCCTATTTGTGTGACAGTGTCCGTGTTAACCATTCCTATTGGTGTGAGTGTCCGTGTTAACCATTTCTCTTTGTATGACAGTGTCCGTGTTAACCATTCCTATTTGTATGACAGTGTCCCTGTTAACCATTCCTATTTATGTGACAGTGTCCATGTTAACCATTCCTATTTATGTGACAGTATCCGTGTTAACCATTCCTATTTGTGTGACAGTGTCCGTGTTAACCATTCCTATTTGTGTGACAGTGTCCGTGTTAACCATTCCTATTTGTGTGACAGTGTCCATGTTAAACATTCCTAATTGTGTCACAGTGTCCGTGTTAACCATTCCTATTTGTATGACAGTGTCCGTGTTAACCATTCCTATCTGTGTGACGGTGTCCGTGTTAACCATTCCTATTTGTGTGACAGTATCCGTGTTAACCATTCCTATCTGTGTGACAGTGTCCGTGTTAACCATTCCTATTTGTGTGACAGTATCCGTGTTAACCATTCCTATCTGTGTGACAGTGTCCGTGTTAAGCATTCCTATTTGTGTGACAGTATCCGTGTTAACCATTCCTATTTGTGTGACAGTGTCCGTGTTAAACATTCCTATTTGTGTGACAGTGTCCGTGTTAACCATTCCTATTTATATGACAGTGTCCGTGTTAACCATTCCTATTTGTGTGACAGTATCCGTGTTAACCAATCCTATTTGTGTGACAGTGTCCGTGTTAACCATTCCTATTTGTGTGACAGTGTCCGTGTTAACCATTCCTATTTGTGTGACAGTGTCCGTGTTAACCATTCCTATTTATATGACAGTGTCCGTGTTAACCATTCCTATTTGTGTGACAGTGTCCGTGTTAACCATTCCTATTTGTGTGACAGTGTCCGTGTTAACCATTCCTATTTATATGACAGTGTCCGTGTTAACCATTCCTATTTATATGACAGTGTCCGTGTTAACCATTCCTATTTGTGTGACAGTGTCCGTGATAACCATTCCTATTTGTGTGACAGTGTCCGTGTTAACCATTCCTATTTGTGTGACAGTGTCCGTGTTAACCATTCCTATTTGTGTGACAGTGTCCGTGTTAACCATTCCTATTTGTGTGACAGTGTCCGTGTTAACCATTCCTATTTGTGTGACAGTGTCCGTGTTAACCATTCCTATTTGTGTGACAGTGTCCGTGTTAACCATTCCTATTTGTGTGACAGTGTCCGTGTTAACCATTCCTATTTGTGTGACAGTAGTCCGTGTTAACCATTCCTATTTGTGTGACAGTGTCCGTGTTAACCATTCCTATTTGTGTGACAGTGTCCGTGTTAACCATTCCTATTTGTGTGACAGTGTCCGTGTTAACCATTCCTATTTGTGTGACAGTGTCCGTGTTAACCATTCCTATTTGTGTGACAGTATCCGTGTTAACCATTCCTATTTGTGTGACAGTGTCCGTGTTAACCATTCCTATTTGTGTGACAGTGTCCGTGTTAACCATTCCTATTTGTGTGACAGTGTCCGTGTTAACCATTCCTATTTGTGTGACAGTGTCCGTGTTAACCATTCCTATTTGTAGTGACAGTGTCCGTGTTAACCATTCCTATTTGTGTGACAGTGTCCGTGTTAACCATTCCTATTTGTGTGACAGTGTCCGTGTTAACCATTCCTATTTGTGTGACAGTGTCCGTGTTAACCATTCCTATTTGTGTGACAGTGTCCGTGTTAACCATTCTATTTGTGTGACAGTGTCCGTGTTAACCATTCCTATTTGTGTGACAGTGTCCGTGTTAACCATTCCTATTTGTGTGACAGTGTCCGTGTTAACCATTCCTATTGTGTGACAGTGTCCGTGTTAACCATTCCTATTTGTGTGACAGTGTCCGTGTTAACCATTCCTATTGTGTGACAGTGTCCGTGTTAACCATTCCTATTTGTGTGACAGTGTCTGTGTTAACCATTCCTATTGTGTGACAGTGTCCGTGTTAACCATTCCTATTTGTGTGACAGTGTCCGTGTTAACCATTCCTATTTGTGTGACAGTGTCCGTGTTAACCATTCCTATTTGTGTGACAGTGTCTTGTGTTAACCATTCCTATTTGTATGACAGTGTCCGTGTTAACCATTCCTATTTGTGTGACAGTGTCCGTGTTAACCATTCCTATTTGTGTGACAGTGTCCGTGTTAACCATTCCTATTTGTGTGACAGTGTCCGTGTTAACCATTCCTATTTGTGTGACAGTATCTGTGTTAACCATTCCTATTTGTATGACAGTGTCCGTGTTCACCATTCCTATTTGTGTGACAGTGTCCGTGTTAACCATTCCTATTTGTGTGACAGTATCTGTGTTAACCATTCCTATTTGTGTGACAGTATCTGTGTTAACCATTCCTATTTGTTTGACAGTATCCGTGTTAACCATTCCTATTGGGGTGAGTGTCCGTGTTAACCATTCCTATTTGTGTGACAGTGTCCGTGTTAACCATTTCTATTTGTGTGACAGTATCTGTGTTAACCATTCCTTTTGTATGACAGTGTCCGTGTTAACCATTCCTATTTGTGTGACAGTGTCCGTGTTAACCATTCCTATTGGTGTGAGTGTCCGTGTTAACCATTCCTATTTGTGTGACAGTGTCCGTGTTAACCATTTCTCTTTGTATGACGGTGTCCGTGTTAACCATTCCTATTTGTGTGACAGTGTCCGTGTTAACCATTCCTATTTGTGTGACAGTGTCCGTGTTAACCATTCCTATTTGTGTGACAGTGTCTGTGTTAACCATTTCTATTTGTATGACAGTGTCCGTGTTAACCATTCCTATTTGTATGACAGTGTCCGTGTTAACCATTCCTATTTGTGTGACAGTGTCCGTGTTAACCATTCCTATTGGTGTGAGTGTCCGTGTTAACCATTCCTATTTGTGTGACAGTGTCCGTGTTAACCATTTCTCTTTGTATGACGGTGTCCGTGTTAACCATTCCTATATGTGTGACAGTGTCCATGTTAACCATTCCTATTTGTGTGACAGTGTCCGTGTTAACCATTCCTATTTGTGTGACAGTGTCCGTGTTAACCATTCCTATCTGTGTGACAGTGTCCGTGTTAACCATTCCTATTTGTGTGACAGTGTCCATGTTAACCATTCCTATTTGTGTGACAGTGTCCGTGTTAACCATTCCTATTTGTGTGACAGTGTCCATGTTAACCATTCCTATTTGTGTGACAGTGTCCGTGTTAACCATTCCTATTTGTGTGACAGTGTCCGTGTTAACCATTCCTATTTGTGTGACAGTGTCTAGTGTTAACCATTCCTATTTATATGACAGTGTCCGTGTTAACCATTCCTATTTGTGTGACAGTGTCCGTGTTAACCATTCTTATTTGTGTGACAGTGTCTATGTCAACCATTCCTATTTGTGTGACAGTGTCCGTGTTACGCATCCCTATTTGTGTGACAATGTCCATGTTTCAGTGACTTTAAGTAAAAAACTTTTTTGGGAAATGCTCTCAGGCGTAATATTTTGAAAGACTATTTCCTAAAACAATTTCGCTATCTATAGGAAGAAATTACTATTTAATAAGTATTTGATCTACAGTTATGGTCTCTTTAACAATTCGGTTTGGTTTGATAGTGTTTGTGTTACATGTGACTTTGTACTGTTTTATCGGATATGACGTGATTCATATTTGCAGAAATAACACATTTTCTCGTTTAAAGGCATTTCAAGTAATTTACAACTGTGTCAGACTTTAAATACTGTGTAATGAGGGAAATAGCAGACAATTTTTCCATTCAAAAGCGTATTAAATGTCCGTAAAGAATCCTCTTTGAAACGAAGACGGCCCTACTCCCGAGAACACAACCCGCACGCCGGAACTTGTGTTACAGATAATTAGCAAACGATGTAAGGTGCACTGAACAATATTTACTGCATATACTTTTGTACATGTAGACGTCCGACCGTGTCGACATCTAGTACGGGAGTACACGTCCGACCGTGTCGACATCTAGTAGGGGAGTACACGTCCGACCGTGTCGACATCTAGTACGGGAGTACACGTCCGACCGTGTCGTCATCTAGTACGGGAGCTAGTGATATCGATGCTACCCCAAAAAGCGCGAGTGAGCTTTGACCCCTGGTCATTCCATTATAAAAATAGCCTTACCTCTTAACTCTACCAACAGGCTAACACAGGTATCATGCACATATAACACTATACATGTGTACTCTGTACATGTAAATATTCCATTCTGCAGAGCCAATATAACCATATAAGTCACAAGTAGAATAGAATATTAAAATGCATCAATGTCATGAAATAATGACACTGTTACATATATAAGACGTTATTTCCCAATAGACAATCTAATACATTATGTAGCTTACCAAATATTCAGTACAGTTTGTCACTGTCCAGATTGCCGACTGATGATAAAACACGAGTTCTTTCTCATGATACTTGAATATCTTGGGTATAGCGTGATTTTTATTGGACCATTCCGATGATTGTATTACGAATTTAACCTAGTGATTTATCAAAATGCCTGCAACATGATATTTCAGAGAAATGGCTTCTTAAAGCGACGGATTATAAGTTGTGAGATTTCTTTTCCCTTCTTAAATCATAAATAACACATGTTGCAGATTAAGGGAAAACATAATGAAGTTCTATGTCTCATAACAATGGGAAGCATTTTGTTTCCTTTTGCGATATGACATTAGACTTACTTGATGATTGTTGAAACGTTTGGTGGCTCCGTTGTTTGGTTCTGTATCCTACTCTGAACAAGAGATGACTCGAATTCAATCTAGAAGTAGAAGAGTTCATCCTTTTGAAATACCTGGTCTTGCACAAGTCATACTTTTCTAAATGGTCTTATTGTATTTCTATCCTTTGTTCATAGTTGTCCTCGTTTATCGACTTTAAGTTAGAATTACAGTTTCGCTCACCTGTCGGCCCTCTCTTGTGTTTTTTTATATACAACTTCTTTGAGCCTGCATAAGTAATACGCGTGTACAAGCATCAGCTTATCGTTCATTGATTATACCTTATCATACAGCAATCAACTAACTGACAATGCCAATGACAATTGTTTATTTATGAACATTAACAAATGGATAACAATGATGCATGGTAAAACATGATAGGCATCAGTATTGTGAATAATATATAAACATATATTTGTGTCTGCTATTGAGTATAAGTTGTTATTAAATAAATAATGAAATTGGCCGCCTATTTCTCTTAAATTATATAAAGTGCATATTCTTTTTTCACGTGGTATATTAGACCATCTACCACTTCCAATTAGTATTTTTGTATTACCTGTTCTAAATTTACAGTAAGTTCTAGTAAATAATTCTCTAAACAGAGTTCAGTTTTATCATCTCTCCATTTGGCAAAAAAATGCCTTAAGTGTATAAAATATAGTACTCTTTAGCCAATTTATACTTGAAAATTTTTGACTATTAAATATATCTATATAAGCTACATTCTTCAAATATATTTTTCATATATTTCAACCAAGACGAGTTATCATAGGACACTATAGCTTATTCTGTTTATTTTAGTCAATTTAGCCCAACATCCAATCATTCTAACTTTAACATTAACATCAAGTGGGGACCGTCCAAGTTCTCCATATATCATAAAATTGGGTGTAGACGTTTTAACATAAAGAATATTAGAATATTTCAGGTGTAAACGTTCAATAAGTTTATAGTTACAAAAATCCCAAACTTCACATCCATATAAAACAGCTATAAAATAGCTTTATCATCTTGTATTGATTATACCTTATCCTACAGCAATCAACTCCATTGTGCGTCAACACAATTAGTACTCTATGAATATCCTTTGCAGGTGATGACGTTGAACTAGCTACATCCTCCGCCATCACCTATCTTACCCGGTACGGCTACGTGTTCACGCCTTCTCCACAGGAGACGGCAATTACCTTCCAGGTAAAAGCATGCTATGATGTAGAAATTCAGCTGTTTGAATCCGAACACTATTCGGATGATCGTTTTTTTATTATCATAGGAGGATGGGGGAACACGAAAGTGGCGATATTTGCTCAAGGAAGTAGCTACCAGATGACACAGAACGTAAATAACCCATTGAATTGTGACGAATATAGATCATTTTGGATTTCCTGGAGAAATAACGGAGAAGTAACAGTTGGCCGTGGTGGAATGGTCTTTCAAGACGTTCTTCTCACTATAAAGCAACACACGTACATGTACCAGGTGCGCTTTGTTGGAATATCGGATAAATTCGGGATAGGTCAGTGGAAAATCCCACGTCTGAGTAAGTATCACGAGATTTGAAGATGCGAATTTTTACTTCCGGGTTTTCAACAGGTTAAATATTGTGTTCTAGGGGGCAGTTTAAACATTTATGAAATATTTTCTGTTTAGTGTAAAATGATTTTTGTGTGAAATTCTACGCCACCTTTTAAACTAGAAAGAATTACGTTTGAAATGATCGCTTACGGTATGTAATTTTATAGAACTATTATGGAAAATCACAAAAGATATACCGTAGAAACAAAAAAAGTATTTCTAAACGCACTCGTGTAAACATCTGTTCATGTTTACCCTCGTTTAAACTTACGGCTCGGGGTGGACGTGTGTATATATACAAATTTGAAATGGTATTGGCATGATATTACAGACTGATCTTGATGCATAGAAAATATAAAAAGGAAGAATAGAAAAAGACAAGATAAGAAGTAAAATTCAAGTGTTTCATTGGATGCAGCAGATTTCTTTTGATCATTTTAATCTTAAAAATAGTAATCGAAGAAGATCCTAGATAACTTATAGTCGTTGATACAATCAACAAACAGTGGATAAAAGTTGAAATATTATGGGGGTTCTCTAGGTTCTTTAGCCATGGAAACATGACCGGGGTAGGAGGTCACAATTCGTCGACATGCGATACAATAGGCATGTTCTTCCCTTAATATTGGTCGGGTTACATACGCTCTAATTAATATTCACTACATTTTTGTTCACTATAAACATGGATGAATGCAAATCCTAATTTGAAATTATCAATAAAATTAGTCCTTCGAAGTAAATACATGTAAATGTGTCACTGTGTACCTGTTTCAGGGGGAGCCCAACAATGGCGAGTGTTACCAATATTCCTGGACGTCACCATGACTACAGGAATCCAATGGGCCGTGGAAGCAAATAACCCCGGTGCCTGCGCTGTGCATTGCCGTCAGCATCCTCCTTGTGTGTCCTTTGTGTTTAATGCCAACAAAAGGTCATGTCAAGGTCACAGTCAACACTTTAATAACGTCAATGAAGGACATGGTCATACCGAACGCGGTAGCCATTATTTCACCAAGTTTTAAACATTTCAGTGGCGACTGACAACAAAGTGCACACGCTATTTCATAAACAATAATGTAAAGACATTTTTTATATGTCAAGGTCGCTTTCAAAAACAAAAGTGTCGTCGTATGAAAAAGATTAAAGTTTTGATTTTAAAAAGACGAAACGAGGGCAAATATAAACAAAGGAATATAGGAGAGTACGTCCAGGTGTTCTAGGCGTTCTTCAGTATCAGTAGCTACAGATCAAGTTCGAGTCTCAAGGGTTTTGGGGCAAGGTCACTGTTACTATATTTCAGCGGGGACCGACAACTAGGGGACATGTATTGTTTTAGCAAATACCCAGCATGCTTGTTGTATTGGTTTTGGACACTCTGGTGTGAGTCAATATACCGATGGTGACGTACGTTTGAGATTTAATTGAGAACAGCGTGTAAGCCGGCGTTTTTATATGAATCGCGCTTTTCAAGTCCAGCAATTTTCCCGGAACTTTTCGCGTTCAGATACACACCACGCTTTCCTACTATAAAAGGAGTTACTTACAATCACCTCTGTCACGTGATTTTAGATCGAGCGTGCACCAATACACTACGCGATTTGCGCGCCTATAAATTGTAGATTAAGCATATAATTGAAATAGAATATTTTATATTTAAAAAACCGAGTGAATATTGCAATAAATTCATTCTTTCCTATGTGTTGTTTTAACACCGATGAGAAAGGTACAGTTAGGCCTATGTATAGTCTAAAATTGTCTATTTATCTATTTTTTCAATGTTTTCATTTTTCGTTTCGTTTGATTTCGTTTCGTTTCGTTTCGTTTTGCTTTTGTTTCGCACTTTACAGGTACCCGAGATGAAGTGAGTGAGCAGACTGTAGACGTAGCTGAAATAGTGCTTTCTCTCAGTCGGGCTCTACTCAAGTTCATTTAGTAGGTTAGAGCGGTCGTATAGAGATATACGGGCTCTGCTGTAGTGAGCAGACGCTGTAACGCGTGCTCTTGAGTGCTCTGTTCTAAGCACTGGTACTTGAAGCTGACTGTGAGCAGCGGTGCTTTCTTGCTGTTGTGCGAGTGTTGTACGAGTTATGTCTCTTTGATACATGCATAGTAGTCTGGTGTTGAGTACTCATAGAGTACTGGGTCCCTAAGAAAGCTGTACATTACATGCTCCTATATACTTTATATATTGATAGTTGATATTTAGTGTTGCTTAAGTAGTGAGCAGATATAGGTAGATACGTTTTGCCTCTTGCTCTACATGTAGTTGATATCTGTAATCATTGTTAGTCAGTTCTGCTCAGTAAGGGTGTGCGTATATATTATTGCTACCATTCTTTGAGCAAAGCATGCTCAGAATATATTTTTGTAAACATCGGCACTTTTGAGCACCTATAAGGGATCCCAAGAAGTAACTTGGGTACAGACTCCGAAACGTTACAAAAACTGGTGGCAGCGGTGGGATCCCTGTGACTTTAACTTATTATTATCAATTTAGATATCAGTTGATCTTTGTTAATATATATTGAGCAGTATTTTGTGAGTAATAAATATTTGTTGAAATACCTAAAAGAATGGCATCATACGAAGATGCCATGGAATCAGTAAATGAGCGCATTGAAGATCTGCGTCAGCAGTCAGCTAGCCGTGATAGAAGTCCTAGCTTAGAAGCTCGCACCCGAAAAACATCATATTCCTCCTTACCACGGACTGTAAACTTACCTAGAGATTCCGGGTTTGAGTCACGACGAACCACCATCATTGACCCTTGGTTGGGGTTCGGTAGTTATGATGATGGAGATGGGGGCATTTCTAATAAAATTGATGAGGAAATTGAGGAGCTCAATACACAGCTAAATAAACTTGATGTACAAAACCGGAGCGTTTTGGACGTTTTGCCCCTTGCTCTACATGTAGTTGATATATGTAATCATTGTTAGTCAGTTCTGCTCAGTAAGGGTGTGGGTATATATTATTGCTACCATTCTTTGAGCAAGGCATGCTCAGAATATATTTTTGTAAATATCGGCACTTTTGAGCATCCGGTAAGAGTACCTATAAGGGATCCCAAGAAGTAACTTGGGTACGGACCCCCGACACCTTTTGACACAATGTCCCAATATCTTCACGCAATAACGACAGAGATAAGAAGTGTCTCTGATATTGTTTAAGTGTTGTTAGTTACGAAAGCGTATTTGTGTTTTTGCTCTATAGTTTCACTGTTTGAAATGTGAAGTGTTTAAAATGTATGATAGTATAATAAAACAATTTCAATTTTTTCATTTCATGCTTTAGTCTCTTTTTCAGAAAAATTTTCAGGAAAATATAATATAAGGGCAAGAATCCAAACGGAACTGCCCAGATCTGACCGGAAGTTAGATATAAGTTGGGAAAGTTGCCACTCAGCCAACCTAGTGGGTTGGGAAGGAAGGAAATTAAAACCAGACTCAAGATGTTGGCGTAGCAAAAAGTCAAGAATATTGTACCAGACATTAGCCTTGTAGATTTTGTACAAAGTGTAAATAGTTTCAATGTATGGACTACAAGAGTATATAGGGCGATAACTGAGTGTAGCAGAAGCCTCACAACTGCCTGCTTAGGGATATGAGCCAATATGGTGAATAGATATATCACTTACCTAGTTTTGTATATAAATTATCTTGTAACATGTTAAGTTTGAAAGAAGTTTATTAAATGTGGAAATTTACTTGGGACTTTTAGTATTATTTCCCGTGGCATCCCGCCGGAATGGATATTGAACCACGGTAGCGTGGGTGGGGTGAGGAATGGACATAGACAATTGAACGATCAAACAGTAAACACAATGCGAAGTACACTTTAGTCCACTATCATCGGGACCATGTCCATTTGCTGCTACCCCCACGCTACTACACGTCTACTTGTTAGCACTAACATACATGAGTTTTAATTGCCATTTTACAGTAAATATTTTTATCAGGTTAATATAATCATTTATCCTGAGCCCGAGGTCTGAGGTCGAGGGCGGATATGGCATGTGATATGGTTCTTACCATTAATATTCTCTATCTATTGTCGAAGTCGCATATTAAGATATAAATAGCGAAGTTAGTAAAAGTTTTCTGCCAGGTCCGTTGGAAATATCCCTTTTTCATCTAACGGAGAGTGTTTTCAGGTAAACCACGCCTCATCGTATATATCTTGTCGTCCCATGATCAATGTCAATGACCTTATCGAGAAGGCAGAGACAAAACTATGTGTAAGACTGACATATCTGATGCATTTACGCTGCTACCCATACATCTTTCACAATGACATGTATATATGGGATATATATGTGGAAACATCAGTTTTAGGAATATGTAAGGTTAGCTTTCGGATGAAGATCGAGTCCAAGGACTCTTGATAATATTTTGCGAGCCGTGTGTTGGAATACTCGCGCAGAATAATGAAAGAATCGAGTATATACCACATCATTGTGATTATTTCATAATTTTCAAAAGGCCAGGAATATGTGGCGACAAAAATATAGCAGCATTATATCATTTATTCAATACAATGAACAGCCCGATGGCCATTCACTAAACATGTGGAAGAGTCACAGCACTTCAGTATCTTTAGGTATCATAGACGTCTATCGTATTAGATCTGGAATTGGATATTCTGAAGTCAGTCAAGTTAATTAAAGAGAAATATTGAAACTATTAGGTTATTTCGATTCGCCTGAAAAGAAGTGTTTCCAGACAAAAGTTCAGTGTCCTATATTATAAGGCTGTTTACCACGGCGAATGCCTTGTATCGCCGTTACTTTATATGTGCCCCAAGCGGCAGCCGGATTTGTCACAGTTTAGTGGTTCTTTTAATGGAAACGGATGTGTTCTATTAATTATAAGTGTCAGTAGACCAAAGAACAAGAAGTCTGTAATTTACCTGTAAAATATTTAACAGTCTAGCAACATGGATACATTACAAATACAGATTGAGTATGAAATGGGCAAGATACGGAAATTTAAAATCCCGGATCAGGTGTGTACTTATGAACCGAATCGATGGTATGAGTTAAAAAAATAGACTGTAAAACTTGGATGATGAAGTTGCTTGGGCTATGGCAGTCGGGGACACGTGGGGAGCAGAGGTCTTTCGATAAGGGAACACCAATGCGGAAACAAGAAACATTTGATGGAAATCTTCAACCGCATGATAGCACTACCTTTTTCATATATTTTGAAGTGACCGGCCAGTTGAAAATGCAACCAAAACTCGCCCTAGTGATCAAATGAAGAACATGTTTGAGTCTGATACACATCTTCCACCACCGAAGCCACCCCTGGAGACGACTCCGCATCTACCCCCGCGAACGCCTCCGTCTCCATCAATTCGTGCCTTGTTGCTCCACAGACATGGTGTATCGCGACTGTCCGATAACCCGTACAGCAACCTCACCTATTGTTAATCTGCCGTTCCCAATAGATATCTAACAGTCACACACTCTTGAATCTGAGTTACCGGTAACACCAAAGACATGAAAAATAACAGAACAGAACAAAACGGGTGTTCGTAACTTTGAAAATGAAAGGAATGTTTAAAATTTGCATTACATTTATAGAAAAGACATTGAAATTATCAAATATGTTGTAAACTCTCTTAACTTTCCAAAATATGTCAAGGTCATTTAGAATAAGATGCTTTTTTGATAGTGAACATCGAGTATTATCATGTATAGTCTTACTTCATAATGCTCATTATAATTACTAGCCTGTGTATACCAAAGCATGTATGTTGTTACATTGTAATATGCGTTTTATGTCAATTCTAATCGAAGTGTATTTTATCCAATTATAATATACACATTGTATTTTACCATATTACAAAAATATGTTTAAAATTATTCAAATCACTGAATTCTATAAATGTGACCTCTTCTTCAACACAAAATGTAGCCGAGTGAAAAGAAAATCTCGTTGAATCTGATGATTGACCAACACAGTATCCGTAAGTCTGATGAAAGACGAAATCTGTGGCCTATGTAAGAGTGTTGATATTGCTTTTCATTAATTAATTGGGCTTTTTTGTTTTTGTTTGCTGTTGCTTATTATTCTGTGATTTAATTAACTGGTTTAATTTATTATATACCCAAGGTTTTTCCTACATTTTACTGTCGCTCAATAATTTTGAAATGAAGAACACAATATTGTAACAGTGATGTGTGACTTAAAACGTTATACTATATGCTGGATATATTTAAGTGTTTCCAAATATGCATTATCACGAATTCGAAGTTAATTGCCAATTCCGGACAAACAAAAGGTGGTCTACCTAAATCTCTGTTAGGTTCCAGAGAACGTCATCTGTTACCAAACAAAAGGTGGTCTACCTAAATCTCTGTTAGGTTCCAGAGAACGTCATCTGTTACCAAACAAAAGGTGGTCTACCTAAATCTCTGTTGGGTTCCAGAGAACGTCATCTGTTACCAAACAAAAGGTGGTCTACCTAAATCTCTGTTAGGTTCCAGAGAACGTCATCTGTTACCAAACAAAAGGTGGTCTACCTAAATCTCTGTTAGGTTCCAGAGAACGTCATCTGTTACTAAACAAAACACTAAGAAATTGTTATATGCAATATCTTGAATTAAAAATCGTTTTCACGAAACTGTGGTGGATCAATATTCACGGGTGTAAGCCAATTATTCAGTGACTAGTGAAAGCTAACAAAATCTTTGGTATTAAGTTGTGATTTCCCCAACTCAGCAGACCCCTTTGATGCCACTATTGTAACCACTGACGGAACACGCCACGTGTAGTCTGGATGACCGAAATGATGCCGGAGTTTCAAAACATTTGGGGAGGAGGCAAATCCGGATACTGCAACTACAGGTGTCTGCATCTGGTAAGTATTTATAGAAAAAATATTCGCCCCTACTCCTACTAAATCAACAAGGTATGGGGAAACTACTTGACGCCCAGATTTAGAATAAAAAGTGATAAAATCACACATTGTTGCTTCAATCAGTTTCCCTTCTGTCTCTCATTCTTATTTGCCTGGATGGTAAATACCCATCCCTCCTGCCGGGTTTTCAATCCCTATTTATATGAGGTTTGCAAACAATAATGTCTTTATTTACTTTTTAAACGGTGACCTGACATAGTGTACGGATTGGTTAATGACTGGTTTTAGTCAAGGCCACGCACCTAATGGTTGATTGATTGCATGTCTAAAACTCAATTATTTAGAGAATCCTTCTCATTCATCACATCGAAGATGCTTTTATGAGAGGGTGGTGGTTAATTTGTAAATGATGACGTCGAAGTAATCCAATCAGTAACCGTCAGATGTTTTACCCGGTACGACTGTGTATTCACCCCCTCTCAACAGCAGAACTTCATTACCTATCGGGTAATTTCCAGTGTTGATGCTGAAATCCTTATCACGCTCAGACAGACTATTTGCACCAGGTACGCTCACAGGCGTTTGCATAGAATCATTTTTTTATATGACAGTGGTACAGTTGTGGTATATGTACTCTGTTAAGTACAAGGTTGGCAACTCCGGCACGAGTGAAACGGCACATCACCACACTTTAATCGACTAAAAAAACACATTTATTCAAACTGACATGGAGCATACTATATACTACCGTCATCTAGAAACATTCATCTTTAACCTACCGTGTCACTCAATACGAAGTGTTACATCCAAAACACAATAATCCCTGAAAACATCGCCGAATTCCTCCAACAAAACACCATTTTTCAAACTGCTCCCTCAGCCTGTCCAGATTCTTTTTCTTTTTTTTATTCTCATTTTCTATGCAAGTGCCTGTGGGTAGGCTTCGATGGTTATTCGGATAAGTTTCGAGAGCCTGATTGGAAAATTCAACGACTGCGTAAGTACTAACACTGGTCAGCTTCCAAGATTTACGTATTTTGATTCGATATTTACAACCAAGTAGGAAATGACCGTCTGAGTATAATTTCAGCATATGTGCTGGATTGGAACATCATCAATGTTTGGTTATGTGTAGAATTAGAATTTGTAGCGACCAAATGGCTGTTTTTCTCTTTATAGTATAATGCAAGGGTCGTATATTATCTTGTGTTCAGAGCTACATAGAGAGAAAATGAGTTAGTTGCAATGCGCATTTCATACCATTGTAATTTTTACAGAGAATACTCTTAAAATTGCTGCAACCATCTCGTAATCAATACGTAGCGACTAAAGCAATCTTTATCTGTTTCCACTATCGTCTTTTTTCTTCTGAATATCTCTGTTGTCTCTTTCGACCATCTTCAATTTTGTCCGTCTCCAAGATATCGATACTTTAAGCCCTTAGCATCACCGAAAACTTCTAAAAGGACAAAACAGCTGTTTGGTGCAGTTTAATTCATTTTGCTACTGTATCTAACTCTCGTTTTGTTTTGAAAGGCTCTGACATCTCGTGTGCCTTTTACAATTCCTAAAGCTTACAAAATCTTTTATCGATATGGAAAAAACAATTTCCACTACAAAACATAGATGCTACTTTAAGATTGTCGATAAAATACAGGCATGTGGAGTAAATATATTGTACATTGCATAACTTTTTCAGAGGAAGCTCACCAATGAGTGTTACCGATATTCAGTGATGTAGAAATGAACTCGGGAATCCAATGGACGATGGAAGCGAAAAAAATCCTTATGCGTGTGTCATTCAATGCCGACAGCACACTCTCTGTGTGTCCATCATCTTTGACCCCAAATACATATCAAGGTCACAGTCAACACTTCAATGACGTCACTGAAGATAATGGACATATGGAATGCCGGAGTCAATATTTCACCAAGTGTTAATCATCAGACTTCCATACGTTCTTGTTGCCGCAAGACAAACGAATGGATAACAATTCATACCACAAGAAAGAAAGAAGGATGATACATATAGGTGTTCCGGAAGCATTGCTGAAAATCATGGAACTTTAGACATATATGTATATTTAAATATATGTATTATAAGTATAAGTCCTCTTACAGGAATGAATCCTTGCTCAGAAAGGCTCCCAAGAATACCTGGCAATGAATGACAAGGAATAATGAACATGATCAGAACACATTTTATTGAGTATGTATATACACCTTAAGTAACGAACAAAAAACATTTGAACATAGCTCTCTCTCTCTCTCTCTCTCTCAATAGAAAAATAAAAAAAAAATGTGTAACGGATAACATGAAATACGTGTCAGACAAGCAGTATTTCTCAATACGAGAAGAAGCTGACGATGAAAATCGTTTTAACTTACACATTCATCAATAAGAAACCATTCTTTCGCTGAAAGGATAGGCTCGAATAAGTCTGATGGCGAACGAGGATAGACTCGAGCTCGAAAAAGGCTATTAGCGAACGAGGATAGACTTAAGCTCAAACCAGGCTATAGGCAAACGATAGACTAAGACTCGAACCAAGCTTTTGGCGAATAAAAGAAGTGATATGTTTAAAAATGCAAATCATTATCAAAAATTATCATTTTAGATGTAGTAAACTTACAATGGAAGGTGATGAAACAAATGTATAACCCTGGGTTACACACTAATCAACTCAAAATAAAATAGGAATCAAGCACTTGACGCTTGATCAATTGGAACTTAAAGTCAAAACGATCATAATATATCATGATGACAGGCAATGTAGAGAAGACTTATCGTAATACCTCTTTTACTAAATATCGCACTATCAAGCCAAAATCTTTAAAAGGAAGACATCATTTCTGGTTAAACCAAGACGCCTGGATTACCCCGTACCTGAACATTTACGACGAAGATTGTGCTTTTCTCGTACATGTACATGTTCTAAGCCCTTAATCATGGTCGCACAAGCAAACCCGAGTTTTTCTCATTTTTCATACAACTCAGAATCACTCAGAATTGGCGCTTTTATACAACCAATAAAAGCACGCGTCATGTAAAAGAGGAATTTGTTCAATCAGCTGCATTGATCACAATGTTTTTTACAGGACAATGTACATCAGAGCTCTAGCATGTGTTTGGCATCATCCAGAGCTTCCTGATCAGGTCCACAGAATGGAACGAAGTAGTATGCATAGTGATGTTTTGCTAATCTCTTCTCAAGAATAAGTGTAAGGCACGACTCTTCTTTGTATTCGCTGTATTTTGTCTCACCACGGGAAAAACGACATTGTCCACATGTTTGTTCGTCCGGAAGATCCGGTCCTTCGAAGTCTGCGTGTACAACGAACACCATACCTTGCACCTCAGGTATTTTCACGAACACAGTTTCTGTGTAGCATGCAATTGGGAGATTCCACAGCATGCACATGTTAATTTCAATTCTTTCCCACTTGCCGAGGCTTGTGTCGAGATGCATCCAAGCTCCATCCGGTTGGTCACGCTTATGCATAAAAGTAAGTTGTTCTATGTTCATATCTTGGTCACATGACTCCAAGGAGCACCTAAGCTTCACTGGATATACGCCTCTGTCTACAATATAAACACCATTTGATTCCATAACGGCCAGAAGCACGCGTTCGTCGGCGCATTGTGCCAGGAAATGGTACAATTCGAGAAACACTGGCATGTGCAACAGATTTGAAATCTGTCTGCTACCAAGTACTTTCAATTTATTTGCCATTTTTTCAATTTCTTCACAAAACGGAGTAGTAAGTAGGTCATCGGTATCGTTGTTGGAGTTATCCACCCTTTCAAAATCTATGGCGCGAACAAGTCTGTCCCACCAGATGTCGCGTGACGTACTAGCGTCCAATGGCTGCACGTATGACAATGAGTCCGGAAGCGGAACGATGTCCAACCATAGTGGTAAAATTTTCTCGTACAAATTTCCACCATTGTGGAATATATCGTCGGCCGTCAGCATATCCAGATCCCGCTGAAATGTTCTATTTTTCAAACACTTTTCCGTCAGTAGAACTATCACCGTTTTTGATCGTTTGAACGCTTCGATTTTCTGTTTTTGAATCGATAGCTTTGGTACACCATCACGAGATAGGTCGAAACATTTGAATCCCTCCTTGTTAAGCTCTGCGATTGCCGTGTGGACCCACGCTTTGCAGCGGAAAGAGAAATCGTGGAGAAACGTTACATGGTAACATTTACCGATGGGCAGCATTTTCATGTTCTTGTATTTTGTGAGAGAAGGTTGACGTATTAGTGGACATCTTGAGCACGCCATGGATAGAAATTGGGGAGGTCCACTCTAGTCAAACACCTTCCTTTTGTTAAACCTACAAGATGAACAATATTTATTTGTGTGAACATAGTCCCAGTCATAGATAAATCGTATCTATCTTCCTGTATTATAGGTGGTCAAAAATACATGCATGAGGCATAAACCGGCCAAAGTAACCACAGTCGTATTAAGACCTATGTTTTATGTCAACCTTCCTAAACTGATTTTGATATTTCTTTGACAAATTAATCTTATTTTTTAATTTGATTTGATTTTTTTATATCCTCCTAGGTTCTTAAGAAGGTAGGTCTAGAAGGACGAAACAGCTGTACGATGCAATTTCTCATGTGTACTGGAAAGTGTGAATACATTGTGTATGTGTGTTTATTGCGATATCTAAGGAACGCTTCGGTTTCATTTCGCTGTTTTATATTTAAAGTGGGACACATTAACCTTCCCGTCCTAACTATGGCATCAGCTGACCAGTATCTAAAAAATATTCCCGACAAAGTTCTATATAGACACCTTTACCAGAACAATCCACGAAATCATACATCGTTTTACTAATGAATTATTCAGTAGGGACTTGTGTACGTATACAGTAAAGTGAGAGGAGCAACTTAATGAGAAGCCAATCATTTCATCAAGCGTGCTTTATTGATACAGGACTGTGCCAATTAAACACCAGTATGGAAGCCTATACAAGCCAAGCCTGTACACGTGTTAAGTGAATTTCAACTTGAACCACGTTTATGCTGCTAGAGCTATGAACATAACTCATAGCCAGTCCATGGTCGATAATGAAATCCAGTTTTTTCAATAAATGTCCTTTATATGGTTCATTTAGAGAAATGTATCTCGATAAAATGAAATTAGAGAAGTCAGAAAATGGGAATCTTATTTCCATTTTGTCAGTTAATAACACATAATTTACTGTGTGTTTATATGTTGATTGTCATCAAATTACATGTAACTAGAATTGTGCAAGAAACATTTAAATTGAATATATATATATATATTCCGTATATCATTCCTTTATATACATATCCTTCGTCATTTGTTATACTGTGTTATATTTAAGCATTGATGTCTTTTTTTTTTATAGTTTCATCGGGGTATGAAACAAATAATTGACATCAACGCTTATAATTAATTTTTAAAAATGATTTTCTAATTTAAAACATGTTTTATGTACAATTTTACTGGTTTTAAATGGGATTCTTTTTCTCAAATCAATACGCAACGTCAATTGTCGTATTGTGACGTCACATTTTTCGCACCATTCTCGGAATTTCTTTCATAGAAGAATGAAAAGAATTTTTCGACCAATCAGATTTGAGTATTTACCATGAAAACAAAGAAAAATTAATTATATCTAATTATTAACACAATGTATCATATACACTATGTGTTGGTGATCCGAAGGTAAAGATTTGAATTTCCTGTCGTAGTTGTACGGTGATGAATATCTATAATATGTGTACAGTTCGCGTCCATGTATTCCGATCCAGGTATTCATATAATCTAAAAGACGACTTGTCACTATGATCATGTCAGGGTATCGGACCGACCATCTGCACCATTCAAGCGTTCTTTTTAGGAAAGTTAGTGCCGAAGATCGTGAGCTCGAGGCCCGGTCAGGGCACAAGTCATCAAGTTGTATTATAACTTAATATATATATATATATAATCGTCAATGCATGCCCACAGTTGAAACTTGGGACTATTTCATGAGCAAGGTGATGTACATCGATGGTTACAGAACGAATGGAAGTTGTACTAAATATCGGCAGGGCTAGACAAAAGTGTTTTACAAAAAAATCAAAAATCAGAAGCTTTCAATGGAGAATAAGTTGATTGAGGAGTTATGATTTAAGTGCCCTGTTGGCGAATTACAGTATCACGAAGAATAAGGCTATTGTCGATGTAACAATGGATTATAGTAGTCTCAATGTATCACGCCAAAATTGGTTAAAAATATTTTCAGTACTGTAAATCTATTTTGATATGGTAAGAAAGATAACTCGTATTCCCCTTTTATTACTTTTTATTACTTCATTGATGTCACATCGGGAGATTTTAACCACGTGGGAAGGAAGTAACTCTGCTAGAGGATCATCACATGGAGACTACGGAAATGTGTTAGGCAAAATAACTGTTGATTTGTAGAAAATGGTTTTAAACATTTGAAACAAGAAACGAGGAAGTATAAAATACTAGCTAGCTGCGAAAGTTACTCGCAAAACAATCAAATTACCAATTTTAGCTACAGGTAGATTGATAAATATCTAAAGCTTTTAAGTTATATAGGATGAATCAAAGGTTGGTTTAAAGAAATATCATCAAAATAACCAATGAAACAGAATGTTATGAAAACGTGACACACCAATTAGCAAAATGTGTACCAACGAACATGAGAATCCCTTTGCTACAGACTGATCTGGATTAATTCAGTGAGGACTGAGGGACACAGGGCTAGTCCCGACTCCTGACTGGATTAATTCAGTGAGGTAGGTATCGGGTAAGGAGGGACACAGGGCTAGTCCCGACTACTGACTGGATTAATTCAGTAAGGACGGGTACTGGGTAAGGAGGGACACAGGGCTAGTTCCGACTACTGACTGGATTAATTCAGTGAGGATAGGTATCGGGTAAGGAGGGACACAGGGCTAGTCCCGACTACTGACTGGATTAATTCAGTAAGGACGGGTACTGGGTAAGGAGGGACACAGGGCTAGTCCCGACTCCTGACTGGATTAATTCAGTGAGGATAGGTATCGGGTAAGGAGGGACACAGGGCTAGTCCCGACTCCAGACAGGATTAATTCAGTGAGGACGGGTAATGGGTAAGGAGGGACACAGGGCTAGTCCAGACTACTGACTGGATTAATTCAGTGAGGATAGGTAATGGGTAAGCAGGGACACAGGGCTAGTCCCGAATACTGACTGGATTAATTCAGTGAGGATAGGTATCGGGTAAGGAGGGACACAGGGCTAGTCCCGAATACTGACTGGATTAATTCAGTGAGGACTGGTAATGGGTAAGGAGGTACACAGGGCTAGTCCCGACTACTGACTGGATTAATTCAGTGAGGATAGGTATCGGGTAAGGAGGGACACAGGGCTAGTCCCGACTCCAGACAGGATTAATTCAGTGAGGGCGGGTAATGGGTAAGGAGGTACACAGGGCTAGTCCCGACTACTGACTGGATTAATTCAGTGAGGACGGGTAATGGGTAAGGAGGGACACAGGGCTAGTCCCGACTACTGACTGGATTAATTCAGTGAGGACGGGTAATGGGTAAGGAGGGACACAGGGCTAGTCCCGACTACTGACTGGATTAATTCAGTGTGGACGGGTACTGGGTAAGGAGGGACACAGGGCTAGTCCCGACTACTGACTGGATTAATTCAGTGAGGACTGGTAATGGGTAAGGAGGGACACAGGGCTAGTCCCGACTCCTGACTGGATTAATTCAGTGAGGACGGGTAACGGGTAAGGAGGTACACAGGGCTAGTCCCGACTACTGACTGGATTAATTCAGTGAGGACGGGTACTGGGTAAGGAGGTACACAGGGCTAGTCCCGACTACTGACTGGATTAATTCAGTGAGGACTGGTACTGGGTAAGGAGGGACACAGGGCTAGTCCCGACTCCTGACTGGATTAATTCAGTGAGGACGGGTACTGGGTAAGGAGGTACACAGGGCTAGTCCCGACTACTGACTGGATTAATTCAGTGAGGATAGGTAATGGGTAAGGAGGGACACAGGACTAGTCCCGACTACTGACTGGATTAATTCAGTGGGTAAGGAGGGACACAGGGCTAGTCCTAACATCCCCTCCATAACCACACATTGGGTCCTTGGCGTCAATGGCGAGCATTCATAGAAATAAAACGCGAGGTATGTGTATAACCTCTAACAGTGTAAAGTACATGTTTACTATTTCATTGACAATATCTGATGAATGAAACTCCAGGGTATCACGTGGTAGAAGCAAATCGACTAGGTTAAGACAGCGAGGAGACACTCCTAGCTGCTGTGACCCAGTGACGTACGCCCACGCTTTTAAATATAGACCGTTCTAAGCTGCATTACTCATACAGTAGCTATACTTGCCTACTTGTTATAACGGTTATATCTCGATATCAGTGGTGTTAAAACGAACTGTACAGTAAATACTATAACACACCAGTGTTACATATGTGTATTCTGTAAGTAAATTTGATATATCATATAGTGGAAATCGATACGTTTTTAAACCCTGATTATTCTCTTATTAAAGCTACCATCTAAAGAGTTTGATAATATCCTATGTATGGTTACACAATGTTATTGTAAACTAACACTAATTCCCAACCGATATAGCATTCCTCGTATACATCTACCTGGTATCTATACTACGAGTAGTGAATTTATTTAGGCTACATAACAAGCATAAGTGTTTAAAGAATAAGACTTTTTTATGACAGAATTATGATTATCGGATGAATACATGAATTATTCAGCCAGAGACAGTTATCCTCGTGGGCCTAACAATGGTACATTGTATGTTGATAAAGTTGTCAACTCGGTAGAGTGTGCCTGATATGCTGATAACGACAAATAACGATGAATATTTTGAAAAACTTACCTCCAACTGCAACACATCCACTCCCCTTCCTGGCATAATAGGCCGGATATCTAAATATAGAAAAGCCGGGAAGTCCCCTATACAGCTTACCGCTGGTTCAACATGTAGTGTGCAGGTACAAGAGACCTAGTGGGCCTGTAGTAACGTTTCACTCACCACACAATGTACAATCATTATGAAATACGATGTGAAACTTTAGATTTCTTGAAAATAAATGGTATAGACCCCGGTAATTAACTGGTTCTGCAAAATACGCTACCATTATGATTATTAGATAATGGCAAATGGCAGACGTTATTGTTTTCAGGTATTTTCTGGTACCTGGATCTGACCTACATTTCAGCCATATGGTTTAAGAGAATCTTTAGTCCAATTCAAATTAAAATGGTTGGTGTTGAAAGGATGAGTTTCACCACATAAGTGGCTCGCTCAGATCTAAATGAGTACCCTTGCTCCTGATTATCCCAATGACAATGACAATTAATTTGTTTATTCTCGTAAACAATACAGTGTAGAAAATAAGAATACAGACAAATGGATAACAACAGGGTTAAACTGTTTACGGATATATTATATCCCTCCCTTTGTTATGACATTATGAAGCCAGGTCGATTGGAGTCAAACAAAAACCGGCTAACCTTTGTGTCTTGTCATCCAAAAGTATCTAAATAGGTCAAGGTCACATTCTGTATCTCGTATATCGTTTTACTGGTAAATGATTTGTTAAATGATTTTATGGGACAAAGCGTTTAGAATTCAAAACACTTCAGGTCAACAGAGGAAACGATTATTAGGTAAACAAGTCCAGGTCAAAATATATGTTTCTTGGCTCAGAAACACGATACAAATATAATGAAGCAAACTTAGGATGTGTTGAAATTTACAAAAAAAAATATTAAATAAATTTATCCTCCGAGCAAATGATGGGAACTTACAAGAAAAATCATATTTAACCCTACACCTATTCCCCCTTTTAACATAATAATCCTTTTATCTGACATCCTTTAAACAAAACAAATATTTTGTATCAAACTGATCACATCTGAAATTTATTAAGTTGTATAGGTCATTAAACGGGACATCAAATTTAATCCTTCTAAAACTGAATCTGTAATTATTTGAACAAAGCCTTCTAGGAAACTTCATTGTTACAATATAATACTTATTGTAATAAAATACGGTGTTATCGTACACTTAGCTGTAAAAGCCCTACTTTATGTCGTATGCCATGGGCAGCTAAGATGGGATATTTTTATCAAGATATAAGAAGTTACACCTCCCTAAATAATTCAGACACTATCATATTGTTTGCTAGAAGTTGGTGAAATCCTATCTGTAAAATGTATGTCTACGTGCTGATTGTCTATTGACTCAATGTATTTGTTACTCGTGTGTGACGTATGGCCTGTATTTGTTACTCGAGTGGGACGTATGGTCGGTATTTGTTACTCGTGTGTGACGCATGGTCGTTAATTGTTACTCGTGTGTGACATATGGTCGGTATCTGTTACTCGTGTGTGACGTATGGCCGGTATCTGTTACTCGTGTGTGACGTATGGTCGGTATTTGTTACTCGTGTGGGACGTATGGTCGGTATTTGTTACTCGTGTGGGACGTATGGCCGGTATTTGTTACTCGTGTGTGACGTATAGCCGGTATTTGTTACTCGTGTGTGACGTATGGCCTGTATTTGTTACTCGTGTGGGACGTATGGCCTGTATCTGTTACTCGTGTGTGACGTATGGTCGGTATTGGTTACTGGTGTGGGACGTATGGTCGGTATTTGTTACTCGTGTGGGACGTATGGTCGGTATTTGTTACTCGTGTGGGACGTATGGTCGGTATTTGTTACTCGTGTGGGACGTATGGTCGGTATTTGTTACTCGTGTGGGACGTATGGTCGGTATTTGTTACTGGTGTGGGACGTATGGCCGGTATTTGTTACTCGTGTGTGACGTATGGTCAATATTTGTTACTGGTGTGTGTGACGTATGGCCTGTATTTGTTACTCGTGTGGTACGTATGGCCTGCATCTGTTACTCGTGTGTGACGTATGGTCGGTATTTGTTACTCGTGTGTGACGTATGGTCGGTATTTGTTACTCGTGTGTGACGTATGGTCGGTATTTGTTACTCGTGTGTGACGTATGGTCGGTATTTGTTGCTCGTGTGTGACGTATGGTCGGTATCTGTTACTCGTGTGTGACGTATGGCCGGTATCTGATACTCGTGTGTGACGTATGGCCTGTATTTGTTACTCGTGTATGACGTATGGTCGGTATCTGTTACTCGTGTGGGACGTATGGTCGGTATTTGTTACTCGTGTGTGACTTATGGTCGGTATCTGTTACTCGTGTGTGACGTATGGTCGGTATTTGTTACTCGTGTGGGACGTATGGCCGGTATTTGTTACTCGTGTGTGACGTATGGCCGATATATGTTACTCGTGTGGGACGTATTGCCGGTATTTGTTACTCATGTGTGACGTATGGCCGGTATCTGTTACTCGTGTGGGACGTAAGGCCTGTATTTGTTACTCGTGTGGGACGTATGGCCTGTATTTGTTACTCGTGTGGGACGTATGGCCGGTATTTGTTACTCGTGTGTGACGTATAGCCGGTATTTGTTACTCATGTGTGACGTATGGCCGATATCTGTTACTCGTGTGGGACGTATGGCCGGTATTTGTTACTCATGTGTGACGTATGGCCGGTATTTGTTACTCGTGTGTGACGTATGACCGGTATTTGTTACTCGTGTGGGACGTATGGCCGGTATTTGTTAATCATGTGTGACGTATGGCCGGTGTTTGTTACTCGTGTGTGACGTATGACCGGTATTTGTTAATCATGTGTGACGTATGGCCGGTATTTGTTACTCGTGTGTGACGTATGACCGGTATTTGTTACTCGTGTGTGACGTATGACCGGTATTTGTTACTCGTGTTGGACGTATGGCCGGTATTTGTTAATCATGTGTGACGTATGACCGGTATTTGTTACTCGTGTGTGACGTATGGCCGGTATTTGTTACTCGTGTGGGACGTATGGTCGGTATTTGTTACTCGTGTGGGACGTAATGTCGGTATCTGTTACTCGTGTGGGACGTATGGCCGGTATTTGTTACTCGTGTGGGACGTATGGTCGGTATTTGTTACTCGTGTATGACGTATGGTCGGTATCTGTTACTCGTGTGGGACGTATGGTCGGTATTTGTTACTCGTGTGTGACGTATGGTCGGTATCTGTTACTCGTGTGTGACGTATGGTCGGTATTTGTTACTCGTGTGGGACGTATGGCCGGTATTTGTTACTCGTGTGGGACGTATGGTCGGTATTTGTTACTCGTGTGGGACGTATGGCCTGTATTTGTTACTCGTGTGGGACGTATGGCCATATTGTATCACAGTAAACCATGAAACATATATTACTTGTGATTCCGTTCAACAAGTTGTCACCTTCGGAGAGAAAACAGAGAGGTTTAACCTAATTCCCAACAATATTGACTGTTTATTTCTGTCAAATAAAATGTGTCAAAATCTGGGGGCGGAAGATAATATGTCGTAATCAAACTAAATGTCCTGGTAATCGAGTGAAAGTTCAGCAAAGATTTTGTAAAGAGATGTTATTGGCATTATATACAATGACAGACATCAGCCACCATATCAACTGAATAAATGTCTAGGTCATCAGATGAAAGGCCAAGGTTGAATTTTTGTCAAGACATTTGAAACATTGGATTTCCACTCCAAATCTTAGACAGTTGCCTATCTTCTGCTTGATTTGTATAGGGTACATATGCACACAAAACCGGAGATGTTATAGATAATAAGTTTTAAGTATATGAAACCATGGCCGTTTTCGTTTATCGCGGTCCAAACGGTTTGAACGGATTCACCAGAGTTGTTCGTTGATGAAATAAGGACGAACCTAACGATTGTTTGTTGTTTTCAGACGAGCTTTGGCAAAGACTTTCAAGACCTGCGTTCACATCTGCAGGTCTGTCAGGATATATGCCTGAAACGTTATATCTTAAACAGACGAACCGGTTTGTCCGCAAACACGAACAGTGTGTTTGTCCCATTTTATATGAGCATATGTGCACGATTCCAACGAACTTGTAGCACAAGCCATGTTTTAGTGGGCCAGTGTTCTGTTCCAATACTTTGGTGTTGTTGTTAGTATTATCAACATTTCTGATTGAGGTGAGCTATGTATAGTTTTATATACACACTGACCAAATCATGCTGTAATGCGCAGGTTGATACCTAGTCACATTTAGTACAGACACAACCTGGACGATTGCGATATTCAGTTATTTCAACTTATTGGGGGGAAAATATTGATCACTTTAGACAATTTTGCGATGCTCAAATTCATATACATGTATGTGGTTTGAATGAAGTACATAACATAATCAACAGGAACACTTCTCTGTATGTTCACGAGAGTATACATCAAATGATTGAGGATTATAATAACCCCACAGTCCTCGTACATATATCGGGTGTACTATAAAACAACACAAAACATGTATTGCAACCGATCGCTTGGACTTTATTCAAAAAAGGGATATTGTAACATTTGCCCGCGAAATTTCGAAACAAATTGTTACGAAAACAAAGATGTATTATTATACAGACATGAAAAACAAACTATTGCGAAAACAAAAATGTAATTTTACAGATATGAAAAAACAAACTGTTACGAAAACAAAAGTATATCATTACATTCATGGAAAACAAATTGTCAAAACAAAAATGTATTATTACAGTCATGAAAAACAAAATTGTCACGAAAATAAAAATGTATTATTACAGACACGAAAAACAAATTGTCATGAAAACAAAAATGAATTATTACAGACATGAAAAACACCGTTACGAAAACAGACACGAATTATTACAGACACGAAAAACAATCTGTTACGAAAACAAAAATGTATTATTACAGACACGAAAAAGAAACTGTTACGAAAACAAAGATGTATTATTACACGATAAAACACATGATTCCACCAGAGAATACAGGGAATATCCATCATCAATACATCAATTGTCTACGTGTAGGGTTAAAACCAAGCGCATATAATTCAGAATGGTCGAGAACATAAACAAGAACATAGACCTATATTTCAATTTCTATTCAAGTTGGACTCAATGAAACTACCAAATTCAATCTGTTTCATTTGCCCATGAATTTGACCAGATTAGAATAAATAACATACGCGCATTAAAAAACTGTAGTGCACAAGCTGCCCGCTGCTGCCCGCTGCTGCCCGATCTTGTAGGCCTAACAGGGTAACCCATACTTACAGGAGGCCTTGGCTATATTTGGGAGAGAAAAACATTTCAATAGGCTTAATTTGCAGGAATAATTCTGAGTCAGAAATGACATACATGTGAGATTATCAGAGCTTAACTTTGATGAATGGGGCTGTTCTGTTAGATCTAACAGACATCATGCATATGGAACGCCAAATTAACATATATTCAATTAATTGAACCTCTTTTTAATTATTTGAAGATAGGTTCAATCAATTGAAGATAGGTTCAATTTAATTGAAGATACATGTAAGTTCAATTTACACATGTAATTGAACCTATCTTCAATTAAATTGAACCTATCTTCAATTAAATTGAACCTATCTTCAATTAAATTGAACCTATCTTCAATTGAATTGAACCTATCTTGAACCTATCTTTAATTGAATGAACCTATCTCTAATTGAATTGAACCTATTTCTAATTGAACTAAACCTATCTTCAAATACAACATATCCTTAATTAAATTAAACCTATCTTTAATTCAATTTGACCTATCTTACAATCTATTGCACCTATCTTTAATTCATTGGCGCCAAAAGGAGAGTAACGATGTCTCCCCCTTGGAACTTTCCTTCAGGGAGATACGAAAACCAGCTGGAGATGAAAGAAGTACCAGAAACAAGTATCTTAATATTTTGTATATTCATTGTATAAACGATTACGTTACGATGCTAATTCCGTGTAGCTGTATAATCATATGGAGCTTTTAAGTCGACATTATCAAAATAGAATCTACCTGTAAAAAACAACGATTGAATGAATTAAATTTAATGAAATAGACGATCTGTAGTTGCTCCGCCATCTGCACGATAGATAGATAGAAGCGCGCGAAATTACCGGAAGAACAAGGGGAGCGGTCCCTTATCCCTATTTGTTCGTAATTGAAGATAGGTTTAATTCAATTAGAGATAGGTTCAATTCAATTAGAGATAGGTTCAATTCAATTAGAGATAGGTGCAATTCAATTAGAGATAGGTGCAAATCAATTAGAGATAGGTGCAAATCAATTAGAGATAGGTGCAAATCAATTAGAGATAGGTTCAAATCAATTGAAGATATGTTCAATTAGTCTTATTTAAACCTATTTTAATTAGAATTGTACCTTTCTTTAATTGAATTGTACCTATCTCTAATTGAATTGAACCTATTTTCAATTATTGAAGATAGGTTCAATTAATTGAATATATGTTAATTGGGCGTTCCATACATGCAGGCTAACATAAAGATTCTGAAAATGTAAATGAGACTTTCAACAATAGGCCTAACACGGGTAAAAATACCTAATTCCCTCCCCAGAGTGAAAACTGATTTTATATATATGCAAAATTAGCTCATAATGCTTTAAAACGACAATTACAATCAAAATAAATACATAGCTTAATATCACTTAAACGATGCGATTCTATCTTGATCCTGTAAATCGTCCGAACACGTGACAAGTCCCTGCGTGACAGGATGTCGAAATTTTAATAAATGAATGTAGGGAAGTTCTATAGATCAAATAGAATTGTCAGTAAATATTCAATGAATGAAGCTTCACCTTTTAATCAGTTGTAGGGCTCGTATCAAAGTCACAACCAACTCCGTAACATATTTCGTAAAGATGGCTGTTCAGTTCGAATCGAAGCGGGAGACAACAGGAGAACGTGGTCTAGATTTAGTCATTTTCTTACGCGCAGCTGGCGAATCGTTTTTATAATAAAATTTAAATTCATCGATATAATTAATATTTCAAGTAAATCATGCTATTTCTTATATTGTTTTATGATAAATGTGTTGCATACTCGTATTTTTGTCTTGATAACTGTGATCATATAATGATGGACTATTTCTTTTAACACAAATCAATAGACTTGCACAAATTCTAGTAACTGAAGACTTATACTTCTCAATTCATTAGGAAATATTCATGTTAATTGAAATACAAGGATTGAATGTTGCTTTGGTCGATTTCATGGGGTGATGGATTGAGTTACTCTTGAGACAAATTCAACAAGAACTGATTCGCAGTTCATTAATTTGTCTCAAGAGCAACTCAATCCATCACCCCATGAAATCGACCAAAGCAACATTCAATCCTTAGTGAACCGTTTAACCGTTTAATATCAGACTTTTTATACATCATCTCTGTTATGTATATATCATGTATCGACATGGCGGTTATGATTTAACTAATTTATTCTATGATATCGTCGCACTAAAGAAAATATTGCACACTAGCCATGGCCGTGTATTCGTTGTGATTATATAAACGTGTGTACAGAGATCCACATCATATCTACAATGTTATATGTTCAGGTCTACGTCTCCATTGTAGCCGGACAGATAATACAAATTATCGCAATTTGAAGAATTAGATTCACATATAAAGTTTCTTTGCAATTTGTTTTTTGGTAGATTCTATTATAAATTATCATTAACTTAAAGTCGCATACTCCCAAATAACCCAAAATTCAAGATACACACATATATTAACGACAATCCCAGATGCTCATTCACGCTTTCCTAGCATTAAAATGACCATTGGACAGGACGCTTGACCAGGGGAATCCTTGCGACATAAGTGTATAAAAATAACTCGCCGCGTTTATTTTCAGGAGAGATTTGTCACGGAGCCGAGAACGAGGCAACAACAACAAACTACACACAAGGCCGTTGTTTACATGTCGAGCATACGCGAACTTGCCTAATAATACTTTCATTTGAGCATATTAGCAAAATATTCCCGTATTAACTGATCAATATAAACAAACATTCACCTAAATACTTCATTTCAAAATACATAATTTATAGCGGTATGTAAACAACAAAACATCGATGAAATTCAGATCAGCGAACGTCAAAGTTACAATGTTCGAGGAATACAGAAAAAGCTAACCAGCAACACGTCAGTCAACATCGGAACTCGAGTCTATTTCTTCATCTGCTTTTGCTAAGTTCCAACGACTCAATCAATTCTTTCCCAAGGATTTTCTGGGGTTTTGCCGATTCCAGTCCCTTTTACGTTTCCTTTAGGCAGAATCTGACTGCATTTTGGCAGTACTACGCCATCGCCGTTCCGCCATTTTGTGTTGACTGTTAACCAGCCCGTTGCATTGTGGGACTAATTTGCAGAGAAATTTGTTCTGTCGGACCCAGTTAACATTTTGGGGGATTTCCCGTATACTTTCATAAAAACACATTTTTTTCTAGTTTTTGATTCGTGATAATTTGTTAGGTATACATCTGTATAGTCTGAAAACTGTAAAGAGGTCAAAATGTAAACATATAAGTAAGAGGCTTTAAACGTTACGTCCAGTAATGTGAAGCATACACAGATACAAAAGTCAATTTAACAAATCATCACAAAGGGCAAAATCAAATTTACCATCAACATTTATCTGTTGGGAATCAAAACATTGTCAGGAACAGGATTTACTTTTCTCATTAAAGAGTTAAACCGTATAGTAAGTCACATAAATGTAAGTGATTGTCAGGTATAATGTACCTGATTGTTGGGTAAAATGTACCTGATTGTTGGGTATAATGTACCTTATTGTTGGCTATAATGTACCTGATTGTCAGGTATAATGTACCCATTGTTGGGTATAATGTTCCTGATTGTCAGGTATAATGTACCTGGTTGTTGGGTATAATGTACCTGATTGTCTGGTATAATGTACCTGATTGTGGGGTATAATGTACCTGATTGTCAGGTATAATGTACCTGATTATTAGGTATAATGTACCTGGTTGTTGGGTATAATGTACCTGATTGTCTGGTATAATGTACCTGATTGTTGGGTATAATGTACCTGATTGTTGGGTATAATGTACCTGATTGTTGGGTATAATGTACCTGATTGTTGGGTATAATGTACCTGATTGTTGGGTATAATGTACCTGATTGTTGGGTATAATGTACCTGATTGTCTGGTATAATGTACCTGATTGTTGGGTATAATGTACCTGATTGTTGGGTATAATGTACCTGATTGTTGGGTATAATGTACCTGATTGTTGGGTATAATGTACCTGATTGTTGGGTATAATGTACCTGATTGTTGGGTATAATGTACCTGATTGTTGGGTATACTGTACCTGATTGTTGGGTATAATGTACCTGATTGTCAGGTATAATGTACCTGATTGTTGGGTATAATTTACCTGATTGTCTGGTATAATGTACCTGATTGTTGGGTATAATGTACCTGATTGTTGGGTATAATGTACCTGATTGTTGGGTATAATGTACCTGATTGTTGGGTATAATGTACCCGATTGTTGGGTATAATGTACCTGATTGTCGGGTATAATGTACCTGATTGTCAGGTATAATGTACCTGATTGTCTGGTATAATGTACCTGATTGTCAGGTATAATGTACCTGATTGTCAGGTATAATGTACCTGATTGTTTGGTATAATGTACCTGATTGTTGGATATAATGTACCTGATTGTCTGGTATAATGTACCTGATTGTTGGGTATAATGTACCTGATTGTTGTGTATAATGTACCTGATTGTTGGATATAATGTACCTGATTGTCTGGTATAATGTACCTGATTGTTGGGTATAATGTACCTGATTGTTGGGTATAATGTACCTGATTGTTTGGTATAATGTACCTGATTGTTGGGTATAATGTAGCTGATTGTCTGGTATAATGTACCTGATTGTCGGGTATAATGTACCTGATTGTTAGGTATAATGTACCTGATTGTTGGATATAATGTACCTGATTGTTGTGTATAATGTACCTGATTGTCTGGTATAATGTACCTGATTCTCGGGTATAATGTACCTGATTGTCTGGTATAATGTACCTGATTGTCGGGTATAATGTACCTGATTGTTGGATATAATGTACCTGATTGTCTGGTATAATGTACCTGATTCTCGGGTATAATGTACCTGATTGTCTGGTATAATGTACCTGATTGTCGGGTATAATGTACCTGATTGTTGGATATAATGTACCTGATTGTCTGGTATAATGTACCTGATTATCTGGTATAATGTACCTGATTGTCTGGTATAATGTACCTGATTGTCTGGTATAATGTACCTGATTCTCGGATATAATGTACCTGATTGTCTGGTATAATGTACCTGATTCTCGGGTATAATGTACCTGATTGTCTGGTATAATGTACCTGATTGTCGGGTATAATGTACCTGATTGTTGGATATAATGTACCTGATTGTCTGGTATAATGTACCTGATTGTTGTGTATAATGTACCTGATTGTCTGGTATAATGTACCTGATTCTCGGGTATAATGTACCTGATTGTCTGGTATAATGTACCTGATTGTCGGGTATAATGTACCTGATTGTTGGATATAATGTACCTGATTGTCTGGTATAATGTACCTGATTGTTGGGTATAACGTACCAGATTGTTGGGTATAATGTACCTGATTGTCTGGTATAATGTACCTGATTGTTGGGTATACTGTACCTGATTGTTGGGCATAATGTACCTGATTGTTGGGTATAATGTACCTGATTGTCAGGTATAATGTACCTGATAGTCAGGTATAATGTACCTGATTGTTGGGTATAATGTACCTGATTGTTAGGTATAATGTACCTGATTGTTGGGTATAATGTACCTGATTGTCAGGTATAATGTACCTGATTGTAAGGTATAATGTACCTGACAGTCAGGTATAATGTACCTGATTGTTAGGTATAATGTACCTGATAGTCAGGTATAATGTACCTGATTGTTAGGTATAATGTACCTGATTGTTGGGTATAATGTACCTGATTGTTGGGTATAATGTACCTGATTGTTGGGTATAATGTACCTGATTGTTGGGTATAATGTACCTGATAGTCAGGTATAATGTACCTGATTGTTGGGTATAATGTACCTGATAGTCAGGTATAATGTACCTGATAGTCAGGTATAATGTACCTGATTGTCATGTATAATGTACCTGATTGTCTGGTATAAAGTACCTGATTGTTGGGTATAATGTACCTGATTGTCTGGTATAAAGTACCTGATTGTCAGGTATAATGTACCTGATAGTCAGGTATAATGTACCTGATTGTTGGGTATAATGTACCTGATAGTCAGGTATAATGTACCTGATAGTCAGGTATAATGTACCTGATAGTCAGGTATAAAGTACCTGATTGTCATGTATAATGTACCTGATTGTCTGGTATAAAGTACCTGATTGTCAGGTATAATGTACCTGATAGTCAGGTATAATGTACCTGATTGTTGGGTATAATGTACCTGATAGTCAGGTATAATGTACCTGATAGTCAGGTATAATGTACCTGATAGTCAGGTATAATGTACCTGATTGTCATGTATAATGTACCTGATTGTCTGGTATAAAGTACCTGATTGTTGGGTATAATGTACCTGATTGTTGGGTATAATGTACCTGATTGTCTGGTATAATGTACCTGGTTGTCAGGTATAATGTACCTGATTTTCTGGTATAATGTACCTGATAGTTGGGTATAATGTACGTGATTGTCAGGTATAATGTACCTGATTGTTGGGTATAATGTACCTGATTGTTGGGTATAATGTACCTGATTGTCAGGTATAATGTACCTGATTTTCTGGTATAATGTACCTGATTGTCAGGTATAATGTACCTGATTGTTGGGTATAATGTACCTGATTGTTGGGTATAATGTACCTGATTGTTGGGTATAATGTACCTGATTGTTGGGTATAATGTACCTGATTGTCAGGTATAATGTACCTGATTGTTGGCTATAATGTACCTTATTGTTGGCTATAATGTACCTGATTGTCAGGTATAATGTACCTGATTTTCTGGTATAATGTACCTGATTGTTGGGTATAATGTACCTGATTGTTGGGTAAAATGTACCTGATTGTTGGGTATAATGTACCTTATTGTTGGGTATAATGTACCTGATTGTTAGGTATAATGTACCTGATTGTCGGGTATAATGTACCTGATTATCAGGTATAATGTACCTGATTGTTGGGTATAATGTACCTGATTGTCAGGTATAATGTACCTGATTGTCTGGTATAACACAAACAAATTAAGTACTGATGCTTGTTGACATACTCAGTTGACCAGTATGATGATTGCCCTTGAATGCCATCCTCAGATGTCGTACACATGTTTTAAAATCCGCTACGAAGAAATAAAAAAAAAAGTGGTATAATCTGTTTACATCAGTACTGTCCAGAATTGCTAACACCATGTTTTATCATTCCGATAATTTAAATTAGCTTAATTCGTAATTGAACATATCTAAACTTTCTCTGACGTCACATAGACTCTATACAGTCCAATACCAAATGTGTGCTGTTTACTCTGTATCTGATGGTAATACCCAACAAGTTTCATCCGCTAATAAATATAAGTGATAGAACAGTATTGGGGAAAATGTACATAATGTGTAACAACGATAAATATATACAGTAATTTAATGTATGCTATCTTAACACTATAACAGTGTCAAGTTTAGGCCAATACAATGTTAAATACTCCACTAAGGTAATGACAAGCTTATGTTGTCTGATATTTGGGACCAGTTTCACAACAAAATGAGACTCTATTCATCAATTCATATTTATTTCCGAAGTGAAGAGTTTGCTTGAAGTGTAGATTGAGTGTATATATTATAAATTGTGGTGCAGTGACGTCATATTGCATAGGCCGCAAGTGATATTTGACAAAGATCTATATTTACAAGTGTTTCAAACATTATCCGATAATTACGTATTTAAACCTAAAACATATTATTACGTATATATACATAGTATACATTTTAGTTATGATTATTTAGCCGCCTTTTATAACATTAAGTTTAAGCAAATTCTGAAGACACATTGAGCAAGCATGACTTCGTTTGTGTATATACTAGGTACTTACAAACAAGTAAACATATACAATTCATGTGTAAAATGAACCTCAGATTCACTGTGATGTGTGAAATGAACCTCAGATTCACTGTGACGTATGAAATGAACCTCATATTCACAGTACATCTGTTTAATGAACGTCAAATACACTGCACATGTGTGTAATGAACGTCAAATACACTGTGCATGTGTGTTATGAACGTCAAATACACTGTACATGTGTGTAATGAACGTCAAATACATTGTACATGTGTGTAATGAACGTCAAATACACTGTACATGTGTGTAATGAACGTCAAATACATTGTACATGTGTGTAATGAACGTCAAATACATTGTACATGTGTGTAATGAACGTCAAATACACTGTTCATGTGTGTAATGAACGTCAAATACACTGTACATGTGTGTAATGAACGTCAGATACACTGTACATGTGTGTAATGAACGTCAATTACACTGTACATGTGTGTAATGAACGTCAAATACATTGTACATGTGTGTAATGAACGTCAAATACACTGTACATGTGTGTAATGAACGTCAAATACACTGTACATGCGTGTGATGAACGTCAAGTACATTGTACATGTGTGTAATGAACGTCAAATACACTGTACATGTGTGTAATGAACGTCAGATACACAGTACATGTGTGTAATGAACGTCAAATACATTGTACATGTGTGTAATGAACGTAAGATACACAGTACATGTATGTAATGAACGTCAAATACATTGTACATGTGTGTAATGAACGTCAGATACACAGTACATGTGTGTAATGAACGTCAGATACACTGTACATGTGTGTAATGAACGTCAAATACACAGTACATGTGTGTAATGAACGTCAAATACACTGTACATGTGTGTAATGAACGTCAAATACACTGTTCATGTGTGTAATAAAGGTCTCATACACTGTACATGTGTGTAATAAACGCCAAATACATGTGTGTTATAGAAAATTACTATAACTGCATCGAAAAAAACATGAACGCGTAGATGTGATGATACATATTGAAAAGTTCCCATTGAACACGTGTATGTAATGATACATACTGAGAACTCCTTCAGCAAACACGCCATATATGTCAGGAATCAAAGTGGAAAAGACATGTTTGGCATTGTGACCATAACGTTTGATGATACCGTGTAACAGTCGAAAACGGTTTGTTATACACCAACATAGTTCATCCCTACACAAGGACTGAGTAACAAGCTTACACACTAGATAAGTAAATTTGAATACTGTGTGATAACCGTACGTCATACCCCGTTAAAAAATGTATAACGACAGCTTACCTATCGATCGATGAGTGAACTATTCTTACTTAAGTATTTTCGAGATGTTAGAGCAACATCGGTAAGACTGTTGGCATTTTTTTTCGATATAACTCCAAAAATAGTGAATGAAACGTAATTCTTGGACAAATGTCTTTGATTTGACATTCATCATCATTTATCTGTTAGATACCGTTCTAGAATCCCTAGAGAAAACCTATGCTAGGGGTGATGTCAATGATTTTCCATTGATCAACCTATTGCTGTTCAGAAACTACAACAGGACACTTATCAGACTGGTGATGGTAAGGGTGACGTAGATACAATCCCGGGACCTTTGTTAAAAGGATGTTGATCAGGTTATTGTAGATACCATTCCAGACCATTATTACAATGTAGAAAAGGATGGTAGGGGTGACGTACATGTATATACCATCCCGGGGCCATCATTAGACTTGTGATGGTAGGGGTGACGTAGACACCATCCCGGGACCATCATTATACTGGTGATGGTAGGGGTTACGTACATGTATATACCACCTCGGGGCCATCATTAGACTTGTGATGGTAGGGGTTACCTACATACCATCCCGGGACCATCATTATACTGGTGATGGTAGGGGTTACGTACATGTATATACCACCTCGGGACCATCATTAGACTTGTGATGGTAGGGGTGACGTAGATACCATCCCGGGACCATTATTAGACTGGTGATGGTATGGGTGACGTACGTACCATCCCGGGACCATTATTAGACTTGTGATGGTAGGGGTGACGTACGTACCATCCCGGGACCATTATTAGACTGGTGATGGTACGGGTGGCGTAGATACCATCCTGGGACCGTTATTAGACTTGTGATGGTAGGGGTGGCGTAGATACCATCCCGGGACCATTATTAGACTTGTGATGGTAGGGGTGACGTAAATACCACCCCGGGACCATTATCAGAATACTTATGACAGGACTATGGTAGATACCATCCCGAGACAATTGTAAGAAGAGTGGTGACAGGGGTATTGTAGAAACCATTCCAGACCATTATTACAGTACAATATAGGAGGAGGATGGTAGGGATGATATAGATATCACAGGACCATTATTAGAAGGTGATAATAGGTGTGATGTAGATGTACTACCCCAGACCATTATTAGAGGGGTATTGACAGGGGTGATGTAGATATCATCCCCGACCATTAGAAGGGTATTGACAGGGGCGACTTAGATACTATTCCAGACCATTAGAAGGGTATTGACAGGGGTGATGTAGATATCATCCCAGACCATTAGAAGGGTATTGACAGGGGTGATGTAGATACCAACCCAGGCCATTAGAAGGGTATTGACAGGGGTGATGTAGATATCATCCCAGACCATTAGAAGGGTATTGACAGGGGTTATGTAGATACCATCACAGACCATTAGAAGGGTATTGACAGGGGTGATGTAGATACCAACCCAGACCATTAGAAGGGTATTGACAGGGGTGATGTAGATATCATCCCAGACCATTAGAAGGGTATTGACAGGGGTGATGTAGATACCATCACAGACCATTGGAAGGGTATTGACAGGGGTATTGTAGAAACCATTCCAGACCATTATTACAGTACAATATAGGAGGAGGATGGTAGGGATGATATAGATATCACAGGACCATTATTAGCAGGTGATAATAGGTGTGATGTAGATGTACTACCCCAGACCATTATTAGAGGGGTATTGACAGGGGTGATGTAGATATCATCACCGACCATTAGAAGGGTATTGACAGGGGCGACTTAGATACTATTCCAGACCATTAGAAGGGTATTGACAGGGGTGATGTAGAAACCATTCCAGACCATTAGAAGGGTATTGACAGGGGTGATGTAGATACCAACCCAGACCATTAGAAGGGTATTGACAGGGGTGATGTAGATATCATCCCAGACCATTAGAAGGGTATTGACAGGGGTGATGTAGAAACCATCCCAGACCATTAGAAGGGTATTGAAAGGGGTTATGTAGAAACCATCCCAGACCATAAGAAGGGTATTGACACGGGTGATGTAGATACCAACCCAGACCATTAGAAGGGTATTGACAGGGGTGATGTAGATATCATCCCAGACCATTAGAGGGGTATTGACAGGGGTGATGTAGAAACCATTACAGACCATTAGAAGGGTATTGACAGGGGTGATGTAGATATCATCCCAGACCATTAGAAGGGTATTGACAGGGGTGATGTAGATACCATCCCAGACCATTAGAAGGGTATTGGCAGGGGTTATGTAGATACCATCCCAGATCATCAGAAGGGTATTGACAGGGGTGATGTAGATACCATCCCAGACCATTAGAAGAGTATTGACAGGTGTGATGTAGATATCATCCCAGACCATTAGAAGGGTATTGACAGGGGTGATGTAGATACCATCACAGACCATTAGAAGGGTATTGACAGGGGTGATGTAGATATCATCCCAGATCATTAGAAGGGTATTGACAGGGGTGATGTAGATACCAACCCAGACCATTAGAAGGATATTAACAGGAGCGATTTAGATATCATTCCAGACCATTAGAAGGGTATTGACAGGAGCGATTTAGATATCATTCCAGACCATTAGAAGGGTATTGACAGGGGTGATGTAGATACCATCACAGACCATTAGAAGGGTATTGACAGGGGTGATGTAGATACCATTCCAGATCATTAGAAGGGTATTAAGAGGAGTGATTTAGATATCATTCCAGACCATTAGAAGGGTATTGACAGGGGTGATGTAGATATCATCCCAGACCATTAGAAGGGTATTGACAGAGGTGATGTAGAAACCATCCCCGACAATTAGAAGGGTATTGACAGGGGCGATGTAGATACCAACCCAGATCATTAGAAGGGTATTGACAGGGGTGATGTAGATATCATCCCAGACCATTAGAAGGGTATTGACAGGGGTTATGTAGATACCATCCCAGATCATCAGAAGGGTATTGACAGGGGTGATGTAGATACCATCCCAGACCATTAGAAGGGTATTGACAGGGGCGATGTAGATAATAACCCAGACCATTAGAAGGGTATTGACAGGGGTGATGTAGATACCATCCCAGATCATCAGAAGGGTATTGACAGGGGCGATGTAGATAATAACCCAGACCATTAGAAGGGTATTGACAGGGGTGATGTAGATAACATCCCAGACCATTAGAAGGGTATTGACTGGGGTGATGTAGATATCAACCCAGACCATTAGAAGGGTATTGACAGGGGTGATGTAGATATCAACCCAGACCATTAGAAGGGTATTGACAGGGGTGATGTAGATACCAACCCAGACCATTTGAAGGGTATTGACAGGGGTGATGTAGATATCATTCCAGACCATTAGAATGGTATTAACAGGGGTGATGTAGAAACCATCCCAGACCATTAGAAGGGTATTGACTGGGGTGATGTAGATATCAACCCAGACCATTAGAAGGGTATTGACAGGGGTGATGTAGATATCAACCCAGACCATTAGAAGGGTATTGACAGGGGCGATTTAGAGACCATTCCAGACCTTAAGAAGGGTATTGACAGGGTTGATGTAGATATCATCCCAGACCATTAGAAGGGTATTGACAGGGGCGATTTAGAGACCAATCCAGACCATAAGAAGGGTATTGAAAGGGGTGATGTAGATATCATCCCAGACCATTAGAAGGGTATTGACAGGGGTTATGTAGATACCATCCCAGATCATCAGAAGGGTATTGACAGGGGTGATGTAGATACCATCCCAGACCATTAGAAGGGTATTGACAGGGGTGATGTAGATATCAACCCAGACCATTAGAAGGGTATTGACAGGGGCGATTTAGAGACCATTCCAGACCTTAAGAAGGGTATTGACAGGGTTGATGTAGATATCATCCCAGACCATTAGAAGGGTATTGACAGGGGCGATTTAGAGACCAATCCAGACCATAAGAAGGGTATTGAAAGGGGTGATGTAGATATCATCCCAGACCATTAGAAGGGTATTGACAGGGGTTATGTAGATACCATCCCAGATCATCAGAAGGGTATTGACAGGGGTGATGTAGATACCATCCCAGACCATTAGAAGGGTATTGACAGCTGTGATGTAGATATCATCCCAGATCATTAGAAGGGTATTGACAGGGGTGATGTAGATACCAACCCAGACCATTAGAAGGGTATTGACAGGGGTGATGTAGATACCAACCCAGACCATTAGAAGGGTATTGACAGTGGTGATGTAGATACCAACCCAGACCATTAGAAGGGTATTGACAGGGGTGATGTAGATACCAACCCAGACCATTAGAAGGGTATTGACAGTGGTGATGTAGATACCATCCCAGACCATTAGAAGGGTATTGACAGGGGTGATGTAGATACCAACCCAGACCATTAGAAGGGTATTGACAGGGGTGATGTAGATACCATTCCAGACCATTAGAAGAAGGGTATTGACAGGGGTGATGTAGATACCAACCCAGACCATTAGAAGGGTATTGACAGGGGTGATGTAGATACCAACCCAGACCATTAGATGGGTATTGACAGGGGCGATGTAGATACCAACCCAGACCATTAGAAGGGTATTGACAGGGGCGATGTAGATACCAACCCAGACCATTAGAAGGGTATTGACAGGGGTGATGTAGATAACATCCCCGACCATTAGAAGGGTATTGACAGGGGTGATGTAGATACCAAGCCAGACCATTAGAAGGGTATTGACAGGGCTGATGTAGATACCAACCCAGACCATTAGAAGGGTATTGACAGGGGTGATGTAGATACCAACCCAGACCATTAGAAGGGTATTGACAGGGGTAATGTAGAAACCATCCCAGACCATAAGAAGGGTATTGACAGGAGTGATGTAGATATCATTCCAGACCATTAGAAGGGTATTGACAGGGGTGATGTAGATACCAACCCAGACCATTAGAAGGGTATTGACAGAGGTGATGTAGATATCATTCCAGACCATTAGAAGGGTATTAACAGGAGTGATTTAGATATCATTCCAGACCATAAGAAGGGTATTGACAGGAGTGATGTAGATACCATCCCCGACCATTAGAAGGGTATTGACAGAGGTGATGTAGATATCATTCCAGACCATTAGAAGGGTATTAACAGGAGTGATTTAGATATCATTCCAGACCATTAGAAGGGTATTGACACGGGTGACGTAGATACCATCCCAGACCATTAGAAGGGTATTGACAGCGGTGATGTAGATAACATTCCAGACCATTAGAAGGGTATTGACAGGGGAAATGTAGATAACATTCCAGACCATTAGAGGGGTATTGACAGGGGTGATGTAGATACCAACCAAGACCATTAGAAGGGTATTGACAGGGGTGATGTAGATACCAACCCAGACCATTTGAAGGGTATTGACAGGGGTGATGTAGATATCATTCCAGACCATTAGAATGGTATTGACAGGGGTGATGTAGAAACCATCCCAGACCATTAGAAAGGTATTGACTGGGGTGATGTAGATATCAACCCAGACCATTAGAAGGGTATTGACAGGGGTGATGTAGATATCAACCCAGACCATTAGAAGGGTATTGACAGGGGTGATGTAGATACCATCCCAGACCATTAGAAGGGTATTGACAGGGGTGATGTAGATATCATCCCAGACCATTAGAAGGGTATTGACAGGGGCGATTTAGAGACCATTCCAGACCATAAGAAGGTATTGACAGGGTTGATGTAGATATCATCCCAGACCATTAGAAGGGTATTGACAGGGGCGATTTAGAGACCATTCCAGACCATAAGAAGGGTATTGAAAGGGGTGATGTAGATATCATCCCAGACCATTAGAAGGGTATTGACAGGGGTGATGTAGATACCATCCCAGACCATTAGAAGAGTGAAAACAGGGGTGATATAGATACCATGCAGATCATGAATTAGTAGGGTGATGTGTTGTAGATGTTTCGTGTTAGTAATTCTACTTTTTGTGCACTTTAGACAGTTTGTTGTTTTCTATTGATACAAGAAAAGGATCTTAAATCATTCCGTCACCCAATAATCATTTATACTCCTATCATATATCGCCATACATTTTGCTAACCATAGATGGTATTACTGATATTACAATGGAAGGACGGACGAACGGATGCATTTTTTGGTATTCCTGTTATTTGTAGTGCGATATTTCTGTAAGGCCAAGTTAGCAGAGGTCTTATAAGTACGAGTTGGAGGGAATCATAGTGAAGCCAGTAGATGGTAAAGTTGGAGAACAAAAACAAAACGGTGTAACCATGTATCGGTATTACAATAAAGTCTCTCCAGCTAAGCGACCCCATCACAATAAAGTCTCTCCAGCGTAAGCGACCCCATCGTCGGACCTAGCTTTATCACTCTCTGGTCCGCTGATGTCAAAATCCGAATTACGAATGATCATATCGTTCAATGACGTAGCTTCGGGAATTTTTTTGAAGTGCTTGTATTTGGGTGATTTTCTGCCAGGAAAGTGCTTAAGTGCTGCATGACCGTTCATATATGTGTCTATAACCGATTCAGACGATTTCCTCTTTTCCTCCAACAATGAGATGGTCCCGTATCCGTCCTCCTCCGAATTCACAGTTGCTGTATCCTCTCTAAACGGGTTATTGACGCACGTGCTCATGCTATTTCTATATCTGTCACGCTCCTCCTCCTTTGTCCCACGTGATCGCACATGCGTGTAAAAGAGTGTGAAGTTGTTTGATATAACAGGAATGGTAAGTGCTATCATCAATACTCCACTGACAGCACAAGCGGCCCCTACACAATACCCGATTGGTCGGGTTGGGAACACATCACCATATCCTACCGTAGTCATGGTAATGAGTGCCCACCAGAATCCCATTGGGATGGTGTTGAAAGTATCGCTTGGTTGAACGGCGTCCTTTCGTTCTGCATAATAAATCATGGATGCAAATACAAGCATGCCGATGAGGAGGAATATAGCCAGCATGAGCAACTCCTGGACACTGGCCTTGAGAGCATACACCAATATCTTCAGCGCTTGGTAGTGTTTCACAAGATGCATTATTCTAAACATTCTTACAATTCTTAACAAGAACATGATTTCAATCACGAGTCTTTCGTTCACATAACACGATTGTAAAGTGTCTGTATTGAAGACAAGTTGCATATACAACGGAACTAAAGCTAACAGGTCGATGATATTCATCATAGAACGAACAAATTTCATTTTCTCTGGGGCAAAGCAGAATCTGATTGCTAGTTCGATTGTAAAATAAACAGTACAGATAATATCAAGGATATTGAGAGCCTCGTTTTGAGTCATAACTTGCGTAGCAGACCCCTCACATCCCCCTGTAGCATTTCCGTTAAAGGTGATGTTTTTTAAAGGCTTCTTTAACATTGGAAGTGACTCCAGGCAAAAACCAAGGATGGAGACCACGACAAACAATAGAGACACTACGCCATATACCTGAAACACAAAATAACAATCATTAACCGAATACTATCTTCTACTAAATCTGCGTGATGCAGATGATTAAAATCCGTGAATATATATATATATATATATTACAGTCTTAGGCAATACTCAACATGACCACTCAAAATTAAAAGAAACCTGTTGACACCCATCAATATAATAAAATGGCAATTGAAAATAAATTTCCGAAGCATCTAAATGGTTTTGAATATTTGCTTCCATGAAAAACTTACCATGGCAGTGCGTGACGTCCGTGGATGTTCCAGAATCAGCCAAACTTTCATCTGAAACCGCCTCCATCCTTCGTATTCATTGATGTTGATATTGACTCGCTCTTTCTCCAGACTACGGTTGAAGGAGTCGAGGATGGCTTTGTTTTCGATGTAGGAACGGTAGTGTCGCCAGCAACACGATTTGATACAGTACTGGTTGACGTGCCAGTAGTCCAACTCTCGCTTCACCACGGCACCACATACTTCTAACGGGACGTGTAATTCTCCTGTAATGACACATAATGATGCATTATAATTCATAATGCTGCGAACAGTGTTTCCTAAGGTTTGTTGGCAATGCCAAGAATTGTCTCTCTACAGTGATACGAGGGTATACACTGTATAACTCTATGCAAAATGAAGTGTCATAGATTGTCTTATTTGACTCATAAAAAAACTGTTCGCGGATATTTCAGAACATTTTACGGTTTGTGGTGCGAAATATGTTGGGTGATGTATAAGTAATTGTAGGCGAGTATACTTAGTTACATGTACATGAATCAATCTCTCTCTCTCTCTCTCTCTCTCTCTCTCTCTCTCTCTCTCTCTCTCTCTCTCTCTCTCTCTAAAGGAGGCGGGGCGAAAGGAGTACTTAAAATGTCGCTGTCTCTCTCTCGCACTCTAAAGGAGGCGGGGCGAAGGAGTGACTGGGTGGTAATAGGGAAACGTCCGGAATGAGAAACAAACGAAATGCCGGAAAAGAAAACAGGGGATTGACAAAAGTATAGAGACGCGTGACCTTTGAAATAAGATTTGTTTGTTATTCGATTTAAAAGAATAACTTTTTTCGTTTTTATCTTTATTCATTTTTAAAACAAGTTAAAAACAACGTAAAACGTATTTTCGCAAATAATCGCTTGAAGTTTATTCACAAAAGTGAAATTCAACATTTGTCCGCAACAGGTACAAAATGATATGATAGCAAAATGTGTAATCATAAAAAAAGAAAAGAAAAATCATTCCACCAGATAAATCATTTTTACATCAGGGTACATATGATATCTAAATATAACAAACAAATCAGTATTCCACTAGGGAACACAGGTTTATATTTCAATGCTTATTTGTTTTGTAAACAACATGTATCACTATCGTCACAGTTTGTCTTATTTTCTTCTCTTTGGTTCATTATCTGGTTATTTGAACGCTACGATAAAATGTCTACTAATCAGTATCTATAACCTTATCTTAACAGTTTGTAATCGTATAAGTCGAGTAGAACCTTCAAAAGTTGCAATGTAATTTGATAACAGGTAAACAGATATCACTGTTTGTGTAGGCTAAACACTTAATCCACGTGGAGGATTTGTATTTTTTAATAGTTGATTTAGTAGCTGTATAAATGAATCGAATTGTATTGGTTGTTACCGGTATGGTGTCATGAAATAGGGCTATAGGGATATAACTACAATATCCACTCACTGTTGTGTGTTGGCTCTGTGTTACTGAATTATCTACCCTTACACGAATGGTTTAGCCGGCTCAAGGTAATAAAGAACTTGTAGAGTTGAGAAACGTCTCATACCAGAACTACACTGTCCTATTACACATATTACACACTGACTGGAGAAGTAAACCAGCGATTTGTACTGATGTGCGTTGTATTGTATCACACTTCCACGTAAACGTTTATGCACACATCATATATATATATAATAGTCATACTATATATAATCTGGAATTACATGAGATGTAACTGTGATGTTTAATTACATATATTACACTGCTGACAGCCGGACACACAATTTTACCAAATCAACTTATGTAATTCTGTAGTTACATAATCATTTCTGAAGATAAATATCTACTGCTTCAGTAGGTGATGTACAAATTCCAACACTATTCAACGAAAAAATACGTATTAATTGATAACAGAAATAAACTACGTTTGCCATTTGGATACATGTATTCGTAAAAACATTAATATAATGTCATAAATCACACATTGTCTATTCGTCGATACTGTTAAAACAATGAATTATGTCACATAATTAACACCCATTGTTTCATTGATAACACCTGTCACAGTAACTGGTGACACAATCTACTATAGAAATACACAGCTACACACAGAAAGCGTACGGTGCTAAACTTTTATTTCAAAGATCCAATAGATAACAAAGAAAACAATTCCAAATGGAATATAAAGAGTAATTCATTTCATTGTGAAATGGAGTTCTATTCCTTTTACCAATTCTATTCCTACATGCGAGTATAACATGTGACTTCTAGGACCGCTGTAGGGTACGGGAACACAGCCGGTCCTGGTCGTCCTTGGTTACTATATTTGACACATCATTAAAGTTGATTGTCTATACTGGTAGAGTAGACTAAGTATTGGGATGGAATAGAATACTATGTTCGGTGATATGGTGTTTTAATTATTTATTAAAATCAAATTTATATCTAAGGTGGTATAAACTTGTGTGTCTTTTCTTTGGATGATAGCATCGCAATAGCATCTTCATTCATGCTCTCTGATATCTAATTAGCTACATGTATGGTTTGATTTCTTTGACGTACCTTTTCCATGTACAGAGAAATGTGCAGTTTAACGACAAAATGTGCTAATATAACGCAGACAAAGAAAACGTGAAGTAATGTAATTCACCATTGTAGTAAAACGTGTACAGTTTATCGCCTAAATCACTCCGCCTATTTCTAGGTTTGTCACTATAATAGGTGTTCTGTCGGCGACCAAAGCTGTATTTAGAAAATTAATAAGGTACGCGATACTCCTCATTATCATATTAAAAACGTGTACAGTATCAAACCGGATACAGAGTGTATAATATAGACGACATCAACCATACCATAGTAAACGTGTACAGTACCAAGATGGGTATAGATGGTGTGTGAATCAGGCTACAATCATCACAACACACGTTATAAAGATGATCCTACATTTGTGTGTGAACAATGTTTAAACAGGAAGCAGCGTAAGCACTATTCTGATTTACACGTGACAATCGGATACACGGTCACATTAAAAACGAACGCATTCACACGTGGTACATAACTGCATTTACAAACGTCGTACGTGACCGCATTCACAAACGTGGTACACGGTCGCATTTACAAACGTGGTACACGGCCGCATTTAATTACGTGGTACATGACCACAGTTATAAACGCGGTATACGACCACATTTACAAAAGCGGTACACGACACGAACATGACATTATCTATTAACCCGTTATATGAACAAACACGACACACGTACATGATTGTATTGAAAAATTCGATTGTTATTTAAGTATAAGGGTAAGTTTGAAATCGCTGAAAACAGTTTATTTGAATGGATTTCAAACGAAAACAATAGATAATGTAACACTGTTGATGCAGTCATTGTACAGAAAGTACCGTTTTTCCCAGGTATAACTACATCCGGGTCACGATAAACCATTTCAACAATTAGTAAGACGCAAACATCCTAAAATACACACATCTAGATAGAAGGAATCAATCCAAGCAACGATGTACTCAATTCCAACGTAAAGTTCAGGTCCTCCGAATCAACACAAAGCTATCACCGTGGCGGGAGTGACATTCCTCCCCCGATCGTCTACCTGACTTTGCTTTAGAGCACGTTCAAAATGCATAGGCCGCACGTGAAATTGGACAATGTTCTATTTACAATAAAATCGATATATTACGGGGATAACACATGCCATTGGATGTAAACTTACATTTCAGTACATCAGAACACGTAACCAGTACATCAGAACAGGTAACCAGTACATCAGTACATTGAGGTTTAGCCGCCATTAGTTATGTACAAGCCGTTTAAAGACACATTGAGCGAGCAGGCTTTTATGTATGCATTTGATAACATTGCGATATAATGGACATTTTTACCATCCCAGACCATTAGAAGGGTATTGACAGGGGTGATGTAGATATCATTCCAGACCATTAGAAGGGTATTGACAGGGGTGATGTAGATATCATTCCAGACCATTAGAAGGGTATTGACAGGGGTGATGTAGAAACCATCCCAGACCATTAGAAGGGTATTGACAGGGGTGATGTAGATATCATTCCAGACCATTAGAAGGGTATTGACAGGGGTGATGTAGATACCATCCCAGACCATTAGAAGGGTATTGACAGGGGTGATGTAGATATCATCCCAGACCATTAGAAGGGTATTCACAGGGGTGATGTAGATATCATCCCAGACCATTAGAAGGGTATTGACAGAGGTGATGTATATACCATCCCAGACCATTAGAAGGGGGTATTGACAGGGGTGATGTAGAAACCATTCCAGATCATTAGAAGGGTATTAATAGGAGTGATTTAGATATCATTCCAGACCATTATTAGAAGGGTATTGACAGGGGTGATGTAGATATCATCCCAGACCATTAGAAGGGTATTGACAGCGGTGATGTAGATACCATCCCAGACCATTAGAAGGGTATTGACAGGGGTGATGTAGATACCATCCCAGATCATTAGAAGGGTATTGACAGGGGTGATGTAGATATCATTCCAGACCATTAGAAGGGTATTGACAGGGGTGACGTAGAAACCATCCCAGACCATTAGAAGGGTATTGACAGGGGTGATGTAGATATCATTCCAGACCATTAGAAGGGTATTGACAGGGGTGATGTAGAAACCATCCCAGACCATAAGAAGGGTATTGACAGGGGTGACGTAGATACCATCCCAGACCATTAGAAGGGTATTGACAGGGGTGATGTAGATACCATCCTAGACCATTAGAAGGGTATTGACAGGGGAAATATAGATATCATCCCAGACCATTAGAAGGGTATTGACAGGGGTGACGTAGAAACCATCCCAGACCATTAGAAAGATATTGACACGGGTGACGTAGATACCATCCCAGACCATTAGAAGGGTATTGACAGGGGAATTGTAGATAGCATTCCAGACCATTAGAAGGGTATTGACAGGGGTGACGTAGAAACCATCCCAGACCATTAGAAGGATATTGACACGGGTGACGTAGATACCATCCCAGACCATTAGAAGGGTATTGACAGGGTGATGTAGATAACATTCCAGACCATTAGAAGGGTATTGACAGGGGAAATGTAGATAACATTCCAGACCATTAGAGGGGTATTGACAGGGGTGACGTAGAAACCATCCCAGACCATTAGAAGGATATTGACACGGCTGACGTAGATACCATCCCAGACCATTAGAAGGGTATTGACAGGGGTGATGTAGATACCATCCTAGACCATTAGAAGGGTATTGACAGGGGTGATGTAGATACCATCCCAGACCATTAGAAGGGTATTGACAGAAGTGATGTAGATACCATCCCAGACCATTAGAAGGGTATTGACAGAAGTGATGTAGATACCATCCCAGACCATTAGAAGGGTATTGACAGAGGTGATGTAGATATCATTCCAGACCATTAGAAGGGTATTGACAGAAGTGATGTAGATACCATCCCAGACCATTAGAAGGGTATTGACAGGGGTGATGTAGATACCATCCCAGACCATTAGAAGGGTATTGACAGAAAAGATGTAGATACCATCCCAGACCATTAGAAGGGTATTGACAGGGGTGATGTAGATACATTCCCAGACCATTAGAAGGGTATTGACAGGGGTGATGTAGAAAAAATTCCAGACCATTAGAAGGGTATTGACAGGGGTAATGTAGATACCATCCCAGATCATTAGAAGGGTATTGACAGCGGTGATGTAGATACCATCCCAGACCATTAGAAGGGTATTGACAGAAAAGATGTAGATACCATCCCAGACCATTAGAAGGGTATTGACAGGGGTGATGTAGATACCATCCCAGACCATTAGAAGGGTATTGACAGAAAAGATGTAGATACCATCCCAGAACATTAGAAGGGTATTGACAGGGGTGATGTAGATATCATCCCAGACCATTAGAAGGGTATTGACAGGGGTGATGTAGATACCATCCCAGACCATTAGGAGAGTATTGACAGGGATGATGTAGAAAAAATTCCAGACCATTAGAAGGGTATTGACAGGGGTGATGTAGATACCATCTTAGACCATTACAAGGGTATTGACAGGGGTGATGTAGATACCATACTAGACCATTAGAAGGGTATTGACAGGGGTGATGTAGATACCATCCCAGACCATTAGAAGGGTATTGACAGGTGTGATGTAGATACCATCCCAGACCATTAGAAGGGTATTGACAGGGGTGATGTAGATACCATCCTAGACCATTAGAAGGGTATTGACAGGAGTGATGTAGATACATTCCCAGACCATTAGAAGGGTATTGACAGGGGTGATGTAGATACCATCCCAGATTATTAGAAGGGTATTGACAGGAGTGATGTAGATACCATCCCAGACCATTAGAAGGGTATTGACAGGGGTGATGTAGATACCATCCCAGACCATTAGAAGGGTATTGACAGGGGTGATTTAGAAACCATCCTAGACCATTAGAAGGGTATTGACAGGAGTGATGTAGATACCATCCCAGACCATTAGAAGGGTATTGACAGGAGTGATGTAGATACCATCCCAGACCATTAGAAGGGTATTGACAGGGGTGATTTAGATGCTTAACAGATCATGAATTAATAGGGTGATGTGTTGTAGATGTTTCGTGTTAGTCATTCTACTTTTTGTGCACTTTAGACAGTTTTTTCTTTTCTATTTATACGAGAAAAGGATCTTAAATCATTCCGTCACCCAATAATCATTTATACTCCTATCATATATCGCCATTCATTTTGCTAACCATAGTTGGTATTATTGATATTACAATGGAAGGACGGACGAACGGATGCATTTTTTGGTATTCCTGTTATTTGTAGTGCGAGATTTCTGTAAGACCAAGTTAGTAGAGGTCTTAAAAGAGTTGGAGGGAATCATAGTGAAGCCAGTAGATGGTAAACAACAAAAACAAAACGGTGTAACCATGTATTGGTATTACAATAAAGTCTCTCCAGCATAAGCGACCCCATCGTCGGACCTCGCTTTATCACTGTCTGGTCCGCTGATGTCAAAATCCGAATTACGAATGATGATGTCGTTCATTGACGTAGCTTCGGGAATTTTTTTGAAGTGCTTATATTTTTGTGATTTTCTGCCAGGAAAGTGCTTAAGTGCTGCATGACCGTTCATATATGAGTCTATAACCGATTCAGACGATTTCCTCTTTTCCTCCAACAATGAGATGGTCCCGTATCCGTCCTCCTCCGAATTCACAGTTGCTGTATCCTCTCTAAACGGGTTATTGACGCACGTGCTCATGCTATTTCTGTATCTGTCACGCTCCTCCTCCTTTGTCCCACGTGATCGCACATGCGTGTAAAAGAGTGTGAAGTTGTTTGATATAACAGGAAAGGTAAGTGCTTCCATCAATACTCCACTGATAGCGCAAGCGGCCCCTACACAATACCCGATTGGTTGGGTTGGAAACATATCACCATATCCTACCGTAGTCATGGTAATGAGTGCCCACCAGAATCCCATTGGGATGGTGTTGAAAGTATCGCTTGGTTGAACGGCGTTCTTTCGCTCTGCATAGTAAATCATGGATGCAAATACAAGCATGCCGATGAGGAGGAATATAGCCAGCATGAGCAACTCCTGGACACTGGCCTTGAGAGCATACACCAATATCTTCAGCGCTTGGTAGTGTTTCACGAGATGCATTATTCTAAACATTCTTACAATTCTTAATAAGAACATGATTTCAATCACGAGTCGTTCGTTCACATAACACGATTGTAAAGTGTCTGTATTAAAGACAAGTTGCATATACAACGGAACTAAAGCTAACAGGTCGATGATATTCATCATAGAGCGAACAAATTGCATTTTCTCTGGGGCAAAGCAGAATCTGATTGCTAGTTCGATTGTAAAATAGACAGTACATATAATATCAAGGATATTGAGAGCCTCGTTTTGAGTCATAACTTGCGTAGTAGAGTCCTCACATCCCCCGGTAGCATTTCCGTTAAAGGTGGTGTTTTTTAAAGGCTTCTTTAACATTGGAAGTGACTCCAGGCAAAAACCAAGGATGGAGACCACGACAAACAATAGAGACACTACGCCATATACCTGAAACACAAAGGAAAATAACAATCATTAACCGAATACTATCTTCCACTACATCTGCGTGATGCAGATGATTAAAATCCGTGAATATACATCATTGTATATATATTATAGTCTTAGGCAATACTCAACATGACCACTCAAAATTAAAAAAAACCTGGTGACACCCATCAATATAATTTAATGGCAATTGAAAATAAATGTTTGAAGCACCTAAATAAATGGTTTCGAATATTTGCTTCCATTAACAACTTACCATGGCAATGCGTGACGTCCGTGGATGTTCCAGAATAAGCCAAACTTTCATCTGAAGCCGCCTCCATCCTTCGTATTCATTGATGTTGATTTGGACTCGCTCTTTCTCCAGACTACGGTTGAAGGAGTCAAGGATGGCTTTGTTCTCGATGTAGGAACGGTAGTGTCGCCAGCAACACGATTTGATACAGTACTGGTTCACCTGCCAGTAGTCCAACTCTCGCTTCACCACGGCACCACACACTTCTAACGGGACGTGTAGTTCTCCTGTTATGACACATAATGATGCATTATAATTCATAATGATATGGTTTGTTGGCAATGCCAAGACTTGCCTCTCTACAGTGATACAAGGGTATACACTGTATAATTCTATGCAAAATGAAGTGTCATAGATTGTGTGATGTATAAGTAATTGTAGGCGAGTATACTTAGTTACATTAATCTCTCTCTCTCTCTCTCTCTCTCTCTCTCTCTCTCTCTCTAAAGGAGGCGGGGCGAAAGCAGTACTTAACAGGGGATTGACAAAGTGCAGAGACACGTGAGCTTTGAAATAAAATGTGTTTGTTGTTCGATGTAAAAGAATATTTCGTTTTTTTCTTTATTCATTTTTAAAACAGTTAAAAAGAACGTAAAACGTATTTTCGCAAATAATCGCTTGAAGTTTATTCACAAAAGTGAAATTCAACATTTGCCCGCAACAGGTACAAAATGATATGATAGCAAAATGTGTAATTATAAAAAAAAAAGAAAAATCATTCCACCAGATAAATCATTATTACATCAGGGTACATATGATATCTAAATATAACAAACAAAACAATATTCCACGAGGGAATACAGGTTTATACTTCAATGCTTATTTGTTTGTAAACAACATGTATCACTATCGTCACAGTTTGTCTTATTTTCTTCATCTGGTTATTTGAACACTACGATAAAATGTCTACTAATCAGTATTTATAACCTTATCTTAACAGTTTATTATTGTATAAGTCGAGTAGAACCTTCAAAAGTTGCAATGTAGTTTGATGAGGGGTAAACAGACATCACTGTTTTAGTGGACTAAACACTAAATCCACGTGGAGGATTTACATTTTTTAACAGTTGATTTCGTAGCTGTAAAATGAATCGAATTGCATGGATTGTTACCGGTATGGTGTCATGACATAGGGAAATGGGCTAGGGATTTAACTACAATATCCACTCACTGTTGTGTATTGACCGTTCTGTTACTGAATTCTCACTTACACAAGGCAATAAAGAACTTTTAGAGGTGAGAAACGTCTCATACCAGAACTACACTGTCCGATTACACATATTACACACTGACTGGAGAAGTAAACCAGCGGTCTGTACCAATGTACGTTGTATTGTATCACACTTCCACGTAAACGTTTATGCACACATCATATATATATATAATAGTCATGCTATATATAATCTGGAATTACATGAGATGTAACTGTGATGTTTAATTACATATATTACACTGCTGACAGCCGGACACACAATTTTACCAAATCAACTTATGTAATTCTGTAGTTACATAATCATTTCTGAAGATAAATATCTACTGCTTCAGTAGGTGATGTACAAATTCCAACACTATTCAACGAAAAAATACGTATTAATTGATAACAGAAATAAACTACGTTTGCCATTTGGATACATGTATTCGTAAAAAACATTAATATAATGTCATAAATCACACATTGTCTATTCGTCGATACTGTTAAAACAATGAATTATGTCACATAATTAACACCCATTGTTTCATTGATAACACCTGTCACAGTAACTGGTGACACAATCTACTATAGAAATACACAGCTACACACAGAAAGCGTACGGTGCTAAACTTTTATTTCAAAGATCCAATAGATAACAAAGAAAACAATTCCAAATGGAATATAAAGAGTAATTCATTTCATTGTCAATTCCTTTTACCAATTCTATTCCTACATGCGAGTGTAACATGTGACGTCTAGGACCGCTGTAGGGTACGAGAACACAGCTTCCCTGGTCGTCTGTGGTTACCACATTTGACACATAATAAAAGTTGATTGTTTAAACTGGTAGAGTAGACTAAGTAGTGGGATGGAATAGAATACTATGTTCGGTGATATGGTGTTTTAATTATTTAGTCAAATCTAATTTATATCTAAGGTGGTATAAACTTGTGTGTCTTTTCTTTGGATGATTTCATCGCAATAGCATGTTCATTCGTGTTCTCTGTATCTTATTAAGCTACATGCATAGTTTTCTTTGACGTACCTTTGCCATGTACAGAGAAATGTGCTGCTTAACGACAAAAGGTGCTGATATAACACAGACAAAGAATACGTGAAGTAATGTAATTCACCATTGTAGTAAAACGTGTACAGTTTATCGCCTAAATCACTCCGCCTATTTCTAGGTTTGTCACTATAATAGGTGTTCTGTCGGCGACCAAAGCTGTGTTTAGAAAATTAATAAGGTATGCGATACTCCTCATTATCATATTAAAAACGTGTACAGTATCAAACCGGATACAGAGTGTATAATATAGACGACATCAACCATACCATAGTAAACGTGTACAGTACCAAGATGGGTATAGATCGTGTGTGAATCAGGCTACAATCATCACAGCACACGTTATAAAGATGATCCTACATTTGTGTGTGAACAATGTTTTAACAGGAAGCAGCGTAAGCACTATTCTCTGATATACACGTGACAATCGGATACACGGTCACATTAAAAACGACCGCATGTACAAACGTCGTACGTGACTGCATTCACAAACGTGGTACACGGCCGCATTTACAAACGTGGTACACGGCCGCATTTAATTACGTGGTACATGACCACAGTTACAAACGCGGTACACGACCACATTTACAAAAGCGGTACACGACACGGAACATGACATTATCTATTAACCCGTTATATGAACAAACACGACACATATACATGATTGTATTGAAAAATTCGATTGCTATTTAAGTATAAGGGTAAGTTTGAAATCGCTGAAAACAGTTTATTTGAATGGATTTCAAACGAAAACAATAGATAATGTCACCGTGATGATGGAGTCATTGTACAGAAAGTACTGTTTTCCCAGGGTATAACTACATCCGGGTCACGATAAACCATTTCAACAATTAGTAAGACGCAAACATCCTAAAATACACACATCTAGATAGAAGGAATCAATCCAAGCAACGATGTACTCAATTCCAACGTAAAGTTCAGGTCCTCCGAATCAACACAAAGCTATCACCATGGCGGGAGTGACATTCCTCCCCCGATCGTCTACCTGACTTTGCTTTAGAGCACGTTCAAAATGCATAGGCCGCACGTGAAATTGGACAATGTTCTATTTACAATAAAATCGATACATTACGGGGATAACACATGCCATTGGATGTAAACTTACATTTCCGTACATCAGAACAGGTAACCAGTACATCAGAACAGGTAACCAGTACATCAGTACATTGAGGTTTAGCCGCCATTAGTTATGTACAAGCCGTTTAAAGACACATTGAGCGAGCAGGCTTTTCTGTATGCATTTGATAACATTGCGATATAATGGACATTTTAACAAGATTTAAAAAAAATGTAAATACACGCGTTTGAAAAAACCTGTATTTTATGGAACACCGCAAAGGCGTTTGATATTGATCATTAACAACATATTGAACAATGCTTATTGAACACCGCTGAGGTGCGTAGTTTTGAACAATTGAACACCGCTAAGAGTATGGTAGTGAACAGTAACAATACATTAAAATCATCAAAATAAAATGGTTTGGTTCGAAATCAATCAATGTGATACCTAAGTTAATGATGATATGATTTTTAATGTGTGCATTGATTATGTAAAACAATAAAATAAAAGGTGTTAATACACACGGGTAGATGTGCTTTGGCACAACTGGTTAACAACTATTTATAATGTGTTTTGGTAATAAGATGTATTAAAAAGATTTACAAGGGAAGGGATGGAAATAATTCACAAATATTATAATATCACTCTCCACATAGCTCGTGCCTTATCGCCTTAAATAGCAACATCGATTTGCCATTTTATACAGAGCTCAGATTGACGATTTAAAGATATTTAAACAATATACTGTAAAGAAACACACTGGCTTGCGGTGAACACGCAAGTAAATTATACAGGTTAGATATAACGCATGAATTGATAAGTTCCTACAATATCTGGTATTATTATTATATTGTGTTCACGAGAGATGCTACACCCGTGTTCACGAGGGATACTACACTCGTGTGCGTTTAATGTAACTATGATATCCCCACCGTGTTTGTAATGTAACTATGATATCTCCCCGTGTTTGTAATGTAACTATGATATCCCCACCGTGTTTGTAATGTAACTATGATATCCCCACCGTGTTTGTAATGTAACTATGATATCCCCACCGTGTTTGTAATGTAACTATGATATCTCCCCGTGTTTGTAATATAACTATGATATCTCCCCGTGTTTGTAATATAACTATGATATCTCCCCCGTGTTTATAATGTAACTATGATATCTCCCCCGTGTTTGTAATATAACTATGATATCTCCCCCGTGTTTGTAATGTAACTATGATATCTCCCCCGTGGTTGTAATGTAACTATGATATCTCCCCCGTGTTTGTAATATAACTATGATATCTCCCCCGTGTTTGTAATGTAACTATGATATCTCCCCCGTGTTTGTAATGTAACTATGATATATCCCCCGTGGTTGTAATGTAACTATGATATCTCCCCCGTGTTTGTAATATAACTATGATATCTCCCCCGTGTTTGTAATGTAACTATGATATCTCCCCCGTGTTTGTAATATAACTATGATATCTCCCCCGTGTTTGTAATGTAACTATGATATCTCCCCCGTGGTTGTAATGTAGCTATGATATCTCCCCCGTGTTTGTAATGTAACTATGATATCTCCCCCGTGGTTGTAATATAACTATGATATCTCCCCCGTGTTTGTAATATAACTATGATATCTCCCCCGTGTTTGTAATATAACTATGATATCTCCCGCGGTGTTTGTAATATAACTATGATACCCCCCACCCCCCGGTGTTTGTAATATAACTATGATATCTCCCCTTGTGTTTATAATGTTACAATATTATTTCCCCTGATGAAAATATGATTGACATGTTTTTGCTCATTCACTTCCAATGATACATCATATAACGTTTTATTACTCTGATATTAAATTGAATGTTTGTTACTTGGAATATTGTTTTATCAACCTCTTTGAGGATAATACTTGGACAATGACTTATCAATCTTCGATAAACAGTATTTCACTTACCTTAACAAATGTGAATTATCATGGTCAATATGAAACTGATGAGACAAGATTGTAATGAAAGTATCTGAGGTAAATTTGAAACCACCGAAGAATTTGGACCTGAACAAAAAGTCGCTAATCAAGCTAAACCTTGTTGACAATCGTGGCTTGTGGAGATTTGAAGAAAATGACTTTTCTAAATCTGATTCTTCTGAAACAGAATTAAAGAAAAAAATATTTGAGAAAATCACAGTGTGTGACTCTTTGTCCAATTGTTATGTCAATGTGTCCGAAGTCAAATTATTTATTAAATTGACAAAAGAGATCTCGGGCAATTAGGTGGCTGTGAACTGGCAAGAAATATATTAAAAAAAGGTCTTTTTTCTTCCATTATCACGGAAGTTTCTGTTGATACAACTACATTGTTTATCAATAAAAGTAAGAGGAATTTCCGCGTTGTCATAATAACATTACATTTTGTTCAGGCGAATTTCATTCAGGTTTTGTATAAAATAAGATGTAAAACGAAGGCTTGTTTTCGTCAATAATACGAGCTACGTTCTAGAATGTAAAAAAAACACTAGTATTCAATTAATTCTGATAGAACTGTCAATATTACATTGTGTATACCAGCGTCAACTGTCAATGTTACATTGTGTACACCAGCGTCAACTGTCAGTGTTACATTGTGTATACCAGCGTCAACTGTCAGTGTTACATTGTGTATACCAGCGTCAACTGTCAGTGTTACATTGTGTATACCAGCGTCAACTTTCAATGTTACATTGTGTATACCAGCGTCAACTGTCAATGTTACATTGTGATACCAGCGTCAACTGTCAGTGTTACGTTGTGTATACCAGCGTCAACTGTCAGTGTTACATTGTATATACCAGCGTCTTATGTTAGTGTTTTATTGTATATACCGGCGTCAACTGTCAATGTTACATTGTGTATACCAGCGTCAACTGTCAATGTTACATTGTGATACCAGCGTCAACTGTCAATGTTACGTTGTGATACCAGCGTCAACTGTCATTATTATACCTCAGACTTGTATCACAGCTTCTGATTAGTGAAAACCATGTCACGTGATTAAAAACATTCGTTATGTCACCCTCTCGTGAGCCCTCCAAAATAGTTATGTCACCCTCTCGTGAGCCCCAACTCGGAACTCTCTTCCGTAACGTCTTCAAAAGTAGTCGAATCAGAGAAGTTCCGAGTATTCTGCTTGACAACAACAATGGCTGCCGGCGGACGCTATCGTCTGCCAACAGAGGAGGAATTGGCGAAATTATTGCAAGAAAAGGATTCTAAAAACACCAAAAGGGTCATCAATGTGGCCGTGGATTCCTTTAGACATTTCCTATCTGCAACAGGTAGGCCTAGACCAAAGGATTGTGAAAACTTCGACGTCCATACATTGAAAGTTCAACTGGGAGAATTTTATGCCGGGTCCAGAAAGACGATGGGGTACCTCTTAAAAACTTTTCTTAAAAACTGTTGATAGTAATAAATAAACTTATTGATACCAAAATTAATTCACTTATGTTTTTTTCGGTATAATAAAACAATTACTGCCCTTGTTCCGAGTTGACATGAATATTTGCCCACCCTTGAGGTGTCATGTCACCCTCGGGCTACGCCCTCGGGTGACATGACACCTCTCGGGTGGTCAAATATTCATGTCAACTCGGAACAAGGGCAATAATTGTATAATGTTACATTGTGATACCAGCGTCAACTGTCAGTGTTACATTGTGTATACCAGCGTCAACTGTCAGTGTTACATTGTGATACCAGCGTCAACTGTCAGTGTTACATTGTCATACCAGCGTCAACTGTCAGTGTTACATTGTGTATACCAGCGTCAACTGTCAGTGTTGCATTGTGATACCAGCGTCAACTGTCAGTGTTACATTGTGTATACCAGCGTCAACTGTCAATGTTACATTGTATATACCAGCGTCAACTGTCAGTGTTACATTGTGTATACCAGCGTCAACTGTCAATGTTACATTGTGTATACCAGCGTCAACTGTCAATGTTACAATGTATATACCAGCGTCAACTGTCAGTGTCACATTATGTATACATGCTAATCTAAAATGAGTTGTTGGTTCTTGACATATATAAACAAAATGACCAGACAATAATAAATGCGAGAAAAATTACCTGAATATCTCATTAGTGTTTGTGGTCGTTCTGCTTAGTATTTTACAATCCATTGTATTGTTTTTGTATCATAAATGTGCACTAGTTATAACACCATTATCAAAAGATGAAACCAGAACTTAATGCATAGAGTGGGTAACCACACACTGGTATCAACCCACATCCGTATAAATATAGAGTGGGTAACCTGACACTGGTATCAACCCACATCCGTATAAATATAGAGTGGGTAACCACACACTGGTATCAATCCACATCCGTATAAATATAGAGTGGGTAACCTGACACTGGTATCAACCCACATCCGTATAAATATAGAGTGGGTAACCTGACACTGGTATCAACCCACATCCGTATAAATATAGAGTGGGTAACCATACACTGGTATCAACCCACATCGGTATAAATATAGAGTGGGTAACCTGACACTGGTATCAACCCACATCCGTATAAATATAGAGTGGGTAACCTGACACTGGTATCAACCCACATCCGTATAAATATAGAGTGGGTAACCTGACACTGGTATCAACCCACATCCGTATAAATATAGAGTGGGTAACCTGACACTGGTATCAACCCACATCCGTATAAATATAGAGTGGGTAACCTGACACTGGTATCAACCCACATCCGTATAAATATAGAGTGGGTAACCTGACACTGGTATCAACCCACATCCGTATGGTTTCATGTATTCGGTTTCATTTCGCCATCCTCAGTTGATAGTAGTTTTGTCTATTTATTATTTTTTTCACCTTATAAAAGTGCACAAAGATATTGAATTGACTCGCACCCTGGTCTTACGAATCTACAATAACTTTGTCTATCGGATACTGTACGGAGTGACACCAAATGTAAGGGGTCAGCACATTCACAATAAGTGTGGAGGGAATCGTTGTTTCGATGCCGGCAAATGTTTTGTTCCCCATACTATTGTGAAAGTAAACCAATCGGTCACGTTAGACATATTTTACAAAATTGTTTCTCCAGCATAAGCGACACCGTCATCCGAGCGCGCTTTATCACTGTTCGTTCTTTGCCAATCGAAATCGGAATTTCGAATGACCACATCGTTAAGCGATGAAGCTTCTGCCAACTTTTGAAAGTGCTTATATTTTGGTGATTTTCTTCCTGGGAAGTTCCTGAGTGTAGCGTGGCCATTCATGTAGGTTTCTATGACAGAACCATTGGACGGTTTCCTTTTCTCCTCCAGTAAGGATATTGTTCCGTATCCGTCCTCTTCTGAGTGGCTGATCACTGTATCCTCTCTAAACGGGTTATTGACGCACGTGCTCATGCTATTTCTGTATCTGTCACGCTCCTCCTCCTTTGTCCCACGTGATCGCACATGCGTGTAAAAGAGTGTGAAGTTGTTTGATATAACAGGAATGGTAAGTGCTATCATCAATACTCCACTGACAGCACAAGCGGCCCCGACGACGTATCCGATTGGTCGGGTTGGGACAACATCACCATATCCTACCGTAGTCATGGTAATGAGTGCCCACCAGAATCCCATTGGGATGGTGTTGAAAGTATCGCTTGGTTGAACGGCGTCCTTTCGTTCTGCATAGTAAATCATGGATGCAAATACAAGCATGCCGATGAGGAGGAATATAGCCAGCATGAGCAACTCCTGGACACTGGCCTTGAGAGCATACACCAATATCTTCAGCGCTTGGTAGTGTTTCACAAGATGCATTATTCTAAACATTCTTACTATTCTTAATAAGAACATGATTTCAATCACGAGCCGACCGTTTACGTAGCACGAATTCAAATCCTCAGTATTGAAGATGAGCAGTTGCATATACAGCGGAACTAAAGCTAACAAATCGATGATATTCATCATAGAGCGAACAAAACGTATTTTCTCTGGTGCAAAAAATAATCTAACCGCCAATTCGATAGTAAAATAGACAGTACAGATAATGTCAAGAATGTTAAGAGCCTCGTTCTGAGTCATCGCCTGAGCTCGTGCACCTCCGGAACCCTCACATCCGCCGGTTGCATTTCCGGCACGAGTAATATTTCGAACAGGCTTTTGTAACATAGGTAGGGACTCCAGGCAGAAGCCAAGGATGGAAACTACCACAAACAGCAGGGACACAATACCGTATATCTGAAATGAAAATCAGGAACAATCAAACGTCCACTCGCTCCTTTTAAACAGATAACTCTTAGATTTACAAATCATATCCATGGATAGAAGTTTATTTCAATAGAAGTATCATTATAATCGTGATTTAGACATTTGAATTATGAAATAAACATGCACAAAATATAATTATTTTTAATTGTGCTTTACCATTTATTTCATAACAGTTGCCTCGGCCTCCGCTCTATATATCATACATACCATAGCAACACGCGATGTCCTTGGATGTTCCAAGATCATCCATATCTTCATTTGAAAGCGTTTCCATCCTATATAATCGTCTATATTGATGTGAACTCGTTCTTTCTCAAGACTGCGGTTGAAGGAGTCAAGGATGGCTTTGTTCTCGATGTAGGAACGGTAGTGTCGCCAGCAACACGATTTGATACAGTACTGGTTCACCTGCCAGTAGTCCAACTCTCGCTTCACCACGGCACCACACACTTCTAACGGGACATGTAGTTCTCCTGTAATGACAAAATACATCCTCAGTGTAGTCTGGAATGTCATGGTATCTTCGCACAAGTACATTAGATATTAGAGTAGTTAGTTATCTCACTGCTACATAAGCTGACTGATGTAAGGGGAATAACTCCCACAAAGAAATGGCAATACAAAACTGGAGTATGGTACAATGTATGTACATGTACATACCTTTTGTTTTTTAAAACAAATGCAGAGAAAGTAAACAAATAAAACAACTAAAAAGATAACAGATTTTTTCCTCCCGACATTGAAATTTATTCATGAAAGTGAAATTAAACAGTTGTTTGAAAAAAAAATTCAAACAAAAACAAAACATATTCTGTTTTACAATGTAAACTTTGTGGTGATATCATTGAGATAATAATAATGATATAATATAAAGAAAAAGAACTATGTGTATTTCGCACTGTTGATAATAGATGTAGTAGTGACCAAGCAGACGACACATAATCATCAGAAATCAGCCATACATGTGGATAATGAAGTAAAGAACCATCATATACCAGTGACATTCTAGTGAGCAAGTGTGACGCTAAACTGATTATATCGGGAAGCTGACGATACCAGTGTGGCGTTCTACTGATTTCACAGTGAATAAGCAGACGACACGTACAATCTGATATGAGTATACATAAAGTACAGGTATATCATGAAGTGATGAATCATACGATATCTGTGTTACGTTTAATATACTGCAATGAAGAAGCACGCGTCATTTTGGCGACAAATGTTAATTGGAAGAAGTAAACGGCAACATATTAACGCTCACTACAGTGAAGGGGCAGAAGACACCAGTGTCACGCTCTACTGATTATTAAAGTGAAGCAGCAGAAGACACTAGTGTCACACTCTACTGATTATTACAGTAAAGGAGCAGAAGACACCAGTGTCACGCTCTACTGATATTACAGTAAAGCAGCAGAAGACACCAGTGTGGCGTTCTACTGATTTCACAGTGAATAAGCAGACGACACGTACAATCTGATATGAGTATACATAAAGTACAGGTATATCATGAAGTGATGAATCATACGATATCTGTGTTACGTTTAATATACTGCAATGAAGAAGCACACATCATTTTAGCGATATTCAAATGTTAATTGGAAGAAGTAAACGGCAACATATTAACGCTCACTACAATGATAGAAGCAGAAGACACCAGTGTAACGCTCTACTGATTTTACAGCAAAGGAGCAGAAGACACGAGTGTGACCCTCTGCTGATATTACAGTAAAGGAGCAGCAGACACCAGTGTGATGCTCTACTGATTATTACAGTGAAGGATAAGAAGACACCAGTGTCACGCTCTACTGATATTACAGTAAAGCCATGAGCCAGCGTGGTTTTCATCTGAAACTACAGTGAATAACCCTATTCACACTGTAACGTTTATCTGATACTACTTCGAAGAAGCAGAAGACGCCAGTTTGACGTGATAATTGTATCACAACGACGAATCAGTGGCACCTGTGACTATGAATTTACTTCATCTGGAATGTGGTACAATACACTGGTTGCAGGCAACAGTATAAGGGGACCACTTTAGATTATGCAATGTAGTTCCGATTAATTTTTAAAGTATGCAGTATCGCTGGCCGTACTTCATTGCAAGTTCGTCATTACAATAAACGTAGCATGCTATCGCTTGCGATACATCTTCGACGTTTATGGATCACTTGCCAAGTACGGGATAACCATAACCTTATTTCTTCTTCATAAGTGTACTTCGTCAGTAGTAGCAACAAAAATGGAATGTGTGAGCTAGACATGAGAACAAAAAAAGTCTAAGGTTTAGTGCCAGTAAGTTGTTGCAATGTCGTTTTGATAAATCAAAATTCACATAATGGTCGAGCTTGGTATATATAGAAATCTACCCTTATTTAGTGTTTTCTATAGTATACTTTTCAGTACCTAATATTTTCATAACGTAATGCGTTTTACTTTCCATTTAATACTGCCAAGTAGCTGATATCATAAATACGGAAAGTCTAGTCACGGTCACTCTCGTTCAATAATGAGCCCAGTATATTACATTGACGAATTCCTAGCACCCCTTGCTTAATATAACGGATGTCCAACACACCTTGCCTACCATTCGCGAAAGTCAAGCACTAAGAAGTGCTTACATTAACGAATAACCAGAACCCCATGTCTGTCATCTCTGAATGTCTAGCACCCAGTGTTCGCTATTAACCAATTCCCATCGCCTTGTGTTAATCATTAACAAACCCCCAGCAAAACCCGTCTCTACCTTCAGTTAATTCCCTGAACCTAGTACTTACCATTACCGAATGTCCAGCACACCTGGCTTACCTTTAACGAATTCCCAGCACGCTATGTCTATCAGCTAATTACATGAACCCAGTACTATCTATTATCTAATTCCCAGGACCCCGTGTCTGACGATTGTACAAGACCCAGTGCTTATCACTAACGAATTCAACGCACCCAGTGTCTGCCATTAACGAATGTCCAGCACCCAATGTTTACAATTAACGAATGTCCAGCACCCAATGTTTACCATTAACGAATGTCCAGCACCCAATGTTTACCATTAACGAATGTCCAGCACCCAATGTTTACCATTAACGAATGTCCAGCACCCAATGTTTACCATTAACGAATATCCAGCACCCAATGTTTACCATTAAGGAATGTCAAGCACCCAATGTTTACCATTAACGAATATCCAGCACCCAATGTTTACCATTGACGAATGTCCAGCATCCAATGTTTATACCCAGCACTTTACTGGTAAAATTTAGCCAGATAAAACATATATACTAATTAGTGTTGTACGTATGATCCGTTATGTACATGCTGAAAACGCTCTTCATAAGCCAATCATAATTATTCGCAAAGTAAATAATGCAAAAACGGCAAGAAACTATGATTATAACAATACCCATTATTGGCAATTATACAAATAATAAACAATTGAGCGCTGTGAAAATGTGATTTTATCATGCACAATCGACAAGCAAAGATAAATAAACATTCAGTTGTAACAAAACATTGTTAATCATTTTAACGTGAAAAGTATCTTAACATATGTATAAAACTTGGAATTTCACAAGTTAACAAGATTGATTTGGGCCATTACCTGCTGTGGCACTGCATTGAAGTTAGTCAATTAGATACGATCAATATTATATAGAAGAATAATTTAAGTACATGAATATGTAATGGATATATTCAGATTAATAATGTCCTTTACATTATTTGCACTCATATCAAAATTTGATTTATGATGAACAGGTTACTCTATAGAAAACTCAAAGGGTTAGAAGGGTCAGGAACAGGAAAGTGTGGATGAATCGCAATAAAAGGGTGTACCGATTGTCAGGGAGAGAAAATAGTGGACGATTCGCAATAAAAGGGTGTACCGATTGTCAGGGAGAGAAAATAGTGGACGATTCGCAATAAAAGGGTGTACCGATTGTCAGGGAGAGAAAATAGTGGACGATTCGCAATAAAAGGGTTACCGATTGTCAGGGAGAGAAAATAGTGGACGATTCGCAATAAAAGGGTGTACCGATTGTCAGGGAGAGAAAATAGTGGACGATTCGCAATAAAAGGGTGTACCGATTGTCGGGGAGCGGAAATAGTGGACGATTCGCAATAAAAGGGTGTACCGATTGTCAGGGAGCGGAAATAGTGGACGATTCGCAATAAAAGGGTGTACCGATTGTCGGGGAGAAGAAGCTATGGGCGAATCTCAATAAAAAGGGTGTACCGATTGTCGGGTAGAGGAAGCTATGGGCGAATCTCAATAAAAGGGTGTACCGATTGTCGGGGAGAAGAAGCTATGGGCGAATCTCAATAAAAGGGAGTACCGATTGTCGAGGAGAAGAAGCTATGGGCGAATCTCAATAAAAGGGTGTACCGATTGTCGGGGAGAAGAAGCTATGGGCGAATCTCAATAAAAGGGTGTACCGATTGTCGGGGAGAGGAAGCTATGGGCGAATCTTAAAAAAAGGGTGTACCGATTGTCGGGGAGAAGAAGCTATGGGCGAATCTCAATAAAAGGGTGTACCGATTGTCGGGGAGAGGAAGCTATGGGCGAATCTATGGGCAAATCTCAATAAAAGGGTGTACCGATTGTCGGGGAGAAGAAGCTATGGGCGAATCTCAATAAAAGGGTGTACCGATTCTCGGGCAGAGGAAGCTATGTGCGAATATCAATAAAAGGGTATACCGATTGTCGGGCAGAGGAAACTATGGGCGAATCTCAATAAAAGGCTGTACCGATTGTCGGGGAGAGGAAGCTATGGGCGAATCTTAATAAAAGGGTAAACCGATTGTCGAGGAGAGGAAGCTATGGGCGAATCTTAATAAAAGGATGTACCGATTGTCGGGTAGAGGAAGCTATGGGCGAATCTCAATAAAAGGGTGTACCGATTGTCGGGGAGAAGCTATGGGCGAATCTCAATAAAAGGGTATACCGATTGTCGGGGATAGGAAGCTATGGACGAATCTCAATAAAAGGATGTACCGATTGTCGGGGAGAGGAAGCTATGGGCGAATCTTAATAAAAGGCTGTACCGATTGTCGGATAGAGGAAGCTATGGGCGAATCTTAATAAAAGGGTGTACCGATTGTCGGGTAGAGGAAGCTATGGGCGAATCTTAATAAAAGGGTGTACCGATTGACGGGTAGAGGAGCTATAGGCGGTTGGCGAGAGGAATCTTTGGCCGAATCTCAATAAATCACCGTCCGAAATAATATGTTAACAAGTAACAATGTTAAATTATTTCGTAAAATCGCTATTCTAGAATGTGCTGTAACAAGGTTTCAGTTAAAACCTCGCATTCATACAAAAAAAGCATTAACAAAATAAAAACGTTGCACAGTGAGATTGTTAACGACTTTATAATACGACCTTATCTATGTGCATGTGTGTTCAAACAATCGTGCTGTGACGTCATTTTGCATAGGCCGCATGTAATGTAAACTGATTTATACTCCTGTATCAGGGTAGCTATATCACTGTATATTGTATCCGCTATATACCAGAAACCCCATTATATAGCCGCCATTCATTTGATATTCATAAAACAATAATTCGAAGACAAATTGAGCAAGCATATGTTTTCTTCTCTTTGAATAATTTATAAATGTTAAATGGGAAAAAATGTTAATAAAACGATAAATATTCAAAAGTTTTACCTCACAAGATTAGTGGCGACATGGGTTATCAATCAACATATATTTAGTAAACTTGATTGAAATATCACAATACAAAATACATCTATTATCGACATGCCGATATCAGAATAGCATCAAGTTGATATTAGTATATGCAAAATATATTAAATTTCTTGCTGTTTGTTTACATAGATACTTAATATGATACAAAATGCGTCAACAATAAAAATAAGACAGTCCAACAAAACGTGTCGTGCGTGAACACTCGGAAGCATGAACAAGGTGCTTTGGCACAAATGGTTGATAAATATTAAAAATCAATCATTACAATATCGTCAAACCAAGACAAACGATGACAACACGATCTATGTTGACCGTTGTCTGGGAACATTGATGTTCCCGGGGGTTTCTTCAATAACAAATTGTCATTGCGCATACACTGTTGTCTATCGTATTGTTTTATGACAAACTACGAATTTAGTGAAAGCAAAAACAAACCTTGGAATGTTAGTGGAACAATTAATCAATTAAGGGCAAAATCTAGGAAACTGTAACATTTCATGAAGCATTAATTATACAGTACTAGTAATTTGGTCACTATCATCTAATTGTGTAAATCATGACTTAATGGTATGTGAACCAATTATCGTGTAAATATGTTATAGTATATTGATCAATTATCTCATGTAAAGATGGATTATATATATATATATCTTATGGTACATTATGTATATTGATAAATTATTTAATGCAAATATGGATTATATAAATATTTAACGGTGTATGGGTAAATTATCTCATGTAAATATTAATTATGTGAATATTGAATGTTGCATTGATCAATTGTCTCGTGTGAATATCAATTATGCAAATATTCAATGATGTATAGATCAAGTATCTCATGTAAACATGAATTAGACATATAATTGATGGTATTTGGATCAATGATCTTTTGTAAATGTTTGAACTAATTATCTAATAGTGTATATTTAACCAATTATATCGTTAAAATATTTAATTATATTATTTTTAATGTTGAATGGATCTATAATATCTTGTAAATATTTAATGGTGTAAACATTCAATGGTTTATGAACTGATTATTTCGTTTAAATATCTAATTATATAAATGTTGAATTGTGTATAAATCAAAAGACGCGTGTAAATATTTAATGGTCTATGAACAGATTATCTCGTTTAAATATTCAATTATATAAATGTTGAATTGTGTATAAATCAAATGACGCGTGTAAATATTTAATGGTGTGCAAACCGATTTCTGGTTTAAATATTTAAGTGTAAAACTGTTTCATTGTGTATGATTCAATGAACAGGTATCTATTCAATTATGCAAATATTTAATGATATATGAATCAATTATCTCGTGTTAATCTATTTTTATATAGATATTCAATGGTGGATGGATCACCTGTCTCGTTTAAATACTTAATTGTGTTTGGATCACTTACAACCTTCAGACACCAAAGTCAGAGGTCTTAATTGAAAAAACCAGTGTAAAGAACTTTTTTTTACATTATATTATCTACTGTAAAAATGAACAGATGCTGTTTAATACAGATTTTTTCCTGGGTACCTGGCAATGCGTTGGTAGCAAACACCAGATAGAACCATTGTACACTTATTATAAACTGGTGGTCATTTGTAATCAGCTTATTTGGAATTGTGTATATATAATCTATTATGTTGTATTTTGTATTTTGTGGTACAAAGCAAATTGCATATAATGCTCATGTTTGATGTGATGTGTTAGGTTTAAGATGGATTGTGTCATTATATGTACACTAGAATGTACCTGAGGGATAGTAACCGAGAAAAGGGCGATTTTTATATCAGTTTTCAAATAGATATAACCATATTTGACCGAAATGTTTTGTTTGTAGTGTTATAGACGGTTGTGACGTTAGTAGACGATGAAGATAATATTGACATGTTGTCTCTAAACCTCGGGTTAATATTTGATAGCTGTAGATAGATTATCCAATAATGTTATCATTGTCTGCAAATTCATTATATTCCTTCAATGTAAATAACATATATCTGACTTGGATTTTCACACTCTCTCTACAATCACTGGCGAGGAACGAAACAGTTTGGTATTCGTCATTCGGGACGCTATCTTCGTTTGTGCCCTTTTGTATCAATGTAAAACAATGTTATAGTCGTATTTTGGTACTGTAGACTTCAGAAGTAGCATTAATATAATGTGTACACCACTCAAGCCTCGGGTCAACATTTAACATCCTCTTCTGAAAAAGGTACCCTCTAGTAGTATGACGTCACGTATTCTACCGCATTACATACTCTTGTTATGAGAGCTTCTTACTAAGCATTAAAAAACACAAGTGAATGATAACGTTTAACTTAAAATCGTTAACTTAAACCCCGTAAAATACAAGCAAATAGAGACAACAGAGCAAAGAAGGAAAAGTCTGGGTCGAATCCAGGTAGTGCCACGTCTCAAAAAGATAACCGAGATGGAACCAACATATTAACCCGACACAAGCACCGAACAAACAAGATTGATATTATGATGTCCACAATAAACATTGACCCTTATCAACCTGCAGCTCTCAAAGCCTCGTGTTCTTATTTTCTCAGCAATTGACTACTATCACGGAAGTCGTAATACTCACACTAAGCACACAACTTAATGGAAACATGTCTTCCGCTGGCTACGTTTTAATTATAGATGGATGCAATCGACTGCTGTATAAGACTCAGTAGTGACCTCGAGTTCAAATTCTGAAGTGTTTACTGTGATCAGTATAGGGAATGGCTTCACAAAATATTCTCCAGTCTACGTTACACCTTTCATTAACGCGATAGTTATTCATAGCAAATGAATGAAGTATGAACGAGGGACGTTAATGTATATATAAAATATAAATATAACATGTTAAGAACAAGGGATGTTTTTCATTGGCCATTACAGATCAGGATATTCCAGAATCCTACTGTCATTAATTCCACTTTTTGAGTACAGTATCAGAATACGACTACTACCAATGTTTGACAGTACGAACAGGCCTAGCAACAACGTGATATTTTTATATGTTTTGTAGGCAGGGTTTCTGTGGGTATCAAGCATACCTATTTCTTCTGCAAACAGGACATACAATATCATCTACAAACAAGGATAATGTAGATCGTTAAGTATGCTTATGTGTATATGTAAGAACTTTTTAAGACTAATGCCCACTAAGAATACATTTGACTGTAAGCATATCCGATCAAGGGAAATGGTTTACTTACATTTAACGACTCTCTTTACCAGTGCAACTATGTATCAACTTAAGTTTTTCCATAGGAAACTAATACACTGATAATGAAAACATCTTAATTTAAAGCAATTTTCTTAAACGTTTAAAAACATTTTTCGCTAAAGTCGTTTAAGTATTCTTTTATTTTGATTATTGCTTTCCTATGGAAAAATCTAAGATGAAGATTTCAATTGCAATAAGTTAAAATGTTACATAGCCGTTAAGGAAACAAGGATTACCATACCAAGCCAAAACTCAGCAATAACATTATGCTACAGGGAGAAAATTAATTAAATGTTACAAAATTGTTTCCTCTGAATAGGTGACGCCATCGTCAGAACGCGCCTTTTCATTGTACGTTTTATGTAAGTCAAAATCAGAGTTCCGGATGACGATATCCTTTAAGGACGACGCTTCGTTTATACTTTTGAAATACTTATACTTTGGCGATTCCTTCCCGGAAAAATGTTTAATGGACGCATGTCCATTCATGTATGTTTCTATGTACGATTCACGGGAAGGGTTCCTATTGTTCTCTACGATCGTAATTGTCCCGTATCCGTCCTCCTCCGAATTTGTCAGCAAGGAATTTTCCCGGAATGGATTATTTACGCACGTACTTTGGCTAGTTCTGTATTTATCGCGCTCCTCCTCCTTCGTCCCACGTGACCTGACATGCGTATAGAAGAGGGAGAAGTTGTTTGATATAACAGGAATGGTAAGTGCTATCATCAAAACTCCACTGACAGCACAAGCGGCCCCTACACAATACCCGATCGGTTTGGTAGGGAATATGTCACCGTACCCTACCGTAGTCATGGTAATGAGTGCCCACCAGAATCCCATTGGAATGGTGTTAAACGTATCGCTTGGTTGAACGGCGTCCTTTCGTTCTGCATAGTAAATCATGGATGCAAATACAAGCATGCCGATGATGAGGAATATAGCCAGCATGAGCAACTCCTGGACACTGGCCTTGAGAGCATACACCAATATCTTCAGTGCTTGGTAGTGTTTCACCAGGTGAAATATTCTGAACATTCGAACGATTCGTAAAACGAACATGATTTCAATCATCAGTCGTTCGTTCACATAGCAGAACTGTAAATGGTCGGTGTTGAACACCAGTTGCATATACAGAGGAACTAACGCTAGCAAATCTATGATGTTCATCATAGAGCGAACAAACCTGATTTTTTCTGGTGCAAACACGAATCTCACTGCTAATTCTATCGTAAAAAACGCTGTGCAAATGATATCAAGAATATTGAGACTCTCATTTTGAGTCATAACTTGTACTCCCTGTGATCCATCATCGCACGTGGAGGTCGTATTATCGGTGCGCGTGATATTTTTCATTGGTCGGAGACTGGGCAGCGACTCCAGACAGAATCCGAGGATAGAGACGATGACAAACAGGAGGGATATAATACCATATATCTACAAAGGAAAACACGAGTGATAGGCATTTGATATGTAACATTCCATGTGAAGGTTTTATAGTAAAGGTATAGTTGTTCTCAACAATAATAATAGGACCTCTGTTCTCTTTTCCACTCAATCGACCAATTAACTACAAGGATTTAAAACTAACAATTACATTTGAAAATCGTTTACTGTTGCATCAGATTATCAGAGTGCCATTTCTATTACTTTTCATGGGACATAATTTGGACTACTGAATCTCTGCACTTAATCTTATTAAATGTGACCTTACCACTGAAAGTGTAACGATAGAGGTAAAATGATAAAACATTTAACCAATCCCAAATGTAACATAGCATGTCACTTCGAAACAGAAACAGTAAGTATCTACATGTTTGTGATTTGTTTTATAAAAATAATGTTTAGAACTCAAAAATATTATAAGACTCTTTCATATGTGTATATGTAGGATAGGGATATTCCACCCGAGGGAATTCCACCCAAAGAAATTAAAAAATTGAAGAAAATGGATGGCTGAGGGACACTTTCGCCAGAAATTCGGTAAGGATATGAGAGAAAAAGACTCTTTCATTATGTGTGTATGTAGGATAGGGATATTCCACCCTCGGGATCACAAAATGTGGTAAAACCCTCGGCAAGCCTCGGGTTTCACCACATTTTGTGACCCCGAGGGTGGAATATCCCTATCCTACATACACACATAATGAAAGAGTCTTTTTCTCTCATATCATTACCGAATTTCTGGCGAAAGTGTCCCTCAGCCATCCATTTTCTTCAATTTTTTAATTTCTTTATTTGACGTTTTTACTAAATATACTTGTGATATTCTGAAAGATCATACCCTATTTTGACAAACTATATTTGCACACAAATTTCATTCATTTTGTGGTTAAGTGATGAACGAATGAACAATTCGCCGATAAAAATTACCGTAACTTGACCGACTTTTACGTGGCTGTGATCAAATTGTCAACATCCGAGAAAAAGAAGTTCTATCAACAATACTGAAAGCCAACGCTGAAATGAGTTTTCCAACTTCACATATAATTTGATTTGCACCTCGACGTATTTAATCATTTCACAGAACACACTGTACTTTTAAATGTCAAGTCAAATTGTTTTTATAAAATACTACGTCACTGCATGACGTCACGACTGTCATTGGAATTCCATTCATAGTTCAAGGATATTGAGAGTGATGTCGATCTCGATCGCCATGAAGCGGCGATGTTTCGTGGCTGGTAATTTTAAATTCACTGTGATTTTGGCAACTTCGTGTGTGAACCAGCGAACAGTGACTCTATACGAGTATTCGATCTTTTCTGTGACATAGGATTATAAGTATGTGTTTAACCGGTTGTCTTGATGGAATGACGAAGGTAGGTCAGTCGATAGGCTAACGATGATCATATTGAAAGGCTAGGATGGCAGTTAGTTTTCATGGTTACTCTACACAAATATAGACTCTGAGTTACAATTAAAATAAATATTTTTATATGAACATCGAGGGGTGTCATTTTTACCGAATGTTCGTTCATTTAAGAGCCAATTCCCAACTTCCAAATACACAGGTTACTGAGTAGGTCTAACAGTTACTGACAGTACAGTAGAGTAAACAAATTCCAGGGCCCCCTGCTGACGCAAACGGAACCATTTCATAGGTTGTGATGTTTGACATTTTCTTTTTTTATATTTTTTTATGTATGGCTTTTATTTTACTTCCTGTCATTGCCAGGTGATTGTGTGTGTTTACATGTTTTTAATGACAAATGACAAATCTGTCGGGTAGGCAAGTCTGTATTGTACTGTAACTGTTACAACAGGCATGTAGGCGTTGTCTAACTGTTTGTTACAGTAACGGAGTTATATGTTCGCTCAGATGAAATGTTTAATCGTTTAACCGTGTAGCCCTATTGATTTACTGCTGATATGATATATATATATCTAAGAATGTATGTATTTTTATAGTTAAGTCCAACGTTTCAAAACCGACACCGACGATAAGGATTGTCGGATGTGAACACAAGCAGACGACGTTGTGAAAGTTGTCCCCCTTGAACGCAGATTAATCCGCGCGCGTGAAATGCTATGTAAGATACATTTATCTTACATAGCTATCTTACATGGGCAAACTCTATCCAACATGGCGAGATATGAGAGAAAAGACGTTATTGCAACAGTTAAAGTCAAAGAATTTACCATATCCATGTGAAAAATATATGGCCGGTTTTTAGAGATACAATTCTCAAGGTGGATAAATGAATATACAAATACCTTAGGTTGTTTTCTTTTCACTGACATAATCGTAAGATATTGGCGATTGTTTCCCGCCAATCCGTCATTATTGTACCGATACTCATTACTTACTGATTTTCAGCATACAAAATTAGCTTTTCTCACATAACATTCAAGGGGAAAGAAAGTTTCATCGTTTTATCATTGCTCATTATATATTTTTATCAATCGTAGATTTTATTCCTTTAAATGTATGATAGTATTTTAATGTTATAGAAATACCTACCATGGCCACTCGTGATGTTCTCGGGTGTTCTAGAATGAGCCAGATTTTCATTTGAAATCTCTTCCATCCTTCATATTCGTCTATATTTACAAACACTCTCTCTTTCGCAAGACTGCGGTTGAAGGAGTCAAGGATGGCTTTGTTCTCGATGTAGGAACGGTAGTGTCGCCAGCAACACGATTTGATACAGTACTGGTTCACCTGCCAGTAGTCCAACTCTCGCTTCACCACGGCACCACATACTTCTAACGGGACATGTAGTTCTCCTATATTAATAAAAACACACTGCAATATTAAAGTTATCAGAGTAGCGTCCCTTTGTTTGAGTAGAAATAGATAGAAATACTCTTCGCCGAATTGATTGTTGATGAGGAAGCAATATATGTATCATATACATAGATAGATAACATACCAAAGTATCTCGAAAGCAGACATCGTGATTTGATATTGGATTACATCGAAACATGAATATTGAATAATAACGATATTTCATTTTAATGGTTAAAACGTGATCTGATTAACGTTTTCTTTACGGTAGTTATATTCTACAAATGTCATTATAATATTTCTACGATATAATGAACAGACAAGAATTGGGTGTTCAATACTTTTAAATAAAAAAGAATCGTTATTATTATTATAGACAAGAATTGGGTATTCAATACTCCTAAATAAAAACGATCACTATTATTTTGGTAATAAAGCATGCATGCAAACAGAAGATTATAATGATTTTGAGCAGGTCTCGTGACTCCTTTATCTCTGTCGTCTATATCAATAAAATTCAACTCATTTCAAAGCTAAACAATGTAAAAAAGCAATGTTAACCAAGGTTTAGCAAAACTTAGCAAATCCGGCATGCGTATAAATTGGACCATGACGGTGAGGATATGGGGGATTGCCATTCACCACATATCTCCTCCGGACATAAAACTTAAAACAGCCATATGGTATGGCTGCAATGCAAACAAGTTATGGCGAATAAATTCAATTAAATACCGTAATATTCTGTTTAAATCGCAGCTGACAAGTACTATGATATTAAGTACATCAGGATATGAGAACTGTGGAATTATATTAATTAAAATATTAGTATCAATAATTGCATTACATATCTTATACAGAGGTTTCTTTTCTTGGAATGAAATTCGTTTACATGGACATAAAGTTACACCTGTAAACAGTCAGCGGAAGGACTGATGTGATAAGGAGCAACTTTAACAGGTCATGCGGATTGAAGATGAAAAAAACGTATTCATATACTTTGTAATGGAACCAAACATCGTGTTGAAAGAGTGTAAAATATGTGCAGATTGCATAAAGTGAAAACGAATAGAGTATGGAAACAATTGCCTTTCATTTGTTATAAAATTCTATTAACAAATTTGGAGTCAAACGAAATTTTATAACATGTCTATTAAAATGCAATTGTTTTAAGAAATATAATTATTAGTTCATTTATTAAAAATGATGAACGTATTGTTGTTAAAATCACGTGAGTATTACGGCACGAAAACACGCCATGCCAACGATGACATGTGTTGAGAAATGAAGGCGTGCGTTAGTGCGATTGTGCCTTGTGGTATGCTGTAGTGCGTTTAAACGTTGGTCAAAAAGTTAAAGAAAGGTCAAATGCTGATTGCTGATTTTTAAACGTTGCTCAAATCAAAGTCAAATAACTTAAAATAATTTCAAAAGAATGTGCAAGCTTTTTTAAGAAAAGTAGAGTAAATAGGTTACTTCCCCTCGACACTTCCGGTCAGCTAGCACCTGATGACCTAGCAAACAAATTTCCTAAAAAGGCCCGAAACGTTCGATCTGACGTCAGAAATAGCATACTTATAACGTAGTTCATTGGCAATCACGTGGTCACGTGACAGTCAGTCGACGACATTTAGATTCACCAATCGAAATCTTTGTATTGAATGTTTGAATGGTATAGTCATATCACAAAAAATACCCTTCTTTTGTTTGTTGCTTAAAAATAACATAAATATGTCATATATGACGAACAGATGTTCTGTGCCGTATGACATTATTTCTCTACGAATTGTTTGATTTTTAAGTGCGTTAGAGAAGAATCGCAATGCCGGAATCGCAGAAAACCTTACGAGGAAGGGCTATATACATCACCACCTACTCAAACAAAGCATTATTCATTTGTTTCTTTGAGCCGTTAATAAATCGATACGAAACAAAAACTAGACGGAAACCAAACGTTTTATTGACCAAGTCTACAGTAGTAATCACTCAAACCAAACAAGAGAAACGACGGCAGGGGCACAACGACGGCTGCTCAAGCGTGACCGCTCTAGGTGACCCATTACCTATACCTTATATCGTCCCAGAGTAACGTTACAAGGTTAATAGTCAAAACAATCATGATACAACTGATCGATAGTCCACGCAATGAATGTATGTTCACCAGTAGGAAAACATGGTAAATAAAAAACTGTATTAATGAGTTCAACCTTGGATCATTTTGAAACAAAGAAGTTTTGAGTGATTTGGTTTAAAACCGTGCATAGAGCAAACAACTTATCACAAAAAAGTAGAAAGTCTTTACCATAGAGATCAACAGTGCATTGCTACACACCATAGAAGCAAACGATTATTGTGCTAGAAAACGTCTGTTGGATACTGGATGAAGTCTGTATCCGATACCTTCTCAAACTTGTATGTGGTTATAGAACGTCTCTAAATGTGTTGGATACTGGTCCCATCAATAGTATATATTATCATGGCATATATGGTCAACCAACATCACTACACCTGTCAGCAGCAGTGAATTAGTGTCATTTATATCGACCGTCACAAGTGTCGCTAATCTTCACAATAACAAATCACTGGTTGTATATATTATCAAATGTTTGTTCCTTGGTTTAATCTAATCAACGGACACAACTATGATCAAATGATTCGTCACAAATATAATCACACCCCTCGTCAAAAGTAAAAACAAAACACTCGACAAAAATATAACGAAATCATTCCACATATTTTAAGCAAATCACTCGTCACAAATATAACACAATCATTCGTCACAAATATAACACAGTCACTCTTCACAAATATAACACAACCACTCTTCACAACTATAACCAATCACTCGTCACAAATATAACCAAATCATTCGTCACAAATATAACCAAATCATTCGTCACATAATTATATAACACAATCACTCTTCACAAATATAACCAAATCACTCGTCACAAATATAACCAAATCAATCGTCACATATATAACACAATCACTCTTCACAAATATAACCAAATCACTCGTCACAAATATAACATAATCACTCGTCACAAATATTATACAATCATTTATCACAGATATATTTGGAAAATACGAAGGTGACAGACTAGACTTTTGAATCTAGACAGGGTTAAAATCATCGAGATAAAATCCCTAATATTTCCAATTTCTATTAGTCATTTACGAGGAAATATTACGCTTTTGGTTTTATACAGACACGACTGATACAAGATATACAATATGGTGTAACTTCTTTTTTTATTTGATATTTCATTTGGTAATACCCTTAAATCAAATAATTATGTACTGTGGTCGTGAATAATAAGTAATGTGCAAAATACATATGTGTGTGTGTTTTAGGAGAGTGCGATGTGTTCATATTTACGAACGTATTCCGTACAAATAAGAATAGGGACCATAGAAAATACATCGAAATTAAAAATCGTTAGAATGACTTAATTTCTGATCGGCAACAACTTATTTGAGATTGCGACAAGATTTTTCAACAAACTCTACCCATCTGTTGACCGATTTTGTTTCCATACGAATCTGATTAAATATGTCATCAACATGAACAGCTTACAACTAACGTTAATTTTCCATTTCTAGATAGCAACATCTGTTTTCCCCTACCTACAAGGTCCATTGTGTACATGTCACAGTTGATTTAATATTCTAGGGAAAGATGCCTACTACTGACGGGAACAAGGCTTCCAAAATGGAAGTTGAGGGAGGCCACAGAATCCCATTCAGACGTATTATATTTTCTTTGCGATATGAAGTCAGACCTATTTCACGCTTGTTGATGTTCCCAGCGGTTCCGAGAATGTTATTTAATCTGGGTTTGACCTAAATCTATTAAGGCGAGTGCCATCGATGAAACAGTAGACGATTATTATTAAAAACGAATAGAAAATATAGGTCCCAAATTTAGTCGCCTCTTACTAATCATGCAATGTGGTAGCTTTTTACGGTTACTTAACGGGGTCAATGTTTATGTTGTTTTATAGTGCTATTTAGCACGACTTATTTTTCTGTCTTTTATACTGGTCCTGTCATATTTCCTTAAGCATCATCTCTTTCAGTGATGAGCGGATGAACTCAAAGATTAAAGCGAGAAAAATACTGTTGAAATGAAACATAAAATTAACTAAATTGAGGCCTAAATTGAATCCCAAAATGCATCTGGTACCTCTCCGTCAGTACCTTGACTGAATAGTCTCAGCATATGTATCTGGTTCGTCTTCGACAGTAACTCGACCGAAGGGGCACAAAATAAATCCGGTACAACTTCGTCAGTAACTTGATTGAAGGGTCTCAACATATTTCTGGTACGTCTTCGTCAGTGGCTCGACTGAAGGGCCACAACATACGCCTTCGTCAGTGGCTCGATTGAAGGGCCACAACATACGCCTTCGTCAGTGACTTGACTGAAGGGGCATAGAATATACCCGTTAAGCCTCAGTCGACTGAGGGACCGCATATATATCCCCTGATGGACAATATTGGGCTTTGCTGTCTGACTCACTTGCATGGAAATATAGAATCACTCCAAATTTCGACACCATTGAAGTGCGCTGGCTGTGAATAATTTATCATTGGCCATTTCATGTAGTGTTCTGTCCTTTTAGTTTCGCTTTTGTGGCGACACATTTGTTCCGTCCACTTCTTTCCACACATCATTACTGAAAGTAATATGTTCTCCTTTCCCCGGAGAGTTCCGTGGGTATTCATCCGTTGCCTCTATTCCCAGTCGTATTGGCCAATGATATTTGAGGACACTCAGATATTGTAAACCTGTTTGTTTGTTTGTTTGTTTGTGTATGATCACTCCAGTATACAGTAGTGTTCTTATCTCTTGTGTAATCAATCATGATTGGATGACAATCTGACCATCCGCCAGGGAAGCGCGGACGACATCGATCCCGCTTTATTCCATTGCCGTGATCGAACGTACAGTATAACTATCGCGATGGCAAACGTTATGTTTACACAGTGTTCCAGGTTAGGCGGTCGCTGTTGCGATCACCGCTGACACAACATGCTCTTATCGCCGATATACATAAAGGTATAAGATATTGAAGGTATGACAGGCTAAACTATTGTGAATGGTTGAATGGTCATGTTTTATGTTTGCTTTTGCATCCATGATGTCAGTGATAAGAATATGTGCACATACATATGTATGTGCAATATGTGCACTCCATGTATAGAAATCGCCATGAATTCCATGAAGTATTCGCGTTTTTGTTGGCTTAACAAATGCACGTTTAGATACATAGACAACATTCCCTACCAAATATGAAGGCACCCTTTACTTCTATCATTGATATATGTTTGTAATGTCATTTGTTCCCATTCTTCACCATTTCCCCGGAACTGTAAGGTTTGATAAGACAAAGGTATTATTTGTACGTAGATGGCTGTTTGGCTGTGTTCCTTTGATGGTATTGGTTGATAAAATAAAACACGAAGCCATACAGATAGTATTGATTGTTGGAATCTCGAGTATATACCTACAAGTGGAGCTCATCATTGCACAGCTAGAGGATTGTATGGCAGACAGACACGCGAGATATAAGGACCAGTTTTCAACCTGCATACATGTATGTGGACATGTACAATTGTACACAAATATAAAATATGGACTGATTACCAAATTACAGTCTCAACGTTTTCCTACTAAAATACGAAATTAAACGAAAGTCTACAGTAAATGTGTTTCCATAGTATTTTACAAAAATGAAATAGAAATATTGCTGGCCTGTAAATCCCCCCCATTTATAATTGGCGTATGGTAATTTCCATGAAAACGTAAAACCGTATTTCTTTCGGATGCATACATCTACTCACTCGGTTATATAGGACTATATACCGTCGGTTATATAGGACTATATACTGTCGGTTATAGGACTATATACTGTCGGTTATAGGACTATATACTGTCGGTTATAGGACTATATACTGTCGGTTATAGGACTATATAACATCAGTTATAGAACTGTATACTGTCGGTTATAGAACTATATACCGTCGGTTATATAGGACTATATACCGACGGTTATAGGACTATATACCGACGGTTATAGAACTGTAAACCGTCGGTTAAAGAACTGTATACTGTCGGTTATAGGACTGTATACCGTCGGTTATAGACTACGGTCGGTTATAGGACTATATACCATCAGTTATAGGACTGTATCCGTCGGTTATAGACTACCGTCGGTTATAGGACTATATACCATCGGTTATATGACTGTATCCGTCGGTTATAGACTACCGTCGGTTATAGGACTATATTCAAGACGAGATGTATCCACTACAGTCACATCAGTAATGAGGCATCATTTAGAAAATATCTACGTATACATTCTAAATTATTTGTTACATATAATCACCGATAAATCAAGTAAGTAGACGACTCTGTTGACGGTTTATCACCGATAAATCAAGTAAAGTAGACGACTCTGTTGACGGTTTATCACCGATAAATCAAGTAAGTAGACGACTCTGTTGACGGTTTATCACCGATAAATCAAATAAGTAGACGACTCTGTTGACGGTTTATCACCGATAAATCAAGTAAAGTAGACGACTCGGTTGACGATTTATCACCGATAAATCAAATAAGTTGACGACTCTGTTGACGGTTTATCACCGATAAATCAAGTAAGTAGATGACTCTGTTGACGGTTTATCACCGATAAATCAAGTAAGTAGACGACTCTGTTGACAGTTTATCACCGATAAATCAAGTAAAGTAGACGACTCTGTTGACGGTTTATCACCGATAAATCAAGTAAAGTAGACGACTCGGTTGACGGTTTATCATCGATAAATCAAGTAAAGTAGACGACTCTGTTGACGGTTTATCACCGATAAATCAAATAAGTAGACGACTCTGTTGACGGTTTAACACCAATAAATCAAATAAGTAGACGACTCTGTTGACGGTTTATCACCGATAAATCAAGTAAGTAGACGACTCTGTTGACGGTTTATCACCGATAAATCAAGTAAGTAGACGACTCTGTTGACGGTTTATCACCGATAAATCAAGTAAGTAGACGACTTTGTTGACGGTTTATCACCGATAAATCAAGTTAGTAGACGACTCTGTTGACGGTTTATCACCGATAAATCAAATAAGTAGACGACTCTGTTGACGGTTAAACACCGATAAATCAAATAAGTAGACGACTCTGTTGACGGTTAAACACCGATAAATCAAATAAGTAGACGAGTCTGTTGACGGTTTATCACCGATAAATCAAGTAAAGTAGACGACTCTGTTGACGGTTTATCACCGATAAATCAAATAAGTTGACGACTCTGTTGACAGTTATCACCGATAAATCAAATAAGTAGACGACTCTGTTGACGGTTTATCACCGATAAATCAAGTAAGTAGACTCTGTTGACGGTTTATCATCAATAAATCAAGAAAGTAAACGACTCTGTTGACGGTTTATTCCCTCTTACCGGGCCTCTGCAGCAGGTTTGTTTTTTCAGTTTTAGAAAACTTCATCAAATATTTACACACTTTCATTCAAAACTGTCATTTTACTATATTAACCAAACTTGTTCTTCCTTGTGAATTATTTATCAGTAATGATTAATCAAATTAATACCTCAACCTTTTAGTTACAGACGTGCAGTTAAATAATCTAAGACTGTATTCGATGTTGGCATCATTTCCTAGCAGTCAGTGAGTAAGATTTCCCAAACAACTGTCAGACACATAATATGATTTATTTTGATATACTGTTCGCCGTAAGCTGATAATGGAGTGTTCGGTACGGGAGTATTGATTGTCATATAGCCGACTTCCTACAAACACCAATTAATCAAGGCTTCATATTAAAAATAATAAATATGAAATATAACAGTTCCGACCTGTGTTTTTTATAGATGACATAGGTTTGTCTCCTGATTATCCCACACATAATTGTGTCGCACGTGAGGCAGTGAAGCTGTTGGATACGGACATTCCAGAGTTTAGAGGGAGGGGACCGGTCGGGGGTTTCCAATACATGTAGTCTCCCCTGAGACAAGATTTTATTTTTGATCACACATCTGTCCTTCTCGAAAAGTGTGAATCCGTAGTCAAACCTGGATATTTGCCACCCAAGTCTTCCTGCACTCTGTTTGAAACATTACAGATTCCAATTAGATTGTCTCGATAAATCCCGTGAGATTTGGAGAAGGAGTCTGCGCGTAACCGAATAGATCGTTCCTGAGAGTATGCAGACATACGTGTAAGTATGTATGTATTTATGCCCTCACTTTTTTTACACCAAACACCAAACCTCTCGGGCATGTACAAGGAACATCTCGCATCCTGGCTGGTTTTGAATAAAGATCTATTAGATCATAATATGCGGATGTTGGATTCCATGAATTTGCTGACTTCATGTCTCACAGGGTTTGGACTTTCTGCACAGAAAAAGTACCCAACACATCTCCACGTGAATATATTTTCTATCGAAAACAGAAAGAAAAGCACTGATGAGTATATGAACCATCGATGGTCATTGGAACACGATGAGACGGGCGTACTAATATACCAACTATGGAAATGAATTGTATTCTTATAACTAGCTCTCCATCATCTTGGTCGGGTTTGAGCAAACCTGTTGCATATGAACTGTATAATTTAAACAGCAACAACTGATCAATCACAGCGAGAGTTTTATAAACTTCATCCACAGCCATGCAATTTTAGGTTTTAGATTCAAATGAAGTGACGGTACAATAAACGGTAGTTATGGTACAGATATTAATCAATCCTCACATCTGATAATAGACTTGTTACAGTAACTGTATATCATCAAATAACAATACGTATTAGGTTGAGTACCCATTAAAATGTTACTCTAGGTAGATAGCTGTTAGGACATGAGAATTGTACCAGGATTAATAGTTTTAATATACTCACACATAAAATGTATGTCACAATAGATCAGTATGTATAACATTCTGTATAGACAGCGGATAACAATGGTTAGAAGGTAACAACAATAAACCAATGATGTGCATTCAATATTTTTCATTTCCCCCCTAGAAGTTTGCTAATATTTGATAACATTGTTTATAGTTACATGCATTTTGACGATTGTAGGTAAATTATATTAATTCCGTCTTATTTGTTTAACAAAATGATATCCATCACCAAATTCTAAACTTACTATTAACTATAGTTTGTCTTTCTTTTGGCTTTAGCTTCAAGTTTAGAATTTATTTTGAAAATAGAACAGGTTTATCCTCTTGAGGAACTCTCGATATCGTTAAACCATTTCTGGATAAACTTATCTTTGTTTTAAAACAAGTTTCAAATAATCTCTTTTAAATGTACATCATTTTATATTCCCAGATAAAAAGCTTTATCCGAGTTTCTGTGAGTAAATTGTGAACATTCTTGTACGTTTGGACTCAACGGTTCCAATTTGTAACTTATATAGTAAGTTATATACATAATTGGACATATATTACTCGTTTTAACTTGATACCAGAACATTAGAACTCTTCTTTGAAATAAAGGGAATCCCCCGATCTCTCCAAACACAATGGAATTTGGTATGCTTCTTTTGATACCTAATATACGCTTGAAGGACTGTAAAGTAGTTTTTCAATATCACTTATTTTGTAAAGTCCCGTACGTCTACTAATAGAGAAGCATTGGTGACAAAAAGAAATAGAGGTATTTAACCATTTCTTAATAGAACCTGCAGTACTTATTGCATTCGCGAAAGGCGACTTGATTTATGATGTTTGCATCCTCTTATTTTTAAAACATTCCTACTCATATTTCTATTTACACGGCCTTTGGACTGAGCGTTCATCCCCGTGTACACGGCTCTGAGATCTGCTGGCAAGTCTATACCGAAGTCATTAAAATGCTACTGAATGATTTGACTCATAGACCTGAAATGGATGAATAAAACCATAACTGGTCCTTTCACATGCCAGTATAATGGATCAGGAGTGAAATCATGCATTGTAACCACGACAGGACATGCCTTGAGTTGGTCGTGTCGCCAGTGTCTTTAAATGGCATGGCTCTGTTCACAGAAACTGGCACAGAAACAGACAACCACCGTGGATGTTGCAAGCACCATGGAATGTAATAAAATATTAGTTGATATTTTGGTTTTCCTGAATACCAACACATTTCCCTCCTATGACTGACTGTGCTGATATTTTTAAGATTATTACACGCCCTATATATGGTAAATAATCCGGTAATATCAGTTGGATATGGTGGTTAGAGAGGAATATAGCCTTTACAACGTATCAACGGAAGTGCATACTCTCAGATCACAACATTCAGGAAAACATACGTTGAAAACTTATATTGGGTGAACCTCTTTATACCAGTTGGTATGTTAGCTATTGCCTCTGCTCATTTACATGTAGCGACTTTATTTCCTAGACAATTTGATCAACCTGTGATGAGCCACTACTCGTCGCCGACAACAGTAATTTTGAGAGTGCAATCTAACATTTGTCATTGAAAAAAGTATCAATTGAAAATCAATGTACATGTAGTTATTACAGAAGATCACAGCGCAGAACAATTCGCGCATTTATATAAAACCTACCGCGAAGACATACCGACGGGACACAGGATGTTCGAGATATTTTATATAATACCTACCGCGAAGACATACCGACGGGACACAGGATGTACGAGATATTTTATATAATACCTACCACGAAGACATACCGACGGGACACGGGATGTACCAGATATTCTATATAATACCTACCACGAAGACATACCGACGGGACACGGGATGTACCAGAGATGTATCTGTAAAACTAATTAATCTCTCACTTCTCAGTCGTGAATTTGAAACAGATTTAGGAAAATAGCCTAGTAATTATGTTGTGATATCGCGTCCCTGTTTCCCTGTAGGATAGTTCAACAGTACGAAATGTCACACACCACGATGTGGCTAGTTTTACACTCCACGAAACCGCTATACACACGCAACTACCAGCTCTCTCGCCATATTTAACTTTAATTTCTCACTTCCCTAGCCCGAGGGAAATCTTAAGTTTAGATGAATTTTATTTCCGCTTTCCAGTTGATATTGTTATTCTGATTTGGCAGACAAATTCTCGGATACTAAACACAGGTACTCGTTCTCTATGAACATTATGCCGAAGCTTGCGCCAAATATTCTGCAAATGTCAGTATTTCACTTTATGTTCTGCACTTTGACAGCTGTTCTTACAATAAGTGATACGTTTGTCGGGGAGCTGGGATAACCCTTGACATTTATCCTAGTCTTCGATTAACCACCCCCAGGAGGCCGATGCTGCCAATACCATTGAACTTATGCCAGAGGTACGTCATATCGACAATACATGGCAATGTCATTTTGATGCTTTATGAAAAGGTCGGAATTCGCTCTCTTAAGCTTCCCAGCACTATTACTTTGGCACCGACGGGGATTCACATGGGCTACTTTTGAACAAAAGTAAGTCTGACATTCGGAATGATGACGAATGACAAGAAGACATGAATTATGAATCGGTGGCGCTCCCTGGGAGCGATGAGATCCCGGTCCGTGTGATGATCGCGGCCATTGTGACGTCTGAGAGCCACCAAGCGGACAGTAGGCGCGTTAATCGATAATCAAGACCAACAGTTTTACTTCCGCGTTTAACACAGGGGGAAGCGCATGACAAAGTAAATCTTTGAACCATGGAATACCATGCATGTGTTTAATTTCTGTCGTAGTTTCAGTAATCCATGTGTAGTCGTCCGATAGTGTTTCATCTGTTAGTGAACACAACCACTCTGACAATACAAAGAAACACCTATAAAATATTCATTTGTTGATACAAACGTTATGATATGTCTAGATCAATTTTGAACATAAATAAACATTGGAGAGAAAATTAACGCGTTTGAGGAACCACTAAGTAATTAGAGCATGCGCATGCAAACAAGCTAGAGATGATGCTTACAGATCTAGAGCTTCAGAAGATGCCTCGATACAAGATGCTGATGGATATTGCCGAAGATTACAGCAGCTTGGCATG